>NC_072483.1:55390000-55740000 GCF_027574615.1 Eptesicus fuscus | reverse complement strand
ACAGCCCTAGCTGGTTTGGTTCAGTGGATAGAGCATCCTGTGGACTGAAGGGTTCCAGGTTCGATTCCGATCAAAGGCACATGCCCGGGTTGAGGGCCCTATCCCCAGTAGGGCATGTGCAGGAGGCAGCTGATCAGTGATTCTCTCCCATCGTTGATGTTTCTATCTCCCTCTCCCTTCCTCTCTGAAATGAATCAAAATATATTTAAACAAAGAATAACAAAAACATGAAACACGATTTTTTACACTGCCTAATTATTTATGGATCTGATTTTCATGAAAAGTAGCACAGGCCAAATATACAGGAGTCTAAAAGTATTTAGAGAAATTAAAGAACAATAGGTTAATTAAAGGATAATGGATTAAAGGACAAATAAATTAATGTGTTTGGTATGTGACCCTAACCTCTGAAATACATATCAGAAGAACAATGACCTCATTTTCTCACCAAACTACTTACAGAACCCTCATCAGAGAATGAATATTGGCTTATGTTTTTTTGTAAAATACAGAAGGGCAGCAAAATTTTTCTAACCTGCTTTATAAAATGTCTACATAGACGAAATCAAGTTATGTGTTCTATAAAGCTAAATGCTAGCATCCTAGCTGGTTTGGCTCAGTGGATAGAGAGTTGGCCTGTGGACTGAACGGTCCTGGGTTTTGGCTTGATCCCCAGTAGGGGGTGTGCAGGAGGCAGCCAATCAATGATTCTCCCTTCCTCTCTGAAAATCAATAAAAATATATATTTTTAAAAAGATAAAGGTAAATGCTAGCAACTAAGATTAAAATCAATCAACCTTGATTAATCTCAGATTTATTGGCAGACTACTTTAAAATATATTTTTACTGATTATTTTTAGAGAGGGAGGGAAGGGAGAGGGATAGAGAGACAGAGACATTAGTTGGCTGTCTCCTGCATGCCCCCCACTGAAGATCAACCCCTATCTGGGCATGTGCCCTGACCGAGAATCAAACCGGTGAACTCTTGGTTCATGGGTTGATGTTCAACCACTGAGCCACACTGGCAGATGTATTAAATCAGTATACTTTTTAATAAGGTTGTTTGCATCAGGTGAGAGTTTTACTTTCTGGGCAGATTAATTCTACATTTATTTGTTTTCCTTATCCCTAGGGAGAAAAATGTTTTTAAGTCTACAACTTACCTATGGCCATTTTTGCCACACACACCTCCATCTCCCTCTTCCCCCCTGCACCCTCCCCCCCATCCCCCCCCACACACACACCAGAAATAGAATTTAGGAAATACAACTATTTGAATATCTGAGACTTTAATCTTATAAAAAAATACCTTTTAAATGACAAAGCACAGTGCTAGAAGATATGTGCCAAACGAGATATGAAACCTGCTCTAAAGCAGGATGGTTTAAGAGGGAGAGCTTCAAGTCCAAGAACAGGACTTTCCTGCCTAAAAAACAATGGCAGATTTTCATTCACCTGTTCTTCATGGAATAAGCAGCCCCTTAGACTTATGGTTTTACTGCCTACAAATACATTACAGGAGAAGCCAGAGGATGAAAAGAGGTATTTATATGCTTATTCAACAAACACACATTGAGTACCTAATTCAACAAATGAAAAAACTTATTTTTCAATGTAGATGGCTTGTCCTTCAAAATACACAGGGAGCAGGCTCTCAAGAAGTAGACATGGGTTGAGTAGATGGAGAAACAAGTTCTATCTTAGGATAATTCTATGGTATAAAAAAGCAACAGTTTTTTTTTTTTTTTTTTTTGCATTGTAGCAAAATAGAGTTTATGTGTAAAATAGAGTTCAAAGTTCAGTCTTCCAATCTTTCAGATATTGGTTTCTTTCACTCACTCCCTGCCATCAAAGCTGTATTCCCAGGGCCTGGCACTGTGTTGGAGCTCAATAACTATTTGTTGAATAACAGCAAACACTTCTGTAACACATATTGTCTTTTGTATACACTGACTCATTTAATACTCTCAATAGCCCCAATGAGGCAGGTACTGTTATTATATATTAACTAGAGGCCCGGTGCACGAAATTCATGCATTTGGGGGGAGGGGGTCCCTCAGCCCGGCCTGCGCCCTCTCACAGTCTGGGAGCCCTCAGGGGATGTCAGACATCCTTGGCGCTGCCGCAGAGGTTGGAAAGGCTCCCACTACTGCCACTGTGCCCGCCAGCAGTGAGTCCGGCTTCTGGCTGAATGGCGTTCCCCCTGTGGGAGTGTAATTACCACCAGGGGGCAGCTCCTGCATTGAGCGCCTGCCCCCTGGTGGTCAGTGTGCGTCATAGTGACTGGTCGTTCTGCCGTTTGGTCCATTTGAATATTAGCCTTTTATTATATAGGATGTTACAGATGAGAAAACGGAGGCACAGAAAGATAAAGCAACTTGCCCAAGGTCACGTGACTAGTAAATGATGGACTCTGGCCAGGAAACCCATGCTCTTAAGTGCTATGCTATGCCACTTCTAAGTAAATAACAGCATTCCAAGCAAGGGGATGGGAAGGAGAAGGAACTGACAGCGTTTTGGGCCCCACAGTCAGAAAGGAAAGAATTGGGACCTCTGGGACAGCCTGGAGGTGTCGCCTGCCAGTGAAGAATGAGGGAGTGCTGAGGTTTCAGCCATCCCAAGGGAGTTGCTTTTGGACAATTTTCAGATGGTGAGACTGACAGAGACTGTCCAATGAGAAAGAAACATGTAAGGAAGCCCCTGTAAAAATCAGAAATGGTTTCTGGCCCTTTGGGGCATTTTTAGTTCTGCCAACCTCTCTCCTTCTTTATGCCATTCTCTTCCTTTGTCCCTTTCCTCTACTTTCCCTTTTAGCCTGTTATCCTGTTGACCTACATTTTAAATTATTGTATTTATTAAATCAAATGTATACATAATCTCTCTCTGCACTTCCATGAAAAGGAAATAGCTGGGGTTATTTCAAACTTGTTCCTTATTAGTGGTACAAGCAGGCCGTGGCTCTTAACAGAAGAAAAATCTCCCAAAGTGGACTAAGCCTTAAAAAGTGAAAGATTGCGAAAATAAATCTTGGTACTCCACCACTTCATTATTAGAAGAGAAGGTCAAATCGTAAACACAAAGCATTTCATGTTAAAATTCAACATTTTCTTTAACATTTTAAAAATATCTCCAAATTTATATTTAAGAACATTTTAACATTGGTTACACTCTTTACTTTATAATAACAGCAAGAATCCATTTTGCCTAATGTCAGCTAAGGAACAGTTGATAGAATGCTGAAATTTCTGGGTTCCTCAAAAGAACATTAAAACACAGATAAGTTATATCTGTGCACTTAACTATGTGAGTATATAAAAATAAGAGGAGTTGTCTGGAGTAAATTCTCAGCACCATCAGGCAATTTGTGCTTAGTCTGGTATGATGTCTGGATTAATGAGTTAATCTGGGTATACTTAGTCTAATTAGTAAAACAATGCAAATAGATATACATTGCGTGCGCACACAATCTGTTTGCTAGAAGAACAAGCACTTGTTTGTTAAAGACTGAAAATAAGGATCAACATTGCAGCATTTACAACCACAAAAGTTGATAAACCACATAACTCAGGTGTGTAAATATGGAATAAATAAAACCCATACCAGGGACTGACATCAGGAGCATACGCATGGGCTCTGTTTTGCCTAAGCTTCGTCGCTACTGTGTGTTTTAGTATGGGTATGTGTGATGGACAACCCAAACAAAAGGGACCCGTTTTAAAGAGATTGATCTGGGGAGAGGGAAGGTGATGTGATATTCATCTCTGTGTAGCTTCTTAAAACTGATTTACCACAGTGGCTTGTGGAAGTAACAGATGTTTATTTGAATGAATATTCATTGGCTGACATCAAGTCCCAGTAGATGACACTTTCCTCTTAAGAGGTCATATTTTCCTCTTAAAGAGTGTTTGCTACTGCGGTTGCCAATTGTCTATTTACAAGCTCCTTTACGAAGGAGCTATGTAAAGTGGAGTATTGATGTATAATGATGTAGAGGCTGAACCAGAGGTAATATGCTAATTAGAAACAGCAATAATGCCAGATATAAACATCAGAGTGACTTACCTTATCCTTCTTGACAGAATCATGATAGCTTCTCCTCACACAAACCAATCATGAATTTCCTTTCAAATTACCTTATTACTACACTGCTCGAGTTGTAAAAACATTTATTTAAGATAGAACATTACCAACAAGTGAGGTGGCTTTAAAGCGTCAAAGAAACCAAATAAAAAACGTTCTTGTGAAGCTTTAAAATAATTATGACATTTTGTATGAATAGGGATTATTGTTATTTGGAGCCTAGCTGCATCTCTGTCACCTGCTATACAGAACCTTGCTTTCTTCTATGTGTGTTTTTAGAGAAAACAGCAATATCAGAAGTAGAGATAACCTGTTACAATTGTTTGTTTCATGAATTCATGCATTGGGACCAGTTTATCATACCTAAGGTTACTTTGGCTCTGCAAAAGATTATTTTGGCAGAAGTTTTATTAGTGTGTCAAATTGTCTTTAAGAAACTTGGCCAGGATCACTGCCCAAGATGGTAACTTATAAATTTTAAACCTTATTACTACACACTCCAACTGCCTTCCCCTAAGACAGTAGAACTATTGAATTTTCTGGTGCTATGATCCAAATGCAAATTTGTTACAGAATCCCAGAAACAAATAAGATAACTTTAGAAGCAGAGTTACAATGAGACAATAATCTTGTTATATTTCTTGGTTCATGAAATGCCTGAAGTATTTAGTAAGATAACTAAGTCTCCATTATCTATGGTGTTAGGAACAGTATTAACATATACATTGAAATCTGTAGCTGTTCCAAAAGTATCACTGTTAAGCCATTATAATTAGCCTTCTTTCTCAAACTCACAGATGTGTTTTCTGTTATCTAACCCTTCATATTAGTTGTTCTCAAATGGAGCTGCACATTGGTGATGGATAACTTAAAAATATATATGTCAGCCGATCAGCATGGCTCAGCGGTTAAGCATTGACCTATGAACCAGGAAGGAGGTCAGGGTTTGAATCCCAGTCAGGACACCTGCCCAGGTTGTGGGCTTAAGCCCCAGTGTTGGGTGTGCAGGAGGCGGCTGGTCAATGATTTTATTTCATCATTGATGTTTTTTTCTCTCTCTCCCTCTGTCTTCCTCTCTGAAATCAATAAAAATAAAATTTAAAATATACAGGTCACACTCCCAATTAACTAAATCATAAGCTGTGGGGATGAGACCCAGACATTAGTAGTTTTTAAATCTTCCCTAGTGAGTCCAATATAGTTAAGGTCAAGAGCTACTTAGGTAAGGATGCTGATTATAGTTAAGGTCAAGAGCTACTTAGTGGTAAGGATGCTGAGAATCAGTGACGAGGAGAAACAATAAGAAAAAAATGTCTGTTTACTAAATTAAAGAGTAAATGTCAGTGATTGTTCAAATTGTTCAAATTGCTATAGACCAATGGTATGTAGAAAGACATATTTTGGCTACTTTTTCCCTGATTTATTAAAAAATCGTAACTTCAGTTCCATCTATTATATGAGAGGGTAAATTTTCAGATTATAGAAGTATTTACCTACTTACTGATATTGAAAGACACCAGTGATATGTTACCCCTATACTTTAATATGTAATCATTATTTTCTTAATTTGTGGAGTTATTTTTTTTCAGAGAAGTGGTTTCTAATAGATACTTAGCAAAAATATTTATTCTAAAACTATAATATATATATATAATTATATATACATATATATAATTGCATAGTCATGATGTAGAATGAATAATTTTTAATGGCATTTCGAGGTAGGAGGGATGTCCTTGAGAAGTGGATTTTAGCTATTCTCATTTTAGGGTAAAATGATAGATCTATATTTTGTGCTTTTACTCCCTGAAGTTTGTTCATTTTCATAAAGTATGTTTTCCTGAGGTATCTCATAAGCATTATTTAGTAAGAAAGATGAATTATAGAAGAGGCAGAAACATTCCCCCTAACTTTACTATAATTTCAGTAAGTTGGAAGCAGTGATTTATTTGCGCAGATATAATTAATATAATCAATATAGAAGGCATCATGGTATATATAAAGCTTAGATTCAAACAAACCAGGGTTCAAAGCCTAGTTATGCCCCTCCTCGCCATGTTTCCTAGAACATATTTACTAGCCCAGGACTCACTTTTTTTTATACTTAAAAGGAGCATATTTATATCTTCTGTGCAAAGTTGTTAGTTGTGGGGGACTAAATGTGGAAATGTTGACAGAGCTTTCAGCATAGTGCCTGGCCCATAGTAACCCCTGAATAAAATGGTAGTCATTCAAGCTATTTTTTTGAAAGCCTATTTTCCTCACTGGGTAATATATACTGTTTTTTTTTTATAACTGCTTACTACAGACTTAACATTCAAGGGGGTTAGAGGAAATCTTTGCATATTCTTAAACGCAGGCAAAGAGCCGCAGGAGAGCGTTAGTGGCTGCACAGGTACATGTGTGGCCATGTGAGTTCAGTGTGTAACCTGCCATGCTCATTCATTAACTGAGGGAACTCATTCTGTGAACAGATGGGTAACGTGGAATATGTGCCTCAGCAAAGCTGAAATCACCTCCCATCACAGACCACCTGAAGAGAGGGAATCAAGAATATTAAATCAGCCCTAGCCCGCTTGGCTCAGTGGATAGAGCATCAGCCTGTGGACTGAAGGGTCCTGGGTTCAATTCCAGTTAAGGGCACATGCCTGGGCTGTGGGATCGGTCCCCAGTGGGGAGCATGCAAGAGGCAGCCAATCAATGATTCTCTCTCATCATTGATGTTTCTATCTCTCTTTCCTTCTCCCTTCCTCTCTGAAATCAATAAAAATATATTTTTTTAAAAAAAGAATATTAAATCATCTTATTCTGAGGGTCTCCCATTCTACATATATTGCATTTCATTGATTCTAACATGCACATGTTAATATCTCTAAAATCAAAATGTACCATCCGATCGATAATATCTTAAATCATTCTCAGCCAAGCAGTACTTCAGAGGTGGTTGGCATTGCCTATGACTATATGAACTTGGCCATAGCTTTTCGTATTGCTGTGATGCATGATAAAAACACAAGGCCAAGTAAGTTTAAGAAAATTACTCAAATAATAACTGTAAAATAAAAAATTCTAAGTGATGAAAAATAGTGTCATAGTTTAATTGGCAGTGATTTTTCTTCCTTAATGGCACATAAAATTATAATGCATCTTAGAATCTAATCTTTAACTTAATGTAATACTTTGCGATTTTTTTGCAAAGCAACTTGACAGGATGCTTCAAAAACTTCAACAATGTGGATCTATCCAGCCATTTCAATGCTCCTAATTCATCCTAAAGAAAGAATCAAAATTAATCCAACCTAATTCTTCTATCTCCATTGCTGTTTAGTCTACGTTTATTAATGTGGTAGGTAGGCAGAATAATGCCCCCCCCCAAGAAATAGATGCCTATGTCCCCCAATCCCTGGAACCTATGAATATGCAAGGTTATATGGCAAAGGGAAATGAAAGTTGCAGATGAATTAAGGTAATTTATAAGATGACTTCGGAATGATTATCTTGGATTATCCAGGTGGGTGATAAGGATCATTAAAAGTGAAAGACTGCAATGGTAAGATATGTACACATATAATACCTTAATTTAAAAAAAATCTAAAAAAAACAAAAAAAAGTGAAAGACTGAAGAAAAGGGTCAGAGCCCTGCAAGTGTGGCTCAGTGGTTGAGTGTCGACCTATGAACCAGGAGGTCACAGTTTGATTCCCGGTCAGGGCACTTGCCTGGGTTGCAGGCTCAATCCCCAGTGTGGGGTGTGCAGGAGGCAGCTGATCGATGATTCTCTCTCATCATTAATGTTTCTGTCTCTTACTCCCTCTCCCTGCCTCTCTGAGATCAATTAAAAATTTTTTAAAAAGAAAAGGGTCAGAAAAGGAGCTAAAAGGAAGCAAGAGGTTGCAGTAATATGATGTAGTGTGAGAAGCACTCAATCTGCTGTTGGTGACCCTGCAGACGGAGGAAAGAGCTACAAACCCAGGAAGGCAGGAGGCTTGAAGAAGCAAGGCAATGGAAAAGGCAAGGAGACATGTCTCCCCTAGGCCCTCCAGCAGGGAACGCAGCCCTCGCATCACCTTGATGAGAGGGAGAGCTAGGTCAGATTTCTAACCTATAGAAGAGCAAGATAATACGTTTTTGTTGTGGTAAGCCACTAACTTTGTAGGAATTTGCTATATCAGCAATAAGTAACTAATATAGTTGATAAGGTAGAAAAACTTTTACGATTGATTGTGTACATTAGGTAAATCATCACTAGACTGTTGAATTTAATAGACCAGTACAAGTTTTAAAAATGTTAGGGCCAATTGCCAGCTTTTGATTTTGCCGCTTTATTTTAAAGTTACTGCTTAAAATGATAACATCAGCATATTATAACGTCGTTTTACAAAGGGAAAGTAATATATATAAGAGCAAATGTTTAAATGAATTTAAATTAGAAAAAAACCTCATTAAATTGTCTTTATTTTCCTCACTCATCTAAGGACCAATAAAAATATCCCATACAGCACTATTATATGACCAAGCATTTGGAACCTCTGTATTAGTAGCATTGCCTTGATTTTAGCGTGTGGACTTTAGAATTCTCTAAAAAGAGGGGCATTGGGATAAAAACAACAACAACAACAAAAATCCTTAGATCCTAAGTTATTGATTCAGAATTGTCAGAGGTTTGGAGTTAGACATCTTATGAATACTTTGCTGCAATTTCTTTTTGATACCTTCCCCATCTTTTCTTACCATCTAGCCAGAACAGGTTGTATTAGGTTCCCATAGCTGTGGTAACAATTACCACAAACTTGGTATTTTAAAACCACAAACATTTGTTCTTTGACGTTTCTGGAGGTCAGAAGTCTGAAATCAGTTTCACTGGCTGAATACAAGGTGTTGGCAGGAACATGCTCCCTTCAGAGGCTCTGGGACATGGAGAGAATCTGTCTCCTTGCCTTTTCCAGCTTCTAGAGCGATCCTCCTTGGCTCATGGCCCCTTTCTCCTTCTTCAAAGCCAACAGTATTGCACATCCAAATCTCCTCTCTCTGCTGAGGTGATCACCTGGCCTTCTTCCATGTGTGTCAAATTTCCCTCTCCCCACCTCTTATAAAGATATTTAAGATTACATTTTAGCTCCCACCCATATATCCAGGATAATCCTCCCAGAGCAAGAGCCTTAATTTAATCAAACCTCCAAAGTCTCTTTTGCCATATTAGCAACATTCACAGGTTCCAAGGATTAGAAACAGGATGCATTTGGGTGCCATTATTCCACCTACTGCATATGCTTGGTTTATGCACACAGTACATAGCCATTATATTTGTTTTAAGTAAGAAAATTTTTTGGTAAGAATATATTAAGTCACCTATTAAAGTTGCTACAGAGTCTAGGGTGTCTACACCCTAGAAATCCATGACTACCAAAGAAAAGAGGGTCATAACACAAGCTACCAGTTTTGATTGATAGCCTATTCCTTGTGTTTAATAACCTCTGCAGAAAGCCCTTCCTAGGTAGAAAAGTATAAACTACTTGTGAATATTCCACATTAATTTTGCAACATTCTCTGAAACTCCTGGTGCAAAAATGACAGACTGCTGGTGCAGAGCAGTGTACCCAGCCTTTCTCAACAGATGCTCAGGCACCCCACGTTTCAGCAGTGCATTCCTGGGATCCGCTGTTGCTCAGGCGTATAAAATGGAATTTAAGAGAGCTCTGAGGGCCCCTTCTTCCCTTCTACTGAATCGCTAGCAGACAACTGGAGGATCAGTTGTGCTGTCAGGGAAAATTACACAGGAACAAGCTGGCAATCTCAGTCCTGTTCCAGCTATTGCTGCTGAGGTTCAGGAAACAGTATCTGAGTGATTCTGACCCACCTAATGCCCAACTAATCACCAAGGAAGAACATGGGTATAGGGAGGATTTGACTCTGTGCCAGTTCCTAATAAATAAAACAAATATCTTCTTATATGCCTGGAAAAGGAGAGAGACTCCAAATCAGTGGTTTCAGATTCAGTTCTATGTACTACAGGATTTCACAAGTACTTCAAAGGGGGCAGCCATGGTAGAGGGAGAGACAGAAATCCAGCTTGGGCTCATTCACCCTAGGTTTACTCAGAGCAATCTCACTTTGATCTGTTTTACTTATTGGGGGTTCTGGGTGTTTTTGTTTAAGAATAATTCAACTAGGCACCACACTATCTTTTTTAAAAATATGTTTTGCTTCACTATGTTCCAAAATTATTTAAGGGAAACATTAACAAACTATAATAATAAAAGCATAATATGCTAATTAGACCGGACAGCCAAATGACCTTCTGGACGTCATTCTGGACTTCCTTCCCGACAAAGCCACAGTGGCAGGGGCCGAGGCAGAGGCGGTTAGGGGCAATCAGGCAGGCAGGCAAGCAGTTAGGGGTGATTAGGCAGGCAGTTAGGGGCGATCAGGCAGACAGGCAAGTGGTTAGGGGTGATAAGGCAGGCAGGCAGAGTGATTAGGGGTGATCAGGCAGACAGGTGAACAGTTAGGGGCTATGTGGCAGGCAGGCAAAGGCAGTTAGGGGTGATCAGGCAGGCAAGAGAGCAGTTAGGGGTGATCAGGAAGGCAGGCGAGTGGTTAGGGGTGATCAGGCAGGCAGGCGAGTGGTTAGGGGTGATCAGGCAGGCAGGCAGAGTGGTTAGGAGTGATCAGGCAGGTTGAGAGGACGGCACCACTGCTAGAAATGAGGCTAGTGGCAGCCAGTTTTGGTGTCCAGGGGCAGAGTGGTTAGGGGCATCAGGCAGGCAGGCAGCCAGGCAAGCCGTTAGGAGCCAGTGGTTCCGGATTGTGAGAGGGATGTCTGAATGCTGGTTTAGGCCCGATCCCGTAGGGATCCCTGTGGGATCGCCTAAACTGGCAGTCGGACATCCCATGGGAGGTCCTGGATTGTGCGAGGGTGCAGGCCGGTTGAGGTAACCTTCTCCTGTGCATGAATTTCATGCACCAGGCCTCTAGTAATTATATAAGGCTTCAAAAGAGAATGAGGCTTCCATGCATTTTTTAAAAAAAACTGACTTGAGAGAGAAAGAGAGGAACATTGATTGGTTGCTCCAACTGATTGTGTATTGAACCTGAAACCTAGGTATGTGCCCTGACCAGAAATTGAACCTGTGACCCTTCAGTGTATGGGATGATGCTCCAACCAGCTAAGTCACATGAGCTAGGGCACCATGCATCAGTTTTAAAACAAGAACTGATGTAGATAAGCAGAGAGAAGTGGAGAGCATTTGAGTCAGGAAATAAGGAAAACTAGAAGGGTGATAGTCCCCTTATGTGTCTAGGGACAACAGTTCAGTTTATCTAAAATGAAAAATTAAGGTTAAAAGACCTTATTAGTTTGCTAGGGCTGCTGTAACAAAGCATCACAAGTTGAGTGGCCTAAACAGAAATGTATTGCGCCACATGGAGTCCAGAAGTCTGAACTCAAGATGCTGGCAGAGCCATGCTCCCACGTGTGGTCCTAGGGGAGGCTCTGTTCTAGGCTCTCTCCAGCTTCTGTGGCAGCATCACTCCATCTTCATATGGCATCCTCTCTGGATGCCTATGTCTGTGTCCAAATTTCCCCCTTTTTCTAAGGACACCAGTCACATGGTATTAGCAGCCCATCCAGAATGATGCCATCTTAACGATTACCTCTGTGATGACCTTATTTCCAAATCTGGTCACATTCTGAGATACTAGATGTAGAGACTTCAACAAACGACCTTTGGGGGAGACACAATTCAACCCATAGCAAAGGCCAATGAGTCTTCGTGAGTCGGCAGGAGGGGTGAGCTACTAAGTAATGATATTTTTCCATTGTGTCAGGAACCTGAGATATTCCAGCAGATCTTTACTAGTAGAAAAGATGTACCTAGTTGTCGAGGGCAATAATAATTAAAGGGCTATACCCTGGAGGCAGAGAGCTAATTTTAGACTGTTTAAGGGCTACAATCTAGTACATCGCCTACAGGGGCTGCATGATCTGTGCACCCTCCCTTGCAGGCCTCAGGGCAAATCACTCTCCTCCCCTCTTTGTTCTCCAACCAAACAGGCTTTGCCGGGGGCTGGGAGGGCTCCTGTATTCTGAGTGCCCCAGGTCCTTTCCTCCTCAGTGTCTTTGACACATTGTTCTTTATGCCTAGATTGCTCTCTCCCTGCTTCACTGTTAATGCCACCACTTCTGAGATCAAGGCAAGTGGCACTTTCTCAAGAAATCTTCACTTGAGCTCTCCAACTAGATCTCTCTCTAGTTACTTACTTTACAATCTTAGTCCTTCTGTGAAGCATTACCACAATTGTAGTTACAGGATTAATTGTGGCATTTGCCCTTTACTGTCTGTCTGCATTGCCAGACTATGAATTCCTTGAGGGCAGGAACAGCATCTGCCCAAATATCATGGCTATTGTACGAATGCTTTGTGCAGAGTAGATGCTCAATGTGTACTTGTTGCATAAGTGAGGAATAAAAAACCTGAGCTTGGGAATGAATAATAAAGAACAGAAAATAGGTTCAGAAAAGTTTATGGTTTGGTAACTGGATATGATAGGGAAAGGAGAGGTCAAAGGTAGTTCAAAGATTTCAAGTGTGAGAGGACGGCACCACTGCTAGAAATGAGGCTAGTGGCAGCCAGTTTTGGTGTCCTGTTTTGGGCACTTTTTGTGTAAGATGGATGATGGGACACGTAAGTAGAAACATCTACCACTTAGTTAACAAAAGGAAGATAGACAAATATTTGAGGTTGCTGTATGGGCAATAATTGTTGAGGGACAGGAAGCTCTATCTTATTTGATTGCATTTCTAATGCTATAGCTTCACAGCCATTTTTCATATGTATTTTTTAAATTATTAAAATATTCATGTTTTAGCATGCAGAAAGCCTACTGTTTAAAGAGCTAGCATATTTGAAGGGCTCTTTCCATGTGTAACTCAGCAATCACCTTTCCCTTTCTGGTTGACTTCTTGGTCTACCTACCACCATTATAATTGCTGTTCTAAAATTCATCCAGTTCCCACCTCATTCTCCACCCCCATGTGATCTTCCTATTACCTCTGCTAGGAAACCCCCATACCTGTACCCTTTTCAATCCTCATGATTCTTTGAAGGGGTGGTGCTCTGTAAAAGAAGACAGTGGCTGGTCAGACTCAAGACTCTCAGGAAATTTTATGGATATGATGGAGCCCATAGCTCCATAAGCACTGTGATATTTGCACATCTGCCCAGTTAACAAAATAGACATTCTCATTAAGGTTTATACATCTTATAATTGTTTCCTTCTCCTTCAAGTGCTTTCTTAAGTGGTCTTTTGCCATCTCCTCCTTCACATTATTTGACATTCATTGAAAATGTATGTACCAAAAATAACAAATAAAGGAAACAAATCGTGAAAAAAAAATATTCATGTTTCATATAGATAATTATGACAATATAGAAAATATATAAAGTTAAGTTTGGTGCACAAGTAGAAGTTGGCTTGTTTACAACAAAAATACATAAATTAGTATAACACTCTCAGAAGGTCATTGCTAAATGTGACATAAATGATTAAAAATAAAAATACACCTCATACTGTATCATTTCCGAGCTTAGGAATTTACTCAAAGGAAATAATCAGTTCTGTATATAAGGTTTGCATAGAAGTATAAAATCTCTTTACCTGGATAGGACCATTAAATGTTTGAATTTATTTTTAGTCATTTTTCTATGTTGGGCCTTATTGTATGAATAATAATTTTTAAAATTCAGGTTATACTATATATACTATTTCAAGGTTTACTTTCTTCACTCTGTCTTAGGTCATAATCACATATTAGGTTATGTCCTAATAATCTAAAATTAGGTTATTTCCATTTTTCCTTGTATCAAAATGTATAAACATCTATGTACATAAATCTACTTTATCCAAAGGAGGTGAGCAGATGTAAGCACAAAGTAAAATTGCTATGCATTTTTAATACTCTTGATTTATTACCAAATGATCTTCTTAAAAGTTGAACCAACATATATCCTCACTAGCAGGATATGACATTTCAAACTGACAATACATTCTGGCAAAGTTTAAATCGATCTCTGATTAGTTCTAGGCGACTCACTGGGTCTATTATGTCAAATGGGCACTTGTCTGGGCTTTGAGAAAGGAAGGACAAAAGGAGGTCACGACCACACTTTGGACACTAGTGACATGAATTTAGAATAAATTGACTTAAACCAATGTATTAAGCATTTTGGTTTGTTTGAATTGCATGTAAGTAGTTACAGCTATCCTGGATATGACTTCTTACTCTTCATTTTTATTTTTCAGAGAAAAATTCAGGGTTTTTATTTATTTATTTATTTATTTATTTATTTATTTACTTTTTTAAATATATTTTATTGATTTTTCACAGAGTGGAAGGGAGAGGGATAGAGAGCTAGAAACATCGATGAGAGAGAGACATCGACCAGCTGCCTCCTGCACACCCCCCACCAGGGGATGTGCCCGCAACCAATGTACATGCCCTTGACCAGAATCGAACCTGGGACCCTCCAGTCTGCAGACCGACGCTCTATCCACTGAGCCAAACCGGTTTAGGCAAATTCAGGGTTTTTAAAATTACTGATTTGAGAGAGCGAGAGGAGGGAGAGAGAAACGTCTATTTGTTGTTCTACTTATTTGTGCATTCATTGAGTAATTCTTGTTTAGCTCTGACGGAGAGGCGGGAGAGATTAAACACACAACCTTGGTTTATTGGAATGATATTTTAACCAACTAAGTTACCCAGCCAGGGCCCCATTCAGTTTTAACTGGAAGCACTATAGCACTATACTTGCTGTATATGAGATATCAGCACCTTATACGTTGGTCTTTACCTGATTCCCCTCTACTCTCTGCTGCAGGTAGTGGGGGAGGATTTGGCAGTATTAACAGTTACCAAAGGAACCTAGTCTGAGAACATTATTCTTCCAAAACTGGGATTCAGATGAAAGAAGCCAGTGTTCAAATGTTGCGTGCAGGGTTACTTTCCAATGAGCTTACATATTGTTTCATCATAGAGGCTTTTAAACTGGGAGCATAACTTATTCCATTGCATTTGCTGCAGTAGACGCTATGCAAAATCTCTTTGCAGGGACAGATGAGGACCCCTTTTCCTAGAACAGAGATATATAATGTTGGGCAATTTGGAGAAAATGTCTTTACTGGTCTTGTAAAAATTCTGTTCTGAAATGGAGACTAAAAATTAAAAGTCAAACAAAAATAGGAAAAGACAGAAAGGAAACTGAAGATCATCTTAGAAAAGAAGCAGAACCAGGGAGAGCAAAATGTAACTACCTCAAAGTTGCAGAGAACTCTGCAATGAAAGTATTTTTTAAGTTGAAAATTTCCTTATATTTGACCCTCAACTAAGATACTTTTATAATTTTTAAATTATGCCCCTTCTCTCTGCTCAAATACTGCAACAATTAATCATGCATTCACTAAAAGCTTTCATGTGAACATCAGTGAGGAGTCATTTTTTCTGCATGGATGAAGAAATTTGGCTTAGAAATTGGATTAGTTATACATGTTTGGAAATAGCTTATACGTAATACACCCGTTTCCACTTAAACATGAGGTTATGATTATGTACATCTTTGCAGATGTGAAATTTAAATATAACAACATTTACTGAGTGACCCAATATATTATTTAACCACCCATAGCAAAGTGAACTGTACTCTGCTATTTTAAGACTTTTTCGTAAATGTTAAGAATCCACTGGAAGAGTTAATTCTGTCCAATTTCTGATGTAGTTTTTAGATGAGCACTTCCTTTGACCCAACCAATCCTTACCAACAATTTCTCATTTTGTTCAAGGCAACAAAGAGCACCACAAAATATTCTCACCTGCTGATGCTGCCTGGCATCCAGGGTAGGCAATGTGATTCCCTTCTGGCCACAGACACGCAGCAGTCTGCTGGGCGTGGATTAGGAGGTTCAGTCCTCCTACAATAGGTGCTACTACTTCACTCTTCCAGCTCATTCTTTCCTGAAACTTAGAGGTGGTGTGTGAGGGTGCAAGGAACAACTTGCAGCCATGAGGCAATAAGCACAGGGAGAATGGTGAGGATGATGGAAGAAAAAGATGGAAGGAGCCTGGATCCCTAATGATGTCACTATGCCTCACTATGTCCAAGCCCTAGATGGCTCGTATCTAGTCTGGTCTTTCATAACATGAGAAATCTCTTCTGATTAAGCCACAACGGCAGTTTTCTATTATTTGTAGCAATGCACAATGCTAATGCACACAGTAACCAATTCTCTCACACATGCTTTGCTCTTTTCTGTTAAGCTTAGCTGAGTAGCTGAGAGAGAGGTTGGGGGAGAGAGAGAAGGAAGGAGAGAGGGGAGAAGGAAGGAGAGAGAGAAAGCACTTTATTTAAAATAGTGAAATACTTCCATACAATTTATAAATAGCCACTGCCCCAAGCTTTCCAAGTGCCAGACTCTTGACCCAGTGGTCTTGGTTACTGCTTGAGGCCCATTAGACTTTCCACAATCCAGCATGGATCCCAGATCAATGTCAGGTGCAGCGAGGAGCCTCCAGAACCTTGCTGTAGCTGGACCCTGCATTCTCCCAGGTAGGCCTTTTCATGTCTTAAGGTTGTTAAATACTTGGAATGTCATCTCAGATAAATCATCATTTATTCATAAGAACAGTTTCAATGGTAGTTCATCTATATATATAAAAGCCTAAGCGACTGGCCGACCGTCTGACTGGCCAGTAGCTATGATGCACAATGACCACAGGGGGCAGATGTTCAATGCACAGGCATGGAAACATGGAACAGACTGATAAATTTCAGAGGAAAAGGGGGCGGGGGTAGGGCGGGAAGAGATTAACTGAAGATCTTTTATGCATACTAGAGGCCCGGTGCACGGATTTGTACACTGGTGGGGTCCCTCAGCCTGGCCTGTGGGGATTGGGCTGAAACCAGCTCTCCAACATCCCCTGAGGGGTCCTGGATTGCAAGAGGGTACAGGCCAGGCCAAGGGACCTCACTGGTGCACAAATCCGTGCACCAGGCCTCTAGTATACTATAAAAGGTGATAATATACTATATGTTTATTGCCCATTTACTTTTCTTTTTATTTCAAAATCTGTTTTTTAAATTGATTTCAGAGAGTAAGGGAGTGGGGAGAGGGAGAGAGAGAATCATCGATCAGCTGCCTCCTGCATGCCCTACACCAGGGATCTAGCCTGCAACCCAGGCATGTGCCCTGACCGGGAATTAAACCATGACCTTCTGGTTCATAGGTTGACACTCAACCACTGAGCCATGTGGCCAGGCTACTTCTTTTTCTTATAGAAAACTTTCAGAAGTTCCTTCTCAGTTTTAAAAAGATATCCATTAATTGATTTTCCTTTATGGCAAATAATCTGGATAATAATAGTCTTTTGTTCAATTTGAAGGGATCAACACTCTTCTGAATTTCTGTGGTCAAGGATATTTAATCTTAAGCTTGCTGCAGGAGCCTACATCTTGGTCAGGCATCCTCAGCTCCTCTTACCTCCTTCCTGCCTGAAGTAAGGCACAGAGAAGAGCCTGAATATTTGAACCAGAATAAACCATGAGTCATCTGTATTTAACACACTCCTCATCATAAAGCAGGTATTTCTTACTCTCTTTCCAAATGCTCAGTTTTATAAGATCTCAGCTCTTTCTGTAATCACTTCAAGCCAAAGAACATTTACTTGGCTTCCTTCCCTTCTTTTTACAGATGTCACAAGAAGGCAGTCCTAAGGTCTGCATTTACTTTCCTCCTTTTTAAACTTTACATCCCTTTATAGGGGGAGAAAAGCCACCTTTTACTTCTTCACCTTTAATTTATCTCCAGTTTCTATTTTCCTCTCTCAATGTTACTTTTTCTAGTTAGATGCAATGTGAGTGGCTCATCATTGTCTTTTATTTAAACTAACATTATTATAGTTATTGAAAAAAAAAAAGAAAAAATACATACAGAAGGAAATTTAATGGTTGGATAGCGTTAGGAAGAGATTGCTAAATTCAGGGAGATGCTCTGTTAGATGACATATTTTTTAAATTTTTTATACATTATACTATAATGTATGCATTAAAAGATATATTTTTAAAGAATAAAATCATGATTCTCAAACAAGTATACATTGTTTGAAGCTACTCTCATCAAAACGTAGTTTATTTCTCCACCCCTTGAATCTGGGTTAGGCAATGTAACTTAGTTTTAGCCAATGGATCACTAGAAAAAGTGATGTAAGTAGAGGCTTTGAAAACACTTGAGTATTGGGTCTTATACAATCTTGCTGCTGGGAAAGCTGAGGCCATCATGAAAGAAGCCTGGGTTACCTCCTGGGTAGTGAGAGATGCATATGGAGAGAGGGGGTCAGCCATCGCAGCCCAGCGAAGCCTAGATCTTGCTTAGCTGACCTGCATCGTAAATGTAATCATATAAGAAAGTCCAAGCGAGACTAGCGAAAAACCACATAGCCAACCCACAAAATTATGGGAAATAATAAACTGTGCTTATTTCAAACTACTAAGTTTTGAAGTGATTTGCTCGGCAGCAATAGAGAATTCATACACTGGCTCAGTAAAAAAGAGAATCAGGGAATGAGAAGACTGTCTGAGGAATTCACCTAAAATAGCACAGAGAGACAAAAGAGATTAAAATATGAAAAGGCAATGCGGATAGAGGCTTGACAGGCACATTCTAACATCCTTCTAAGAGGAGTTCTAGAAGGAGAGATTAGAGGGACTGGAGGAGAGGTAATATCTGAAGCAATGATAACTTGGAATTTTCTAGAACTGAAGAAAGTCATGAGTCTCTGTCTCCAAAACTATTAAGGTATACTCTGTGGGTTTAATAATGAAATGAGTTGTATATATATATATACATACACACACACACACACACACACACACACACACACACACATATAAAAGTTTGCCAACTTTATAAGACTAGAAGAAAGTATGAATTCTGTTCAAGTTAAACTGGTGGCCAGGATGATTGTGCCGAAGGCCTCCTGTAGCAAGTGTCACATGTTGAACATGCTTTGCTTATTGTCTGTCAAGCCTCCCTTTTTTTTAGGAAGTTACCCTCCCATAACCACATGATTTTGAGTGTCTCTACATAACAAATTCCTAATCCCAGCTCTAGTACAGGAAGGGGGACATATGAACCAAGATGCTCTAGTTTTTCTCTCCAAAAAATTTTACACTTCAGATAAATTCATTATAAAAATACCCAACATGCTTGTGGTACACACATACAGCATATTATTTCTTTTGTTTCTAAGGATTTGGGAAAGAAAGATGAGTCTACCGTTTTGATCTAATCTTTCTTATTCACTCTTATTCTGCTTAAGTTATTTGTTTTTTTGAAACAGCGGCAGATAAAAAGCAGCAAATTCAACATCAGGAAAAAGGTTTTAACAGCATTGAAGAATGATAGACTGGAGTGTCATCATAAGGAAGAAAACGGAAAACCTTTAAAAAGGAGATACTACTAGTCAAAACACACATCAATGGGATGATATATCTATAATAATAAAAGGGTTATATGCTAATTAGACCAGATGTCTTCTGGATGTCATTCCGGACGTCCTTCCTGACAAAGCCAGGACCAGAGGGAAGCCAGCCAGGGTCCCGGGTGCCTGTGGGTGGCCCGAAGGAAGCTGGCCTGGGTCCCAGGTGCCTGCCGGTGGCCGGAGAAAGGAAGCCTGGGTCCCGGGTGCTGGAGGGAAGTTGGTGCCAGCAGCTGGGGAAGGAAGGCCTACTCTTGCACGAATTTTCATGCATTGGGCCTCTAGTTTATATATAATGTTTCAGTAGACTCTGAAGGTACCAGTTTAAGTGGAATATATAGCGATAATTGTATGGGTCATTAGTCATTTGAAAATATTTGTTGTAGTCTCTGTTTAATAAGGCAGGAAAGTGGCAAATGTGCCTATACATTTGTGAAAAGATTTATATCAAAACAAAACTTTCATTGTTTAAAGGAATAAACACTCATGTGTAAAATTTATTCCACAAGGACCTGAGGTTTTACTCCATTAGCTAAAAGCTGACAGTATAGAAATTCATCAACTTTCTTTTTTTCACTTTGTCATAGTCACATTTTCATAAAAATCACTGAAGTTCTATGCTGATAAAAAGATAATGTTTTTCTTTCTTTGGTAGGTAATGTTTTAAATTTTATCCAAGGAAAATTTCTCTTCTGTGTAATTCAGAATAGTTCTATTTTTCAACAGGGAACTGTGGGTACTGGTAGCTTCTTTGTATTTGATGCACTGACTACTTATTTTTCTGAGTCACAAAAATATCAGAACCTAATTATTTTTGCTATTAGAAAATTGTAAGTAGAACTTTCTCCAAATATCCCTTTTCAGACATTTTTTGAATTATGTTTAAAAGTGTGCTGTGCAAGGAATAATTTTTCATATTAAGAAATAAAAAGATGAAATAAAAGTCCAGAGTTTCCAAGTTAGTTACCTACTCGGGTTAACTGTATAGTTGTCATTTGGTCCTGCCCTTCTTTTCAAGGGGGAATAGATCCCTGTACTCCGATGATTGTCATCTAGTCTCTGCTTGGATGCTTCTATTACAAAGGATTTATAACTTTACAAGGCATCCCATTTTGCTTTTAGACAGCTCACATTGTTAAAACACTATATTGTTTATATTGAAGCAAATATGCCTCCCTGTAACATATACCACTTAATTTAAAATAGTTCTTTTTGTGTTTCTTGTTCTGTATGTGGATCCTTAACCTATTTGAAGACAATGGTCATAGTTCTCCCTGTCTATCTGTTTTCATTTATCTAAAATAAATTTCCCTAACTTCTTATACAGCCGTTTTTAAAATGTATATATTTAGAGACTTTTTTATTTTTTTGAATTTATCTTATTGTTGAAAGTATTATAGTTGCACCCTTTTTTTCTCCCATTGACTCCCCTCCACCCTGCTCCCAGTGACTTAGATATTCATTTACTAGAGGCCCAGTGCACAAAATTCGAGCACGGGTAGGTTCCTAGGCCTGGCCGGTGATCAGGGCAGATCTGCGGGATGACGGGTGGGGCCTGGAGCCACCCACTCGCCTGCCTCATCCCCCACCATCGCCGCTGGTGGCCTCCCTCTGTGGGAGGTGACCAGCGGGGCAATCGGGGGGTGGGGCGATCGGGGGGTGGCACTGTCCCACTTGCCGGCTGGCCCTGCCCCCTGCCATTGCCACCGGTCACCTCCCTCTGTGGGGCAACTGATGGGGTGATCAGGGGGCCCCCGCTGGCATCCACCTTGGCTGGCCTGGGGCCTGCAGGCTGGGGGAAGCTCCTGCATTGAGCATCTACACCATGGTGCTCAGTGCGTGTCATAGCGACCAGGGTCATTCCGCCATTTGGTCAATTTGCATAGTAGGCTTTTATTATATAGGATTTGACAAATATTTATTAAACCTTTACTATGTGCCATGCTTACAAACCAGCATAAATGTTATAGGCAAAGTCTCTATTTTCATGGGGGTAAAAGAAAGAATAAAATTTACAATAATAAAAAATATATAGGACATACTATATTATATAATGATACAAAATACATTAAAATATAAAATAATAATTATTGTACGTTCTATGAAGGAAAATTAGGGTGGTGAGTTAACAAGTAAATGGAGAATGTAGTTTTCAATAGTATAGTCAGAAAAACATTCTTGGTGAGGTAGCATTAGAGACAAAAGAATAATAAGTGCAAAGGCCAGCTATGGGAAAGGGTTTGACTTGTCTGAGGGACAAAATGAAGACCGGTTTGGTTAGAGAATAAGGACAGAGGCAGAGATTTATATAATAGGAGGTAGAAGAGATACAAGAACCCAAACCAAAAATGCTCTGTGGACCATAGTAAGGAGTTTGGATTTTATTTAAATGATAGAAAACCATTAAAGAGTTTTAATTAGAAAGGTGATATCACTTGATTTCAGGTCTAAAAAGGTCACTCTAGCTGATGTGTGGATAATGAATCCTCTGGTGGAAAGCGTTAAAATTGGCAGACCAAGTGGAGGCTATTATGTAGAGCAGGCAAGGAGGGGGTTGGTGGCTAAAAGAAAAACATGGTGGAGATAAAAAGCAATGGGTAAGTTCAATATATATATATATGTTTTTTATTGACTTCAGAGAGAAGAAGAGCGAGGGAGAGAAAGAGATAGAAACATCAATGACGACAGAGAATCATTGATTGGCTGCCTTCTGAACACCCCCTAGTAGGGATTGAGCCCACAACCAGGGCATGTGCCCTGACTGGGAATCAAACTGTGACCTCCTGGTTCATAGGTCAACACCAAATCACTGAGACACACCAGCTGGGCTCCAGCTGAGTCTTGAAATAATCAGCTTAGGCTGACAGCTTGACTGAAATCTCGATGGACAGCCTGAGATAGAAAGAGTATAAGGTGTTCCCTGATTCCCAACCCACAGAAACTGTGAGATAATAAATGCTTGTTCTGTGGACAAGAAAGGGGCGCTGTAGTAAACCTAATCAAAGCTGGCATTACAGGTCAAAATTCCTACCTGTGCAGGTCATGCATGTAGGTAGTCTCACCTCAGGCCTGTAACTCCCCTAATAAAAGGTTAGCTTTGTCCATTGTTTTTGTGGATCTAGGTTAACATGCCTTTGAAATGCTTCTTTTTAGACCCTTCAGAATGGAAACCACCATAAAGAGAACACAATATTATTAACTACCTTGTAATCCAATCCCTACCTTGCTTTCTCCCACCTTCATGTAATCTTCCTTCCCTCCTTAATTCCAAAGGTATAAAAAAAAACCTGCAAAACTGTCGTTCTCTGGAGCATTTGAGATATTCCTCCCAGGCATTGTCATCAGTTTGGCTCATATAAAATCTCATAAACATTCTTTACAGATTTGGATGTCTTATGAAGACAGATCTTTTAAGCTGACAAGTGTTAGGGACAATTTCTTACACAGAAATAAAAAGCCAATAGACTCTATACAGTTAAAGAGTTTGAACAATATTAAACGTACACAAACTCTTTCAAAAAATAGACCAGGAGACAATTCTCAGTTCATTTTATAAGGAGAGCATGATGCTATTACTAAAATCAGATAAAAATATTACAAAAAATATAGACTAATATTTTTCATAATCATAGATGCAGGAACCATTAACAAAATGTTATCACAACAAATTAACTAATATATATTAAAACTCTAGTACATCATGACCATGTAGGGTTGAGACATAAAGTTAAGATTCTTTTAATGTTAAAAATGACCATCATTCAGTTTACATTGTAACAGTTTAAAGTAGGGGAAAAAGCCACAATCACGGCAAGAAATGCAGTATTTGGCAAAATTTAGCACTTATCTATATATAAAAAAATAGAGATATATGCTAATTAACCGGGATGCCATAAGGTCAACCAGACAAGAGGAGGTTGCACACGCAGAGTTGGGGGCAGGGCGGCAGGGGTCTCCGCACACCTGCCCTGGGGGAGGGCCTGGTCAGCAGCCGCTGAGGCTGATTCAAGGGCTGGAGAGGAAGGCAGGGCCGGACCCGCAGCGGCCACGGCTGCTGAGGGGCCAGGGAGCCAGGCCAGGCCAGACCTGCGACTCCAGGGTGGGCAGCGCAGCTGGACCCGCCCCTAGGCGGGTCTGGCCACGCAGCTTGACAGCAGACAGCAGGGCCTGCTTGGCCATCACCTCGGTGTGGAGCAGACAGGCCCCACAGAGAGCAGAGAACCACGAGGAGCGGGCCTAAGCTGTCAGTAGGACATCCCCTGAAGGCTCCTGGATTGGAGAGGGTGCAAGTCGGGCTGAGGGACCCTGTGCACCGGGCCTCTAGTTCATAATAAAAATTCACAACAAACTAGAGATAGATGGAAATTTCAACCATCTGGTAGAATGCACTTATGAAAAGCCTACTGTTCAGTGTTGAAACATTAAAACTTACCCCCACTACTGTTCAACATATAACTAGGTAGACACTTTAGGCAATGCAGTGAGGAAGAAAGGCTTAACATATGAAGGAAACATAAAACTATCTTCAGATAATATGATTGTGTACAGGAAATCCTTAAAAGTTTCTAAATACTTATTAAATGTAAGTATACTTAACATGTTGAGAACCCAAAATAAGTATACAGAACAATTATTTCTCTCTATAATTGAAGAATTTCTTAAAAATTTCACATTTTCAGTAGCATCTAAAAACAGAAAATACTTAGAAGTATAACAAAGAATGTGTAGGATCCCTACATTGAAAACTGCAAGATGCTGCTGAGAGCAACGAACGCAGAGTTGCATAAACAAAAAGATTTCTATGTTCTTGGATGGGAAGACAGTATTTGAAATATATAAATTCTTCCTAATTTGATCTGTATATTCAATGAAATTTTAATAAAATAACTGCAAGACTTTTTGAGAAATTGATGAGCTGATTCTAAAACTTATAGGTAAAATGTAAAGAACCTACAATTGTCAAAATAATCTTAAAAGTTGGGGGGCATAATCTGCAACAACATGATAGTCCTAGAGGGTATTGTGTCAAGTGAAATAAGTCAGACAGAGAAAGAGAAATGCCATATCATTTCACTTATATGTGGAACCCACAAAACAAAATAAACCAACAAAGTAAACCAAGCAGAACATAAACAGACTCATTTTGACAGTTGCCAGATGGGATGAGGGTTGGGGGGCTGGATGAAAAAGATGAAGGGATTAAGAAGTACAAATTGGTAGTTACAGTATATCATGGGAATGTAAAGTACAGCATAGGGAATATAGTTAATAATGTTGTAATAACAATGTATGGTGTCAGATAAATGTTAGATTTATTGGGGTGATCAATTCTTAAGTTATATAAATGTCTAATCACTGAGTTATACACCTGAAACTAATATAATATTGTACACCAACTATAACTGAAAAATTTTAAAAATTATTTTTTAAAAGTTGGAGCTTATATTACTTGATTTCAAGACTTTATACAACGTAGTGATGTGTTGGTCAAAATATAGACAAATAGATCAATGGCACAGAATAATGAGTCCCCAATAGACATATATAAATATAGTAAACATATTTGATACAAAAGTATCAAAAGTATCTAGGTACAGTACTGTATTATAGTTCTGTGGCAAAAGAAAGTTTTTGCCAAACAATGATATGGGAACATTTGGATATCCATATGGGGAAAAAAATGAACACACCTACTCCATATTATATACCAAAATTAATTCAAGAGGACTCATAGACTTAAATATAAAGGTTAAATTTATAAAGCTTCTAGAAAAATTCATAATAAAATAGCTTTGCAACCTTTGGTAAAATGAACATTTCTTAGCAATGACACAGAAAGCACTAATCATAAAAGAGAAAAAGAACAGTCAAATCACAGACTGGGAGAAAATATTTCCATCATATATATATCTGACAAAGGACTCATAGCTCAGCATCATCCAGCACAGGAAAGCAAATCGAAACCACAATGAGATACCCCCTGTTAATAGGGTTAAAAAATTTGCAACACCAAATGCTGTCAAGGATACAGAACTTTCAGAATATTCTCATAATGCTAGTGGGAATAAAAATGGTAAGCCACTTTGGGAAATAGGGTGTCAGTTTCTTATAAACATACATTTACACAGCATTGTATTTCCTGATGTTTATCTAAGAGAAATGAAGATATGCATCAAGAGAAAGCCTAGTAGACTGCTTAAAGCAATTCTGTTCATAATAGTAAAAACTGGAAACTGCTCAGATGTGTGTTCATCAGTAGGAGAATGGGCAAACAAACTAGTATATTCGTACAACAGAACACTATTCAGAAAAAAAGGATTACATTAGTGGTGCACTCTGTATCTCAAAAACTATTATGCTACGTGAAACAAGCCAGCGTCCAAAAAATGCATATTGCATGCACCTATATGAAGTTCCAGACCAGACAAAATTAACCTTTTGTGATAGAAATCAGAACAGTGTTGCTTTCTAGGTGGAAGGGACTAACCAGGAAAAGGGACACAGAGAACTTCCTGATGAGAGAAATGTCCTCTATATTGAGATGGGTGTGGGTCACATTGGTGCCTGCATTTGTTAAGGCGGAAAGGTACCCTTAAAATCTGTGCATTCATGACATCTTAATCATGTATCAATAATTTTAAAATAGCATACAACATTTTAATGCTGCTCTCCATTGGAGCCTCCTCTCATCAATCCATGAATTAGCACACGTTGGGTAGTGCAATTCAATTGCCAATGAATCAATCTATCTGAATCTTTATGCAGCCAAAGTTTTCCCATTGTTTCCAAGGATATCAGAGTTTCATGTTAAATAAAGATATGCTATGTTTGTGACAATCCTCAATATATTAATAGGCCCAGTAATTCTAACTATTGATGAAATTAGACATAGAAGTCAATATTAAGTTTCACAATTCATTAAGTGTTCATTTTTATACTTGTTTTCTCTTGTTTCTTATATATTGTGCTCAACTTACTATAGTATTTAACTCCTTTGATAAATCATATAGCATCTATTTCCTGGCAACTTGGATTTTGTTCTGAAATGTACACTATATAAAAAAAAGACTAACATGATAGGATAAACATAAAACCCTTCTAAATTGAATGGTTGGGAGGGTGCTGGGGTGAGGAGGATTGAAGCAGGACATTGAACAAGAGAGAATAGGAGAGGAGTTAGGGAGTGATTGGATGAGAAATTTAGGAGCTGTGCTTGGAGCTGTCCGAGGTCTGAATCAAAGAGATGTCATGTAGCCACATTTTTCAGAATGGTCCAAAAATGGCAGAAAAAAATGGGAAAGAAGACTTCATTTAAATACAGCATGCATTACAAACCTCTTCAGTTGCAGAGGCAATTATGGTAAAATATTGCTATCTGAAAATTAAAAATATTTTTGTAGAGGCCTTACTCAACTAAAGATATTACTAAAAGTATTCCACTATGTAACTGCTATAGTTTATGAGTTAATGAGAAGCTTTTGATTCCATCAATATCTGTCAATATCTAGTTCAAGGGCATTTGTGCATTATAGCTAATACTATTAAGGATTAAATGTTATGTTAAAATCTAATCATTTTAGAAAGTTATTACTGCAATATACAAGGATTGCTTATAATGATGATGATAAGATAGCTAATGCTTCTTGAGTTCCTAGTATGTACCAAGTAGTATTAAAATATTTTCCATGGATTTGTCTCGATAAACCTTCACAACAATACTAGGACACAGTACTGTTATTATTTCTATTTTGCAGATAAGGCAAGTGAGCTACGTTTAGTTTTATTTAGCTAGCAATGGCTAAGTCCAAAGCTTTTCTCTCCACCAACACGCCATGAGTCGAAGATGTCAATTTGCGTGTAATTGAATGCTTATATAGCTGCTATTTTCCTTTTAAAATATTCTACTCATAACATTTTTGCTACTTTTAAAGCCCTTTTTTTCTTAGGGTTGTTTATTGTTTGTTTCTGACAGCATCTTCAAAGAATAGGGACAGCAATCTCATTTCTATGTTCTTCGGTGTAAAAATGAAGCTATTACCCAGCATAAAAGTATTAATAGAATCTTTTCCCAGAGAGATGGATTATCAGGGAAAGTAAATGACAACATTCTCTGGCAATAAAAATAACGAGACAGACAGGACAAAAGTAATGACATCCTCTAGCATAATCTCGGCAGAAAATAACTAAATCACCTTGAAGGAGATGAATTGTTACAAAACACCATCCCTGTCTAATACGGATTGACAGGCAGTGACGGGATCCTTCAGGAGGCTGGCAGCCCACAGGCCCATGCTCTTTCAAGGGATCAAAGGGACTTACACTGCCTGCCAGCCCCATCTAAGCAGAAGACAACCAAGTTCTCTTCAGGCGGGTGTTTACTCTACGAGAGCATTTCTGGGAAAAGAGAGCTTATGTGGGAGGGATGACAGCATTTTCCCTTCACCTCTTGTCATGTGTTAGCGTAGGACAGGGATGGGGGGGAAGAATCTACTAAACCTGTCCTTGGGATCCAAACCAGTCATGAATCTTTAGCAAGTGAGGGAAGTTGAACTATTCTGTGACACAATTGTTTTAAACAAAAAGCACGTGGAGTACTTGGTTTACAGATTATTATTAATTTCCCTTCTATCAATAAAAAACTAAAAAAAAAGTTTTATATAGACTCAGTTTATCCTCCACCAAAGTGGATTTTAATAATTATCTAGAAAGAAAAATGGCTTGGAGGGATTAAAATGTTAAATAATAAAGCAATAAAAGTTCCAGAAAAAGAAAAACATTTTATAAGATTTTACAAACATGATATGAAATCCTGAATCCTTATGGAAAAGATTGACTTGACTATATAAAATTATGAAACTATTAAAAAGTTGAAGACAAGCTAGTGGAGTCAACATTCACTATTAATATTACATTGGTTACTATTAACATGTAGAAAAATTGTGAGAATAATAAAAGAATATAACTTTTACTCAGAATTCCCAAATGTTAACGTTATTACATTTGCTTTCTCTTCTTCCCTCCCTCCCTCTCTCTCTCTCTTTACACACACACACACACACACACACACACACACACACACACACTTTTTTTTTCTGCACTTAGAGTAAGTTACAGAGTACTCCTTAACCCCTAAATACTTCATTGTATATTTCCTAAAAGTCCATGACATTTTTATATAATCTCAGGACATGTATCCAAGTTAAGATATTAATATGATATAATACTATTTTCTTACCTTGAGAACTTATTCAGATTTCTTCCAATGTCCCAGCAATGGTTTTTAAGCAAGAAAATCCATGGGCTGTATTCGTTGTTTTGTCTCTTTAGTTTCATTTCAACTGGAGCAGGCTCTGTGTCTTTCTTTGTATGTCATGACAGTGACACTTTGGAAGGAGTACAGGCTAGGTAGCTTGTAGAATTTTTCTCACCTTGAGTTAGTCTGCTTTCTCATGACTAGGTTCATGCCACGTACTTTCCGCAGGAATACCATAGAAGTGATGTGTTTTCCTTAGCACATCATTACCAGGAGGCACGTGCTGCAGTTTTGTCTTCTCATTGGTGGAGTTAACTTTGATCACTTGCTTCAGGTGTTTGCCAGGTTCTTCTAGTGTAAAGATAACCATATTTCTCTTTGTAACTAATAGGATCTGTGAATATTTACTTTGAGATTAAAGAAATATTCACTTTTCAAACTTCCACCCACTAATCTTAGTATCCAATGTTGATTTATACTTGAATCAATTATTACTCCCATATGGTGATTTCCTAATCCCATCATTTCTTTTATATTGTTTGCTTTCTACTGTGAGGAAGAGCTATCTCTTTTTCTCTATGCATTAAGGTTTTTAAAAAAATATTGATGTGGACTAATGGATTATAATTTTAGTCAATAAAACAATTTTATTAACATTTATTAAAATAATATTAAATCATCTTAATTATTAGAATATAACTTTTATTATTTTGGTGCTCAAATTGGACCAGATTTGTCAAATGGAATCACTTCAAGCACTTTCGTGTCCTTTTCACATATCCCAATCATTTTAGAACACTTTTCTACTTTCTTTACAAGATGGTTGAGGCTCACTGTCCTTGACCTAGCCCTGGAATGAGCCATTTTCCCAAGGACCCCTGGCTCCATTTAGTGGAGAATGGTATTTAGAGATATACATCTATGCATTAGCTGTGTAGAGCGCTGCTCTTTCTTTGCTTTTTGAGTGACATTAAAAATAACAAAAAATTAGAAACAATGTAACATGTATCAGAGGAATCAGTTAAAGTATATCTGTGGAGTGGAATACTATGTATACAGCTATTAAAAATAATGAGGTATTTTTATTGTACTGATATAGAAGAGGGTCTAATATCTATACTAATAAAAGGGTAATATGCAAATTGGTCACAATGCCCTCACAGTAACAACCGAACAGCAGGCTGTGTGGGGCGACAAGGCCGGCAGGGGGGTTAGTGAGGGGTGACCAAACAACTGACCAGCAGGCTGCATGGGGCGACCAGGCCACAGTGGGGGCAGTTAGGGGCGACCAAGCCAGCAGAGGGGGGCAGTGAGGGGCGACCAGACCAGTGGGGGGGGGGAAGTTGGGGGCAACCAGGCCTGTGTGGGGGGGACACTAAGGGGCGACCAGGCCAGTGGGGGGGGGCATCAGGCTGAAACCAGCAGTCAGACATCCCCCAAGGGGTCTTGGATTGGAGATGCTCCAGGCTGGGCTGAGGGGACCCTCCCATGCACAAATTTCGTGCAATGGGCCTCTAGTACATTATATTTAAGAAAGGTAAGTTAGTGAAAAGTTGGTATGGTTTATTTTAAACATTATACATAAGTAGATGTATATTCAAATAGAAAATTTTAAAACCCTGGAAGATTACATACCAAACCACAAAATGTTTTTAAATTTCTGGTAGTGGAATAAGACATAAGGTAAAATTTTAATTTCTTCATAGGTTCTTACAGATTTTTATGCATTAAGCATTTATCAATTTTTATTTAAACATATAAATCCGAAACCAATAAATACAAAATAAAAAACAAAAACTGCTAATGGTTTACAAGAGGATAAAAGTAATTTATGGGGAGGTTAGGGAAACTCGGCCTCATTTTCTATTAGTAAAATTGCTATATTAGTACACACTAGTCAATTAGTTTGTAATAATTGCCTCAATCAGTAAGTCAATTTTCTTCAAGTCTCATTTAATATCCTCATTAGTTAAGCTTTTTTCCTCTATAAATAGATTTTCCTCTATCAGGGCACATACTTGCTAACATATTTCCAAATAACACTAGTAGGTGCCTCTGGGCAGGCTTGGCTTTCTTTTGGCCAATCTTGATTTGGGTTCAGACTCACGTGGCACTGACAGTGACTGGCCTAGATCACATGCAGCAAGCTTCCACATTCAATCAGGGCCACTGACATTCTTATCAGTGGGTAGTCATCATCTAATCCTGAATACAAACATTTTTAAAATTTCCTTTCCAACTGAGGTCTTGCCATTTAGCTCTGCCCTCGTCTAGCATCACTATTGCAGACATACAATTAACCTGTGCCTCTAGCTCTGTTTTGAAATCTTCTAAAAGACTTTTTTAAAAGAGACACTTTCAAAATATTTTTACTGATTTCGGAGAGGAAGGGAGAGAGAGAGAGAGAGAGAGAGAGAGAGAGAGAGAGAGAGAGAGAGAGACATCAATGATGAGAGAGAATCATTGTTGGGCTGCCTTCTGCAGGATTTTTAAAGAACCTATAGATTTCCTCACAGTTGTAGTGAAAAGAATACTTTATTTGAAACGGAGGAGATCTGTGATAATCTGGTACTGTCACTATGCAGCTTTTTCTCTAGGCAAGTAATTGACGTTCTAAGAACCCCAGTTTTCTTATCTGTACAATTGGAGCAGTCACACCTACCTTACAGGGCCGTTGTAAGGAGCAAACCAGAGAGCAGAGGCACAGGTACTTTATGAGCTCCATTGGAGGAAAAATCCTGGTTAATGCTACAGTTGTTGTTCTCACTCCAGTGAGTTAGGAATATGCAATTCTGACATGTTATTAATTCTGGAGTGAGGGAAACAACAAAGAGATTTTTTGAGACCCTAATGTGTTGCTTCTCTTCACATTTTCTAGTTGTTTTCTTTCATATTTTCAAAACACCTTATTTTAGAAAGAGCCCGCATGATGAGATAAATGGGAAGAGAATATTCTAACCTACAAGTCTGGCATCACTATACTGTGACCACAAAAGATGCGACTATAACAAGATGAATTTTTTTGCTTGTCAGGGTTGCGGGTTGTTTTTTTTTTTTTTGTCTCCCAACTCTTCAAGGTTCCCAAGTGACTTTGGTGAAAGCAGCCCTTTATGTTAGCAGTCACTCTCTGGTTAGCATTCTTGTAACTGCTCAGCTCCTGAGTTAGCTAATTCACAAGGATAGGGCTTATTTCTGCAGGCCGGGGTTTTTGATAAAGCAACTCTGCTAGGCCTTAATAAATATAAAATACCAATTCCTGAAGATATCAAATCTTCAAATTTTGGTAATTGAATAATTTTCATCAATATCTTAAATTTTCTACCACATGGATTAACAATTCTAAGGTACTGGCATGCCAGAAATAGTAGTAATCAAACTTCAGCGACTGACTGTTTTCTTTTTACAAAGACCTTTCCCTTCTTGTTTGGTGCTGCCAAAGCTTTATCCATAGGAAATCCGTGTGGATGGGGAAAAATATTTCCCCAGATTTGTGTCTGCTTAAACCAAAGAGGAAAACATTCATTTATCTGAATTTGTCTGTAGTATGAAGGCTTCCTTGGCAATAGTCCTGGCTAATTTGTTCTTGCCAGTAACTCAAAGACCATAAAAGTAATAAAGCAGGAAAACAGATTTCAAAATTTCAGTGAAAAGACAGGTACACTCCTTACATAAGGATTTTACAAGAATATATGGCATGCAGTTGGTAAGAGATTTCTTTCTTTTTAAAAAAAATGTGTTTTGAGGGTTAGAGATTTATAAATGGCATTGAAAATGAAATACCTCTAAGAAAAAGAGAATGAGATATTGGTAAAAAATCAGTATGATTGCATAAGGAGATTTCTTTTAAAAAATTTTTATTGAATTTATTGGGGTAACTTTGGTTAATAAATGTAGGTATATAGGTTTTGGGTGCACAATTCTATAGTATATCTTCTGTTTATTGTATTGTGTGTTCACTACCCCAAGACTCATTCCATCATCATTTATTCTCCCTTTACCCTCTTCTACGCACCCCCGCGCCCCCCTCCCCTGTCCCTTTTCCCTCTGGTGACCACCATACTGTTGTCTGTGTCTATCAGGTTTGTGTGTGTGTGTGTTTTTCTTAATCCCTTATCGTTTTCAACCAGCCCCCCAAAACCCTTCCCGCTAACAGTTGTCAGTCTGTTCTTTGTATCTATGAGTCTGTTTCCATTTTGTTTAATTTATTTTGTTCACTAGATTCCACATATAAGTGAAATCATATGGTACTTGTCTTTCTAACTGACTTATATCACTTAGCATAATACTCTTCAGGTCCATCAAGGCTGTCACAAAAGGTAAGGGGTGAACATATTCTTTTGAATTAGTGTTTTGGGTTTCTTCAGATATATTCCCAGAAGTGGAATTGCTGGGTCATAAGGCAGTTCCATTTTTATTTTTTTTGAGGAAACTCCATACTGTTTTGCACAGTGGCTGCACCAATCTATATTCCCACCAACAGTGCATAAGTGCTCCCTTTTCTCCACAGCCTCACCAACACTTGTTTGTTGATTTGGTAATCATTCTGACAGGTATGAGGTGATATCTCATTGTGGTTTTAATTTGCATTTTTCTAATGATTAGTGATGTTGAGCATTTTTTTTTAATTTGTCTATTGGCCATCTGTATGTCCTCTTTGGAGAAATGTCTATTCAGGTCCTTTGCCCATTTTCTAATTGCATTGTTTGGGTCTCTCTTTTTTTTGTGTGTTGAGTTTTATAAATTTTTTTATAAATTGGGGTTTTTGATGTTAAGGGCTTTTATAAGAACTTATAAAACTCATCAGATGTATTATTGGTGAATATGTTCTCCTACTCAGTAGGTTGTCTTTTTATTTTGATGATGGTTTCCTTTTCTGTGTAAAAACATTTTAGTTTGATGTAGTCCCATTTGTTTATTTTTTTCTTATTTACATTGCCCAAGACAATAGATCAGAAAAAAATATTGCTAAGAGAAATGTCTTATATTTTACTGCCTATGTTTTCTTCTATGATTTTTATGGTTTCACGACTTACATTTGTCTTTATTCCATTATGAGTTTCTTCTTGTGTATGGCATAAGAAGATGGTCTAGTTTCATTTTTTTTGCATGTATCTGTCCAATTTTCCCAACATCATTGATTGCATAGACTATCTTTACCCCATTGTATGTTCTTGTCTTTTTCCCCCAAATATTAATTTACCATAAAGGTGTGGGTTTATTTCTGAGCTCTCAATTCTGTTCCATTGATCTAAATGCTTATTTTTATGCCAGTACCATGATGTTTTTATTACCATAGCCTTATAGTGTAGTTTGATATCAGGTAGCTTGATTCTTCTAACTTTGTTCTTTCATTCTCAAGATTGCTGTGGCTATTGGGGTCTTTTGTGGTCCCATATAAATTTTTGGAATATTTGTTTTAATTCTGTGAAATACACCATTGGTATTTTGATAGGAATTGCATTGAATCTACAGTTTGCTTTGAGTAGTATGCACATTTTTATGATATTAATTCTTTCTATCCATGAACATGGTATATGCTTTCACTTATTTGTATATTCTTCAATTTCTTTCTTCAATGTCTTATAATTTTCCAAGTACAGGTCTTTTACATCCTTCATTAAATTTATTGCTAGTATTTTATCTTTGGTGCAATTATAAATTGATTATTTTCTTAGTTTCCCTTTCTGAGAGTTCATTATTGGTGTATAAAAATGCAATTGATTTCTGGGTATTTATCTTTTATCCTGCTACTTTACTGAATTCACTTAGCTCCTTATACAATTATACTGGTTCATTTATTTTTGGTGGAATTTTTAGGGTTTTCTGTATGCAGTATCATGTCATCTGCAGAAGCTTTCTAACGAACATCTTTTGTTTAAAGAGATGTGTAAAAATTGGGGAGACTCCAAAATAGGATTCATTCAAAGAGTAGTACAAACATCTAGAAATAACATCGGAAAGATTAAAAGCCAGAATAAACTAAGCATTTAAAAAAAGTTACCAGAAATCGCAGATAAGACTTCTAAGTTGTGTTTAGAGCTGAAAGAATAATAAGAAGAAAGGGTTGAATACATTATTAGAATGAGGGGAAATGATTTCAGGCTTCTAGATATCACAGACAACATGCAAAAACCCGTTTGCTTCCATATTTGCTGCAAAATGGTAAGGTTTCCAAATAAAAATGGAAACTGAATACATTATAGAATCAATCATAGACCAAGATATGCAAAGAGGTAAAATGAAATTTCTGATAACTACAACTGAGTTTTGAGCCTCCATAAGCAGATGAAGTACCATTTCAGGATGACAGAAACTTTCATCAGTTATCTAAAATCTATTAGCAATGGTCCCAAAACATCGAGTCCTGTCAAGGTTCTTGGAACTTGAAAGATAATATTCTCATTTCATAAAAATAAAAACATATCTATTTCTAGGACAATGATTATGTAAGTGATTACTATTTAGAAAAAAATATAAGATTTTCCATGGCTTTTTTAGGATAAAACATTTCTAAATATCTGATCATATTTTAACAGAGTTACTAGAGTGGTATGTATGAAATGTTAAGACTGGCATATAATGATTTTAGAAGAAAGAACTACCTCTAATATCCTAATAGATAAGCTGGTAACAAAGAGAGTAAGGTAGTCCAGGTATATTCACAGCTTATTTAACAATAATAACTAAACGGTAATGGCTATATTACTTTTAAGCATTGGTTAGCTTTATTTACCATGGGTAGAGTACATGGTGGTTAAGAGATATTGAGGATCTTCCTGTCTTCCTGAGGCTGTCTGGATCTCAGTGACAGCTGTGTGGGCATTGACAGAGCCTATTTTCCTCGTGGTAAGCATGGATCCATTGGAAGCTACAATAGTACTGAAGGGAAAGAATTAGACTGTTTCTATTCCTAACTGTACTATTTGGAAGCTGTGTGACCTTGCAAATATCCCTCTCTGTAAAACAAAGATATAACTGCTGTACGTCAATCTTATGGGTGGCTGTTAGGTTTTAAAAAAATCATAGTTTTAAAAGGCTTTACAAAGTGTTCCTAGACGTAAAAATACAAGATAAAGGTATTAGTATCTCTGCTTCAATCTGGAATGAGGACAACTATGGAAGACTAGAGGGATCCTTTCCTGAATTTATCCTGAGCAGCACTTTCATCAATGGAACTAGGAGACCTAATTATTAGATTTAAAAAGCTTGGTAACAACAGCTTTGACACTCAAAACTTTGTTTCCCAATCCTGTCAAAAATACATTTCTAGGCAAAAATATCAGACCAAAACAGCAAGATGAAATTTGGCAGGAATAACGGGCTGCTACCTAGACTTGGAAATGCAAATATATAAGTACAAAACAGTAGGAAAAAACAATTGGGCAGCAGTTCATGTGAAATAATCTACAGTGTTTAGTTGACCACATGGATAATAAGGATATTATGACAAGTGTAGATTTCTTCAGTCTGAGACAGTCAGACCACATCAATCCAATGCCTGGAATGTAACTGATACATGAAAAAGTTATTTTGCTCAATTCAGCACCCATTCCCCCTTAATTCAAGAAAGACATGTACAATCTGTAATGTGACCAGTAGATACTGGAAATGTCAGGAAATTATGATCTACAGGAAGAGTTGAAAGAACTGAATGAAACAGGTTAACCTTAGGAATCAGACTAGTGAAAAACCTTAATAGCTGTCTTCCAGTATCTAAAGGTCTGTCAAATGTTGTTATAAGGATTATTTTCACTGTGTCATTCCAGAGAGCAGAGCAGGAATCTGTGGGTGAAAGCAAAAAGAAGGCAGATTGTTGGCTCACAGAAACAACTTTATAATAACACCTCAATCTGTACAACAACAGATTGGTTTTTTTTTTCCTCTTGGTGAGAAAATAAAATCTCGACTGGAGGTTTAAGCCAAGGCTACTGCAATCTACTTGGGAATCTATACAACACATTTATGCTTTGGGCTGATCTCTAAGGTCTTTACCAATTCTCGGGTTCTATGATTTTATTAGAAATTTGTCTTTATTTTCAAGACTACTATATGTCCAAATGTTTATTTTTACTTCTCTTATTGCACATATTTCAACAGATACTTTGCAGTAGATGGTATGTCATTTTCTGCCCATAGGACATTTTAAAGTCAACCCTTAAAAATTGCTGATTTATCATCTTAGAAGTTTCTTTACTCTGCAGAAGTAATTTATTGCATGCAGTCATGATATTTAATATCTCTGGCTTATTAAGCATTAAAAAAAAATCCCTGTTGCTGCATTATTACAGTTAAGTTTTCTACCTTAGGAAGCCTTAACATTCATAGTTAAGGTTACTATGGTAACCATAATTCAATTCTTTGTGACTATAATTTACTTTTTATACTTACATGTTAACTTTGATTCTTTATGTCCATATTATACCTACCTATTCAAAGTGACAAACTATAGTCTCTCCATAAAGATAATAAATAGGTTAAGGGACTTTCCCCTGATGATTAGAAAAAGAACTGTTTGAAGTAGATAGCTAGAAGCAAGAATAGAAAATTAGTGTGTTGTGTGATAAGGGAGGGCAAAACAGAGAGTCATGGTAGATTATAGCATGGATTGTAGAGAAAAATAAAGTAACAATAAATCAGCAAAATTATATTGTAGATAAAATGTATAAACTGTGCTACTCTATAGCAGGTTAGGCATAAGAAAAAAACTGAGCTGTGTGTAACTACTTCCCCCTTTCTATGCTCATAGTAACATCAACAACTAATCAAGGCCCTTTTCCTACTGATCAAAAGCAAGTGTTCAGAATCCTTCACACTATACTGTATTATAGACAGTGACTCTTAGTTGATATCAATTCTTCTCATTTTGTCTAGAAATAGCTTAATTATGAATGTATAGAAAAGGCAATAGTCTACATGAATTTGGCACAGATCAGTTTCTACTGCTCCTATGTATGGATCTGGGAAGCTGGCTGGAGGATTTACTAAAAGACCAATGATTCACCCTAGCTGGTTTGGCTCAGTGGATAGAGCTTCGGCCCGAGGATTGAAAAGTCCTGGTCTTGATTCCAGTCAAGTGCATGTACTTCAGTTGCTGGCTCGATCCCTGGCCCTGGGCAGGGAGTGTGCAGGAGGCAACCAATCAATGTGTCTCTCTCACATCGATGTTTCTCTCTCTCTGTCTCTCCCCCTCCCTTCCACTCTCTCTAAAAATCAATGGAAAAATATCCTTGGGTGAGGATTAACAACAACAAAAAAGACCAACGATTTTAACGATTAGTGATACCACGGGAAGATGACCATGTTTTATTGAAAAGTCCTAGCTGTGGCATTTGGGTAAAAACTTAACTTTGCCTGGCTGGTTTGGGTCAGTGGTTGAACATCAACCTATGAACCAGGAGGTCATGGTTCGATTCCTGGTCAGAGCACATGCCTGGGTTGCGGGCTCTATCCCCAGTGTGGGGTGTACAGGAGGCAGCTGATCAATGATTCTTTCTCGTCATTGATGTTTCATCTCTCTCTCCCTCTTCCCATTCCCTTCTTCTCTGAAATCAATAAATACATATTTTTTTAAAAAAGAACTTAACTTCTCTGAGTCTTAATTTCTTTATTTGTAAAATGTACATAATAATACCGATCATCACTGTTCAGAGGAGAGAGCACTTAGGACATTTAACAACAGGCACTCTATGCTGGGCTGAGATGAGAGGGGAAACAAGTCCACTCCCCACGTTAGCCAAATCAACGGAACCAAAACAGTGATTAATGGGGTCTGGACTGTTGAAGCCAGAGCTTCTTTATATTCATATATTTAAATGAATGTGAAGTTTATGCTAAACTTTGTAGTATACACTGTACAGCCCTACATAATTTGGATTAAGTTCAGTTAGTACCACACTTTGGGTTATTATTATTTGTTTAATTTTCTCAGCTAGATTGAAATTTCCTTGAGGGCAGAGATAATATTTAGTTTGGCTTTCTGTCAGCTAGATTTTTTTTCTGATATATAATGGCTGCTACACAGTACGTTAACCCAAGCTTTTTGAAATGGAGAATTCATGCTTCTTCAAGAATTGTGGTCACTTATTTTGTTCTATTTCTTTTTTAAAAATACATTTTTCTTCATTTCAGAGAGGAAGGGAGGGGGGGGAGAGAGAGAGATAGGAACATCAATGAAGAGAGAGAATCATTGATCGGCTGCCTCCTATACGCCCCCCACTAGGGATCGAGCCTGCAACCCAGGCATGTGCCCTGACAGGGAATTGAACTGTGACCTCCTGGTTCATAGGTCGACACTCAACCACTGAGCCACAGCAGCGAGGCATGGGTATTTCTTTGAATACTTCTCACTCTCTCTGATATAAATTTAAAAGTGGCTAAATTTTCTGTGAAGATACTTGGTGCTAATTATCAAGTTTAGGTAATTTCTAATATTTATTTTCTGCTACAAATTATATTTATTTAAGATTTATTTCTTTATTCCACTTCAGTAGACATACATATTTATTATCACTTGATTTGAAAACTTCAGTGTCTTTCCATTACCAATAAAAGCAAGGAATCTCCATAATTAAAGTGAGTTGCTTTCCTTAAGAGCAAGCATCTGCTTTTCCCCAAACACCAGCCAGTAATTATAAAGATTTATTTTCCTCCCAAATATTTTCATTCTTCTTGTATACTGTTTCTTGTACTATCCATCGTATTTGACATAACATGATTTCAATTAGGGTTTTAGTGGTCAAAATACATGTTGGAAGATTTTAAAGGTTAGTAGTTACAAGTATGCCCAGCACTTCCTGTCAAAATACTAATGCCTCAGGTTATTTAGATGATAGCCTCCAAAAAGGAAACATCAGTTGGTTGAGCATCCTCCCAGGCACCAGGAGGTCGCCTGTTAGATTTCTGGTCAGGGCACATGCCCAGGTTTAGGGCTTGATCCCCAGTGGGGGGTGTGCAGGAGGCCCCCAACCGATGATTCTCTCTCATCATTGATGTTTCAATCTCTCTCTCCCTCTCCCTCTGTCTCTAAAACTGATTAAAAAAAACATTGTTTTAAAAGGAAACATCAATAAAAAATTTAAGCATGGTATATTTTAAATATACTGTGGGATTATTAGATATAATCAGAATAAACCAAGAATATAATAATGCCACAGTTCTGCACCTTTCTCCACTTGCCCCCTTATCCTAGTTAAAAACGAATCCTCCCAAACTGGGAATACAACCAGTTGCTCTTAAAAGTGTACCTGGTAAGTCTGTAAATCATATTATCCCCTCCTCCTTCCTGCTTTATTCAGTTTTGCTAGACTTCCTGAACATGGAAAAAAAATTAGTAGTCAAACCCCTTCTACTCCATCCTTTTAAGAATATTTTTTTGTTTGTTTTTTCCCCTCTCTCCTTTACTCTATGAACTCAAGATTGGAGTTGTGTGGAAGTCTGTGGTCCTTCCTGACAAAATGAAGAAAATGACAAAGCTATAAAACAAATCCTGACTTTTGGTGGGAAGTGACTAGAAAGAAGGGGAGGGAGGAAAGTGGAAAGCAGGAGAGAGAGAAAAGCTGCTGTGACGTACACATGACTTTCATCTGGTAGCATTGCAGAAGCTCTTTTCCTATCTTAAATTTCTATTCTATTCTATTTTATTTTTCACTTACGAGTAAAGGTTAAACAAGGGCTGGAGTAAGCAATTTCCACTGGTGCTTTCTCAGTCCTCCCATTCCCAGGCTCGGAGCATCTGCTTTTCTCCAGCCGGGAACTCTTTGCTTGGTGCTCCCGGCTTAGCTCTCCCTGTAATTGCTACCCATCTGTTTCCATTAAGCCTCTAAGCCATTTGTCTCATTTAAATATCTCATTCCTTTTTCTAAACACTTCAAACCAAATTCTTACCTCAAATATTTACATAGCATTTCCACAGATTTCTGCATCTGAGGACACTATCATTTGCTATTTTGTAAAGAATGTTATTCAGCACCTTTCACACTGTGAATGCTAAACATTCAATTATTACTACTTTGATAGTATGGTAGTAAAAAAAAAAAGTTGAATGGAGTGTTAAGCTCATTCTTTTATAAGATATTCTGTAATATAATTTAAGGACAATAGTATCTTTCTCTGATCCAACTTCAAGGGAAATTATCTTGACAAATTCTTTCCAGATTTTAGATCTTAGAAATATGATTAAATAAAACCAATCATCAGTTGTAGTTATCACAATAGCTTTAGAGTGTTCCTTTAGTCATCTAAGACAATCTATATATATAAAAGCCTAAGCGACCAGCTGACCAGCTGGTAGCTATGATGCACACTGACCACCAGGGGCAGACACTCAATGTAGGAGTGGAAACCACAGGCATGGAAACATGGAACAGACTGATGAATATCAGAGGGAAGGGGGAATGGAGGAGGATGGGAAGAGATTAACCAAAGATTTTATAGGCATACTAGAGGACCAGTGCATGGATTCATGCACCGGTGGGGTCCCTCGGCCTGGCCTGTGGGGATCGGGCTGAAACCAGCTTTACGACATCCCCTGAGGGGTCCTGGATTGGGAGAAGGCACAGGCCAGGCTGAGGGACCCCACAGTGCATGAATCCGTGCACTGGGCCTCTAGTATTTTAATAACATCCTTTGTCTCCAAATTCTGTCTTTTTACATCTATGTAAATAAAAGCCTAAGCAACTGTTATGACCAGATGACCAGATGACCAGACAACTGGCCGGTAGCTATGATGCGCACTGACCAACAGGGGGCAGACGCTCAACTCAGGAGCTGCCCCCTGGCACTCCCACACCCAACCTCCCGTGGCCAGCCAACCTCCCACGGTCCCTCCCCCAAGCCAGCCAACCTCCTGTGGTCCCTCCCCCTGGCCAGCTGGCCCCCATCGAACCCCATCGGGACTGGGCGAGATGGCCCTGATCAGCCCTGATTGCTGGCCAGACTGAGGGATCCCACCCATGCACAAATTCGTGCACCAGGCCTCTAGTTTGAAATAGAAGTCTCAATAAAAAGCCATGAGAAAACAGACTCCATTCCACATCTCTTATGACAGAAGAGGCGATTTATTTTTCCAGAGGTAACTTAATCAGTGTAAAACATTTCCTCCGAATGACAACCACGAGGACAACAAAAACAACAGCACACATACATGTGCACATTTCAGATACCTGTTTTTTAAAAAAATATATATTTAATTGATTTTTTACAGAGAGGAAGGGTTAGGGATAGAGAGTTAGAAACATCGATGAGAGAGAAACATCGATCAGCTGCCTCCTGCACACCTCCTACTGGGGATGTGCCCACAACCAAGGCACATGCCCTTGACTGGAATCGAACCTGGGACCTTTCAGTCTGCAGGCTGATGCTCTATTCACTGAGCCAAACCCGTTAGGGCTCAGATACCTGTTTTACCGGCTGCTGTTCCATAACATGAAGTCTGCAGTGTAGGAGTCTCCAAATATCTCCCAAATCAGTGATGGCGAACCTATGACACGCGTATCAGCACTGACACGCGTAGCCATTTCTGATGACACGCGGCTGCTGAGGCGGCCGCATGCCGAGGATAAAACATTTGCTGCTCCTGAGGATGAAACATTTGCGAAATAATGTTTTTTCCTCAAAGTGACACACTACCCGAGTTATGCTCAGTTTTTTGGCGAAGTTTGACACACCAAACTCAAAAGGTTGCCCATCACTGTCCTAAATGGTGCTTCTCCATTAGTGAGCAACCACCTGTCTTCAATAATCCTGTTGTTTCACCTGCCAAAACCAAGAGAAAAAAATAAATAAATACTGCTTTCATCAAGTCACTTTCTTGGCTCCTGTCAGAGAGGAAGCGGGCAGGGGGGGCGGGGGGAGAGAGAGAGAGAGAGAGAGAGAGAGAGAGAGAGAGAGAGAGAGAGAGAGAGAGAGAGAGAGAGAGAGACATCAATGATGAGAGAGAATCATTGATGGGCTGCCTCCTGCATGCCCCACATGGGGAATCAAGCCAGCAACCCGGGCATGTGGCCTGACCAGGAATCGAACCATGACCTCCTGGTTCCTAGATCAATGCTCAACCACTGAGCCATGCTGGCTGGGCCTAGAAGTTGATTTTTAAAGCTCTTTCCTCCAACTATTTATTTCACTGCTGTCCAAGGTCATCTTTTTATTCCTCCTGACTTCTTTTCTATTACCTCTTGATTCTTGACCCTTATATGCTTCTTTTATATTCTTCACTTTGTGCCTTTTCTCATTGAGCTCCTTTCTAATTGTCTGTCATCACTTCTCCAACAGACCAACAGTTCAAGACCCAGTTCAAATTTAATGCTAGCCAATGATTCACCTCACCCTTACCATATTAGTCTATTTCTTGAATATATTTTCAGTCTTTAAACAGAAGCAGTTGTAAGCCACTACTTATCTTTTTCCATTTTTCCCTTCCTAGCATCACATCATATTGTACCTGTTATGTGTGGGTTTCTCTAGTTGTCATTTCAATCAAGTTTTGTGATCTCTAAAGAAAAGAAAAATTCTCCTTAGTAGACACCCATCCTTGCATATTCCCTTATAAAGTATTCAGTGATTTTGGAGTTTATCTACAAGCATACTTCTCCTATGAGAAGAGTCCAGTTTACCAGGATTTTGCATGCCTATATACCCTAGAACTTAATTATGATAATATCTTCAGGACCCATTCATGAGATTGCCTTATAAATGAGAATGCTACAGAGAAGGTTTTTCTGTATCTCATTAAGTAAATGTTTCAGAGGAGGGTCCAAGATGATTCCGCCCTTTAATAACTAAAATCAATAGTTGCCCTGGTCAGGTGGCTTAGTTGGTTGTTGTGTCTTCCCATGCACTAAAAATTTTGGGTTTGATTCCTGGTCAGGGCACATTCCTAGGTTGTGGGTTTGATCTCAGGTCGGGGAGCATACAGCAGGCAACCAATGTTTCTCTCTTCTCTCTCTCTCTCTTTCTCTGAACTGCCTCTCTCTCTCAAATCAATAAAACATATCCTTGGGTGAGGATTTTTAAAAATACTATTATAGCAAGACCATAGAAGCCACTTGTCCCACCAACACTGTATTTAAATTTTCCATGTGGATTTCTACCCTATTTCTGCTCAGGTAAAGGCTGCCAAGGAGGGGGACCTTGCCAGAGACTTGGTATCTCAAGTAGCCTGTTAGGTTAGGCTCCACAGTGCCAAACTGCAGTAAGGTAAATTCTTGGCTGGTTTCCTCTTTCTGGCCCTTTGCTCCTTCCTACCCCACAGCCTTCACCTCATTTTCATTTTCTCTTTCTTGAGTTCTTTTCTCTCTGTGGTCTCTGAGTTCCTCTTCCTGTTAGGGAACACCCTCTATAGTGTTTTTAGTCATTATTTCAGGAATTTCTAAATTTGGAAACTATGTGTTTTTACATATTAAGGTGTATTTTTGTCTCTATTCCTAAATGATACTGAAAATATTCTCTTTGTGTAGTTTGCTAATTCCTTCTCTAAGTCAGCAAATGTGCCTTTCTTTCCCATCGTGCTCTGCAAAGGCTGGGCACAGTAGCTGGTTGAGGCTCACAGATATCTACACAAGGTAAAGGCTAACTGTGAGCTGGCCTGTGCATAGAAGCTGGTAGGAAGCCATTTTTCTCCTCCACTGGATCCCACTACCCTTACTCCTCTTGGCCCCATTTTTTCTCAACCTTAAACTTCCTTTCTTAGCCAAAAGCAAGGAGAATTTTTCTACATCCACTTCATACATTTTGAGTCAAATCCAGCGATTTTTCTTGGATACTATGGGCATCTGATTTAATTATTTTGACATTAATTAATCTTGGGATTTACCTGTGGCCTCCTTTCTAAGTTTGTTTGGCTAGTGCTCAAATCTTGATTTTCTTGGCAGTAAGTTTCTGTAAGGAAATACCTAGTTACCAGTGCAGTACATCAAGACCTCCTGGAGTCTGCTCACAATATTAGACAAGAAGATTATGTCAGCTGACCTAAGGTTTTCTTTCCTCCACTACCCAATCTGCTCTCAGGGTTCTGATAATAGAACGAGATCAAGATGAGGGAGCAAGTGTGGTGTTTAGCATAAGGTAGTCTAGGTATAGATATGTTAGTATGTCTTATGGATATCCATTTCTGCTTTTTAGATCATTTGGCTTTTTATCTTGAATATTCAGCTAAAAGGAATGTGTGCCTTTTCCATTTTATTTGTGACTTTATCACTTTACGCACCAGAATTGACCACATCCTCAGAACATCTGGACACTTTGTGTCATTGTCAATCATATTTTTCTCTTAGAGCTAGATTTGTAGCCTTTCTCTGGCACATATACCAAGCCATATCCATTCTAACCTTACTTTGAGCTTCAACTTTTATTTTTTTCTTTATTCACTTTAATATTTATCTCAGTTTCTCTAACTTTTTTATGTGATGGTGTAGCTATTTACAATAGGACATTCTAATCCTGTTTGGGATAAAGAGGGGTATACAAATAAAATCACATTGACTTTTACTTGTATATACAAGGACAACCCACACATATACTTTGAAATAATTCCTCAATTTGAGAAACAAAAAAACCTGCATTATAAGAAAATGATAAATACTGAGGAATCACCAAGTTTATAGTACTTTAAATATCAAGTTTAACAGTAATTTTCTTAACGATGTAGAATTAGTATGTTTAAAATAGAAACAGGAAATTAGTTACATATATAAACATGTAAAAGAAGGCAAGCCCCATACTTTTATATTAGAATATTTTTGTTAATTACAAAGTTAAAATTTATAGGTATTATTATATGGATAATATAACTTATGGGTAAAATTGTCCCCAAAAAAATTTGTGATTTTCATTAAGTCATTGCTAGTTTTAAAATTATTACTCAATTGTTCTTATAGCTTATTCACCTCAGCTTACTTAAATAATTTATTATTTAGGATTGTTGTATAATTTTATATTTGTGAAGTTTAAAAAAGTATCAACATGAGTCATTCATTCTTATACTATTCAATATCATGTTTATACTTTCCAATTAGTATTGAATGCTACAGACAGCTTGGATTCTTCCTGATACCTCTGTGGCTCTCTGCACTGTTCAGGGCATGGAATACTAACAGCTAGATGGACACTATTAGAAATTTCCGCCCTAACCGGTTTGGCTCAGTGGATAGAGCGTTGGCCTGAGGACTCAAGGGTCCCAGGTTCGATTCCCGTCAAGGGCATGCACCTTGGTTGCAGGCACATACCTAGTAGGGAGTGTGCAGGAGACAGCTGATCAATGTTTATCTCTCATCAATGTTTCTAACTCTCTATCCCTCTCTCTTCCTCTCTGTAAAAAATCAATAAAAAATATATATGTATATACATATATAAAAGAAATTTCCTGCTCCCAAATTGAAAGCTTAAAATGTAGTGACACCACAGCTAAAGTGTCCTTTAATGGAAAGACTAGATAGAGAAATCAAATATATGTTAGATTTCTAAAAGAAAAGCTTTAAATGGCATATAAAATTTGCATGCCACATGCTCAATATACTAAGGGAGCTGGTCACTTCCATTAGTTCTAGTTAGTTCATGGGATTCATCAATGCCAACAAATATGACTGCAATTTGTAATTGGAAAACCATCACCCTTCAATTAACAATTGATTCACCATATAGTAGTTTTGATCATGAAAAACTTGCTCTATTTATATATAAACTATAACTTCTAAAAAATATAGCTTCATAGACTTATAAGTAGGCAGCTGCCAATTAAGAGTTGAATTTTTAAAATGGTAACAATTGTGACAATGACAAGATGTTTAACACGTTGCAGTTTAAAATGCTTTTTCATATTATTTCTTTCATTCCTCAAAATATTGTTATTTAACATTTACGTAGGAGGAGTCTGATAAAGAACTCACCCAGGGTCAAATAGCAGGGACCTGAACAGAGCCCTCTACCTCAGCGCCCAAACCGGTTCCCGGGTTCTGCTTGTATCTCAGTTATGTATTAATTGCGATAACCAGCATTGCTCAGAGCATCCATAACTGTTAAATAGAGTCTAATAGAAACTGTATATATTAATGTGGAATGTTGATAACCTTTCATAATTGTAGCAATTACTATAAAGCTTCCTAATTTTTAATGTTTAAATTTTTATTGATTCCTTTTTATAGAACAGTTTTGTCATCCTGCTTTGCTGGGCAATGGGAAAGGATCCCTGCTTCTATGCAGCTTGGCTTGCACCATATAGAATTGCCCCTTCCAGAAGTGGTTCATCACAGATGAATGCCTGCAATTTAGAGCACTTTTTTCTTGCATCTTACTAATAGCGGTGAGAAAGTAAAAGGATTATTTAAGAGAATCAGTGATACCCAAAGAGTAAAATATTGGTTTCTTTTTCAAACATAGCATGTGAGTAATCACCTATGTTATTTTTTAACCCCCTGGGTTCTGGATATTACCCCATTAATTAAAATTTAGAAAGTTAAGAGGGTTCAGTAACTGGCCTTAAAATAACTTCAATATTAGAATAAAAGAAAACTTTGGGTTTACTTTTCCTTTACAGGGTTCGAAATAGTGTCAGATTTCAGACACTGGACTGATGTTACATTCCTTAGTGTACTATGGTTGGTGTATGTCAGTCTATATTGCACTCTAGGATCATCTAGATAATTATGATGACCTTAACCCAGAGAAGTCAGAATCGCTGGACACAACATTTTTAAAGCTCCCACTTCATTCTAATCTGTAGTCGGGGCTTAAAAACCATCAAATCTCGCCCTGGCCGGTTAGCTAACTGGGTGGAGCTTCGGCCTGTGGACTGAAGGATCCCAAGTTCAATTCCGGTCAAAGATACCTACCTCGGTTGCAGGCTTGATCCTGGTCTGGGTGTGTGTGGGAGGCAAGCAATCAATGTGTCTCTCTCACATCGAAGTTTCTCTCTGTCTTTCCCTCTCCCTTCCACTCTCTCTAAAAATCAATGGAAAAATATATTCGGGTGAGGATTAACAACAACAACAACAACAATAACAACAAACAAAACAACAACACATCAAATGTACTTGGAAAGGAATGATTGTTTTCTCAGCCACATAAAGCTCTGCATATGGCATTCTCCCTAATTGGGAGCCAACTTTCCTTTGGGTCACACTTTGCTTTCAAATGCCCTTAGCAGAACATGGTTCTTCTGACCGGAAGTCATATAAGCCTCTGTTGCCTCTTAGAAATTCTCCCAAAACAAACTTTTTATTTTGAAATAAAGATTCACAGAAATTTGCAAAGATAGTACACAGAGGACTCATGTACCCTTCAGTCAGTTTCCTCTAAGGAGTCTATCTGACATAATATAATACAACATCAAAGACAGGAATCTGACACTGACTTGATGTAAGTGTATGATTCTGTTATTGTACCTCATGTGTAGGCTCCTACAACCATCAGTGCAATCAAAAAAGAGAACTATTCCATCACTACAAAGACCGCCCTTCGATTTCAGACACTGAACTGATGTTACATTAAGTGCTACCCCTTTATAGCCAAGGCCAACGCTCTCCCTCACACCGTCCCTAACCCCTGGCAAACCTTTAATCTGTTTCTCTTTTCTACAATTTTATCATTTCTCAAGAATGTTAATATGAATAGACTCACAGCATTTGTAGCCTTTTGAACATTTTTTTTTTCACGTAGCCCAATGTCCTTGAGATCCATCCAAGTTGTGTGTATCAATAGTTCCTTTCTTTCTGTTGCTGAGAAGTATTACATTTTGGTTGTTTCCAGTTTTGAGCTATTACAATAAAGCTGCTACAAAAGCTGTTTCATTTCTCTGAGATAAATGCCTAGGAGTGCAATTGCTGGGTTGTATGGTAAGTGTATGTTTAATTGTTTTAAGAAATTGCCAACCTGTTTTCCAGAGTGGCTGTACCATTTTATATTCCTACCAGCAATGCATAACAGATCATGTCTCTGTATTCTTGCTAGCACTTGCTAGCAAGATATAAAATTAGATATAAAATAGTTTTATTTCATCATGCTGAGAGGTGAATAGTGATACCTCATCATGGCTTGAATTTGCATTTCCCTAACAGCTAGTGATGCTGAACATTTTCCCCTACATGTTTATTTGCCATCTTTGGTAAAAATGTCTCTTCATGTCTTTTGCCCATGTTCTAATTAGATTATTTATTTTTACTGTTCACTTTTAAAAGTTCTAGATAAGTACTTTGTCAGATGTTTGCAAACAATTTTTCCTACTTTGTAGCTTGTCTTTTCAACCTCTTAACGAGATCTTTCACAGAGCAAAAGTTTTTAATTTTGGTGAGGTCCAATTTATTGATATTTCACTTTTATGGATTGTGATTTTGGTGTCATGTCTAAGAACTCTTCATCGAGCCCTAGGGCTGGAAAATTGTCTCATATTATTTTTTAAAAGCCTTACAGGATTACATTGTATATTTAAATCTATGATTTATTTTGAGTTAATGTTTGTAAAAGGCTTGAGGTTTAGGTTGAAGGGAGTTGTGTCGGGCGGAAATCCAAGTCTCCCCTCACTGCCCCATTCTCTCTTATGACACTACAGAGAAGGCCCTTTTTGCCAACAGGTAGAGATGGAAGTCTCAGCTTCCCACAGGCCCTCTTTGATACCACCCTGGAGGTGGGGAGGAGGTTGTGGCAGCTCCTTACCCCCTGGCAAGGGTGGAGTCTAAACCCTCCATGGGGCCCTGGCTTGTACTGATGGGACTGCAAGATTTTCTGTGGTTTTTGTCTAAATGTTTTCTGTCTTGTTGAGCTGCCCCTTTCCTGGCCCATGGTCAAGAGAGAGTGGACTTTTCTTGGGGTTTCTGTTGGTCTGTGTCATTGGTGTTTTCGGGTTGCTGGCTTCTTCAGTACCCATTCTGGAATGTATGAGGCAAGAAGAAAATGCAAGAAATTCACTACCTTGTAATTGCTTGGGTTCTGAGTTCCCTGGCCTGCATGACTTTTTTCTTTTTCACTTTCAACATCTTCTTCTGTTTATTTTATATGTAACATCCAGGATTCTAGTAGGCAGAATAGGGAGGATGAGATACTACTCCTTACGCATTTCCCCAGAATCAGAAGTCAGCACAAATTTGAATATGACACCTGACTTACAATTTACATGAGACTAATCTCCAAACTTGATAAAAATCTATGTGCAGTTTTTGAAGACTATGGTAATATATAGTGAACAAATTTTACTTGCATATGCAATAGTAATTATAATGAATAGTTTTGGGTACTTAACCATGTTCTATGTCATTTAAAGCTTACAACAATACTATGTCATAAAGAGTAATGATACTTTCACTAATGAATAAACAAAACTTAGAGGAGTTAAATATTCCTTTTGTTACCTTGGTCTTCCTAACTTCAGAACTTGTATTCTTTTACCATAATGCAATATTGTTTTTAAAATACTTCCAAAGTTTCTTAGAATAATGTGGTGAAAAAAAATGTATTTAGAGCCAAGAGACACTATTTTTGTACAAATTTACAGAAAATTCATTATCTGAGTCTAGACAAGTGCTTTCAACTTTATAGTTCTTAGTTTTCTCAACTTTAAAATAAGGGGTTAATCATGATTTCTAAAATTTTATTAACATTTAAAAATACACAGAGAAATACAATTTAAAATTTCAAGATAAGAGGGGACTTCTCAGTGTGTAGAGCTCAGTTTACAATAGTGTCACGAATAGTGGCAATGACAAGTGAGAATGAATTAAGTAGGCTGCTCCAGAATTCTCATCTTCTATCTTTAATATTTATCATCAGATGTAGGCTTACAGACACCTGTTTCTGAAAACACAGGTTATGTCAGTCAGGAAGTAGGATCCCATGAGCCTTTTGAGAGAGTCAAGGCTGAAATGACAATATGTGAAACCAATGTCCTTGGGTTTTAATGTAGGAGGGGCATATAGATACTTCTGCTGGAAATCTGCTACTCCCAGTATTTCCCAGGATTTTTATACATTTGGGTGCTTCGTTACATGGTGGACCTCAGTGTTTAATATCCTGATTTAAGCTCACCTATGTTCCATTATTTTTGGCCAATCATTTTCATGTTCTCTGCTTTGCACCTCAGTCTGTGTGTATTAATGTTCCAAACCTGCTCACATTTTCTGGAGAATTGCCATGTGAGAAGATAATGGACCTGTACATCTGCTGAGTGCTCTTTTCTCAGAGCAACTTGATATGTATAAGAAAAATAATTCAACATAATTTCTATGCTTCTTCTCTGTAGCTCCCCTCAGCTGTTATCTTTCTTTAAAACTATATTATACAAATGTCTAGCAATGACTGAAAGATTTTTAACAGATGTTTAATGCAATTTCATAAACCTTTGTAAAACACCTAAAATTTGCCAGGATGGGTGGTAGGTGCTAGAGGGGATACTAATGTAACAGCATAAATGGGATTTTCTAGGAAGATAGCTACATCTTAATTAGTAAGCCATATGTGTATATTATATGTGTATTCATAATAATTATTTTCTAAAAGTTTTTTATGATGCCATATACACCATTGTTTCACAAACTTTTCCTTATAATATTAATTCTACTGTAGGTATGCATTGATTTAACAATTTCTTTGCTGCAACAATTCTGCCTTTAAAATACCTTTCTACATTATTAACCTTCAAGAAGATTATTTAATGTGTAGCCTTGCCTAAACTTGTTTATCCTCTGAACTTTTTCCCCCTAGATTCTGAATAATGGTGCTGCAAATTAATATAATTCAATATTCATATTCAAAGTACAAATTACTGTAAAGTAGGGTTATTCAAGAAGATTCAGAGGAAAAAAGAGGTTAGCCAGGACTTGATGAGATTTCAGGGTGCTCCAGATTTATATATACACCCTTAACATACATCTTTCATCAGTGAGAAAGGAAAAGCTGGTTGTTTCGTGAATCTTCGTTCTTTCCTCTTTTATTCTCACTTCTCCTCTCCTATCTGGTCCCTGTGCTGGTATTCAGAGGACTCTAATCCAACTCTTGAAAAGCATTTATCAAAGGAATTAATCAAAAAAAGGAAGACAGCAATTTGTGCAACAAAATTTATAACAGCACTATTTTAAGCAGTGGAAAAACAAGAAACAATTGAAAGCCATAGAATTGGAGACAGTTAAGAAATCCACTATGGAATAGCACAGGGCACTGCAAAAGACCAATATGTGGACAGATTTGCTACAAAGTATTGTGTGTTAAATAATACTAATAAAAATTCCTGTATCCAAAACCATATATACACACTAAGCACATGTATATTTCAGACTTAAATTGAGAGAGCTCAAAAATATATGTTGCAAATATTTATTTATTTATTTGCTTGCATATGTTTTTTGTTATTGTTGTTGCTGTTTAAAATAACCAAGAGAAATACCTTCTAGTTTACTTCTCTGTCTCAGGCTGTGTTTTCTGGAAGCAAATGTGGAGGTGGTTTTTAGAGTGATGATGTGAGAGGGAAGGGGAAGATGCAGAGGGATGTGGGCACAGGGAGAGACTGAACTGATGCAGGCCAACAAGTGTTGGCTAATCCAGCAGGAGCTATCAAGAGACGATTGCCCTCCACAGTTTTTTGCTCCTGACCAAAATGCTGAGGACCCTTCAACTCTTGCCTTGCTCATTCATACGGGCTGCCTTGAGAAGGTCATGTCCTCTGGAGAGGTGACTCTTTACAGCTGAGGCAAACCTGAAGGAACTGATACCTGGGCTGCCTGCAGACTGCATTCCCCAGAGCTGAGTAGCAAGTACTTTCTTAAAAAAAAAAAAAAGGAGGAAGGGAGGGAGAGAGAGATAGAAACATCAATGATGAGAGAGAATCATTGATTGGCTTCCTCCTGCAACCCCACACTGGGGATTTAGCCTACAACCTGGGCATGTGCCCTGACCAGGAATCAAACTATGACCTCCTGGTTCATAGGTCAATGCTCAATCACTGAGCTATGCTGGCCAGGCTTGGCATGTTTCTTTTTAACTTTAGTATTCATTATTGTGTTAAAGAGTATAATCTTAACCATGTAAATAATGTGAGCCAACACTATAATTTTTCATAACAGAATCATATTTAATAGTATACTCTGTAACCCAAACAATATCCTAAATAGGTCTAGCTATTATGTATACACTAGAGGCCTGGTGCATGAAATTCGTGCACTGGGGGGCGGGGAGGGAGGTAACTCAGCCCGGCCTGTGCCTTCTCGCAGTCCAGAACCCCTCAGGGGGTGTCTGCTTGCAGGCTGAGGCCCGCTTCCCACACTTGGACATCCCTCTTGCAGTCCGGGACCCCTCGTTCCTTATTGCCCTCCTGCTTGCTGCTCCTTACCGCTCCGCTTGCTGCTCCTTAGCGCTGTCGCAGAGGCGGGTGAGGATCCCGCCACCACTGCTGCACTAGCCAGCCATGAGCCTGGCCTCTGGCTAAGTGGTGCTTCCCTGTGGGAGTGCACTGACCACCAGGGGGCAGCTTCTGCATTGAGTGTCTGCCCCTGGTGGTCAGTGCGCATCATAGGACGGGTTGTTCTGGTCATTCCACCGTAATGGTTCCTTAGGCTTTTATTATATAGATTATTTTGACATCTTTAAGTGGACAATAGAGGATACACTTGAATTATGTCATGAAGTCTGGAGTAGAAAGAAGGGAATACATACATAACTAGAAAGAGATGTAGGGATTTACTACTTTTTCAAGTTGCATACTTTTTTAAAAATGAAAAACTGATTAAGTCATCAAAGCATGTAATAAAAAGGCATACCATAGTCTGGAAATGATTTCTCCTCTTTTCAACTGGGTCCTGAATACAACTGGGTCATCTTGAGACAACTCTTTTCTCCCATCATATCCAAAAAAGAAAAAAGAGTCCTAACCAGTTTGGCTCAGTGGATAGAGCGTTGGCCTGTGGACTCAAGGGTCCCAGGTTCGATTCCGGTCAAGGGCATATACCTTGGTTGCGGGCACATACCCAGTAGGGAGTGTGCAGGAGGCAGCTGATCGATGTTTCTCTCTCATCGATGTTTCTAACTCTCTATCTCTCTCGCTTCCTCTCTGTAAAAAAAAAAATCAATAAAATATATTTAAAACAAACAAACAAAAAAGAAAAAAGAAAATCCTCACATAGGCCATACCAATTAGAGCAGAAAAACTCCTGAAAAGAAATGAAAAAACTTATTGAATTTTGTTGAGGGCATTATGGAGAGTACTAAACAGGCATCACACAGAAAAAACATGTATTTTTCCATTATATCTTTCCTCCAAATTCCTGTCTTTACTGTAATCACACATTTTGTTTGCTCTCTAAACTCTATCGCTCAGATTCTTTCTGGATCTTCTCTGACACAATCCCCACTTTTCCCCATCCCCTATTTTTTTGTTCTTAAATGGCCTTTAATTTGCTTCTTTCTTTGCCACCCATGTTTCATTCTGTTGCAGAGTGAAACCACTGTTTGGCTTCTTTAATTATGTAATAATCTCTACCTGTAACCTCCAGCACCACCACCTCTGTAAATCAGCATAACAAAAAAGTGCAGTTGAGCAACTGAAAGTCTCTCACAGGTTGGAGAAGAGGGAGATGATGAAGATCTGACTTTTAGGGTTTGGACCCCTTCTATCCCATCTTTTGTTTCTGGTGATTATTATCTTGTTTCTTATCATTTGGGTCAGTTACAGGTATCTAGAGTTTATTGAGCTCTGTACCCATAATAAATTCATAATGTATGATTTGAAAAGTAGACTTACTAAAGTGGGACCTGAGTTTTTAGCATCCTTTTTGTAATCACTGGATTCAGTTAAATCTGACACCAAAGAAGCTAGTGTGACATGTGTTCATTCCTTTTTATCATGAGACTTTACGCGACTGATTATCATGTCAAGCTTCTGGCTTCAAATATTTCTAAGCAGTCCTTCGGGGCTATGGTCAGGGAGTTGTAGGAAGACTATAAATACATATATTCTACTTGTCAAGCACTTATCAGAACAGGGCTGGTGTTCAGTGAAACATATTTAAAACCATTTCCACCCAACCACCACCCCAGAACTAATCACCAAACCAGGGGAAAGAGAGTAACATTCTTATTTATTGTATGAGAGTTTTAGGAAAAACCAATAATGAGAGGTTTGTTTGTTTGTTTGTTTATTTATTTACTTATTTTATTTGCTCTTATTTTTGCTGTCAAGTCTTGTATTCGTCAGGGTTCAGTCAGGGGATAAGAACCAAAACAATAAGGTGAACAATAAAACTTAAATATAAGGTGTTACCAACTAGGTATGGTATGGTTAACTACTAAAAGAGGTAAAAGGTTCCTAAGGTAAGGCAGTCAGAGGTAGCAAATGTAAAAAGAAGCTACTCCTAGCACTTAGGGAAAAGTGAAAAAGGAAGAAACTCCTAGAAGAAAGGGTCTCTCGCCAGCTGAGAGTTAGAGCCCTGATGAGAGGCAGTGACTACCTCGGGAACATGCTACCCGGTGGAAAAAGTGGATGGAGGTTATCCGCTGTTGCAGAACTTTGAGAGCTTCCACTACTGTGGAGAAGGCTCTCAAAACCCCAGGAACGCGGATTTTCCCACCACAGGTGAAAACAAAACACTCGAAGAGGAAACCCTCAGGCCTCCCTCTTCCGGCCTCGCAGTCTCTCTCCAGCTCCCTCTATGGGCGGAACCTAACACGGAGCCCCCGGCAAAGGAGAAATGAAGGCGGCAGAGCCCAATTCTGGCATCATGAAGCAGCCAAAAAGGATGTGTGTGGAGATAAAAGGTAATAAATTCAGAAGTAGAGTGACCCAATTCATCATTGTCATTAAAGAAAATTAACTCACTAAGCTGTATTATCTACCTTCTAGCACTTTTTAATTTGGGGCATGATAGCTTGGATGATTATAATGACATCAACAAAAGCATAAATCAAGTTTCCTAAATGTACACTAAGTTTTATGGGACATGTATAATTTACAAGAGAAGGGGTTTCTGATTAGCTGTTGCTCATTCAGAAACCCCATAAAATCAAGGAATATGGGAAAATTCTTTAGAGGCCAAGCCTAGATACTCAGCTCCCATTATATATGGGAATTCTGACTATAGTTCACCATCTAAATTCTTTTTTTTACTACTTTTAACAACCAGGAGTTAGTTCACAAGCTGATAAGCCACTTTTTTTTTTTTTTTGTCTAGAAAGTTCTAATTTTCAGAGAGTTTCTTTTTATCCTGTGCCAAAATCTGCTTCTTTTTAACTGTCTGGCACCGTGCCTCATTTCATTGTACATAATGTACTAAAATCTTCTGTGATAACCACTAAGTCAGCCCTCCAAACAGTTGAGATTCTGTCTTAGCTTGTCCCTAGCTGTGGTAGCTAACCATCCCTCACATGGCAGTTTCTGTAGCCCCACATCACTATTGCTTCTTGACACCTCCCAAAATGTGATGCTCAGAAATGACTTTAGTAGTTAGATGTGACAGGAGCGACGCAAAATAAAGTGGAGATAACACTTTTAGGGTCTGGATACTATATACACATGAATGTTGCCTTAAGATTTGAAGGGCTCTTTCAACAATTACATCACATTTTGGCTTGAGTTACCACCCTTCTCCAGATGCTCCCATCATTACTAAAACCTAGGGGTGAAGCATCAGAGGTTCATTGAATTGTTTTTATATAGAAAAGATAGGTAACACATCTTGTTCCAAGAATAACAGAAATTTACATACTAAATCATTCTTCATTTTCCCGAAGACAGCCTCCCGGCTGGGGTAGCAGGAAGGGTTGGCGTGAAAACGTTCCTTGACCGCTCTACGCCTCCTCGTAAGCGTTTAACATTGGCCTTAGAAATAGGAAAAGCAGAGTTTACCTGTGACTATAACGTCAAAAGCGGAAGTTTGATATCGAGCTAAATTACTTTTTAATTACTCTTCAGGGAGGGTTCCTGACACACTCATTTCCTCTCTGCGACCTAACATGAAACATGCTGAGACAGAAGTGATCCTTTACAAAGCAATGTTTTATAAAATGTTCCTTCTGCTTACTCTGGGGCCCAGAATCCTGCCTGTGGTTGTTAGTTTAAGATCTAAGAAGCCACGGAATCTGTCTCTAAAGATGCCTGGAAGGGTTTAAGGAGGCAGGAAGAGGATTTGTCTGAAAATGATAATATACGCTTAAAATACGTGTATAAACATCATATATGTGAATGAAATACTCATTTTACAACACCAAAACTTAAGCTTAAGTACCTGCTACAAATGCATGAACTGTGTACTCTAGAGTTCTCTTCCCTCAGATACCTGCTAATTTCTTCACCTCTTTCAAGTGTTTGCTCAAATGTCACCTTTTCCACGAGGCCTGGCGTGACCTACTACTTGACATTTTGCAAATGGTCCCTTCTCCCAAACTCACCTGCCCATTTCTACTCTACTTTTTCTTTTCCCACAGCATTTAATATTTTCAAAGAGACTGTATCATTTACTAATTTACTGTGTTTAAGGCTTCATGCCCATCTTTTCTCCTCTCGCTCTCCCCTGCCCCCCCCCCCCCACCAGATCCTTCAGTGTTAAGGTCCTTCAGGGCGGGTCTCTTTGTTTTATGTGTGGGGTTTTTTTGTACTCTGATGTAACACAAAAAATATTTCCTGAAATAATGACATTCACTTTCAGTTTCTTCTCACAAGCTGGTGATCATTATCACAGTCGAGCATGTATTCATTGTCCTGGTTAGGTTGAATTTTCCTTTCTTCCTAACGATCCAAGTTCTGCAGCTTCCTTATATGCACTCCATCCGATTTTACTTTTACAGACTTCCCTGGGTTGATGTTTTGCTGTTTTAGCCCATTCCCAAGCTCGGTAAACTTAAATAACATACAGCCTTTAAATGAACCCGAGGCTTCGCTTGCCTTTGACACACTCTGCAAAACGCAGGCGGCTGGCTGTGTTTGCCCTGCAGCTCCTTCTCACCGGATCAGCTCCATCCCCAGCCATCTCTGCGGGTCTCTGGGGAAGGTTACACTTTATAATTGTCCTCTTCAGTGAGAAAAGCCCCTTTCTGAACGGGAGCTGCAATGACACGTCAGTGTGCAGCACTGGGATGCTTCCTGGGCAGCGCCCTGAGCCTCTTCTCTGTGCAAGCAGAGCTCGGAGGTCACTGTTTAACCATCTCCTGTCTGGCTGCTGACCGATATCCCTAACGACGCTGTGCAAAACTCTTATGTGTTACTCAGTTCAGGTTGGTATAACGAAGTACCATAGGCATGACGGCTTATAAACAACAGGAATTTATTTCTCATGGTTCTGGAGACTGTACATCCGATAGCAGGGTGCCAGCATGGTTGAGTTTGGTGGGGACCCTCTTCTGGGCTGCAGACTGACAGCTTCTCATTGTATCCTCAGATGGCAGACGACAGAGGGGGGAAGTGAGCTCCCTCCTGGATACTAAAACCATTGATGGGGGTTCCACCTTCCTGACCTCACCCGATCCTAATTACCTCCTACAGGTCCCACCTCATAATACCGTCACATTGGGGGATAAGGTTTCAACATAGGAATTTTGAGGGGATATTAATATTCAGCCCATAACACTCTCATTCCCTACTAGTCACGTTATTGATAACTCCATCCTCCAAATATTTCTTTTTGGAGATCGAGCTCACAGTCCGGGAATGTGCCCTGACTGGGAATCGAACTAGGATCTCCTAATTCATAGGTCAATTCTCAACCACTGAGCCACGCTGGCCAGGCCATCCTCCAAACCTTACCAAGTGTTAATTTTCCAGAGGACTGTTTTGTTTTTTTTCTTTCTTTTTTTTAAAAAACATTTTTTAAAAACTTTTTCTTTTTTTTTTTGTTAATTCTCACCTGAGGATATTTTTCCATTGATTTTTAGAGAGAGTGGAACGGAGGGGGAGAGACAGGGAAAGAGAAACATCAATGTGAGAGAGACACTTTGATTGTTGCCTCCACAGGCTGGAATTGATCGAGCCTATAACCGACGTATGTGTCCTTGACCAGAATTGAACCCAGGACCCTTTAGTCCACAGGCCAATGCTCTGTCCATTGAGTCAAACCAGTTAGGGCCAGAGGACCTTTCTTGGGCCATTTATGAAGGGTAATTACTCTTTATAAAAATTCTCTCAGCTTTGATTTGATTAGCAGCCAATTGACTATTTCCTTCATAGTTCATAATACATGTTGTTTATTATCTTTATCATCCACTGGACACTGGACTGTAATTTCCAACATATCTGTTTTCTGTACCCCGTCTGAGCAGAGTACCAGAGCAGACATGCAATAAGTAAGTGGATCTGAGGGCATCCTGGCATGTTGTCAACTTACATACCTATTCAATACACACATGATGAGTTTACCTACATTGGTGCTTATTTAGATATGGGCTTGTATTTTCTAAGTACTGGTGCTACATACCCCAGGTATTCTTATATGTAATGATTTGTTAATGGATACTTTCTTGATTAGAAGCTCAGGACAAAGCTGGGACTATTTAGCTGTCAGCATTCATAACTCTTCTTGCTTATGATCACATTTACTGTCTTTCTTAAAATGTGGCCACAGAAATTTGATAAGGAGGCATCATCACATATCTATGGTATCTGTTTTAGGTATTTGCCATATATATAGAAAATAGATTCTACAGTTTACATAGATAAGTGACAAAATGTGACTACACAATGCAAAAACCTCCTGGCATATGTTGGAAGTATTTGTAAGTTCAATGAAATCTTTAAAAAGTTATATAGTGCACTCCACAACTTGTACTAGAAGGCGCATGTTTCATAATTTGTATCTGTACAAAATAATACTAATGAACTATGCTAGGTCTCTGTATGCCTTATCCCATTTAATCTCCATTCTACGAGTTCAGTATTATCATGTTTTCCTTTTATAGATGAGAGGATTGGGGTTAGTGGTTAAATAACTTGCCCAAGGTCATACAACTAGAAAGCAGCACACTTGTGAAAGAACCACTGATCTTAACCACTTTGTCCTACTCCTCCAGAGGATTATTCAAATCATCACTTCCTGGTAACACTGCTTATGAAAGTAAGACATTTTAGTGGATATAATAGGAAAATTGCACTAAATGAATCAGGAAAGAGAATTGTTGTTTTACTTTTTTGGCAATTATCTTAGCAGATCTCTCAATGAAGAAATCAGTAAATTGGTTTATGATATGTCCCTCTAGACATTGAATGGGGGTTGGGTCGGGTGGAGCCACACAGAATCGTCTGTATGGGTTTGTATTCATTGCCTTCTCTGATGTGCTTCTACCACCTTGCACTTCTGTCAAGTCAAGGTTACAGAATGCTTATTCTATAGTCCAAATACCATGCACAAGACACCCATACATAGTCTCTTTTCATGGGACTAATTCATTTTTATAGCTGTTCCCTGAGGCCCTAAACAGAGAACTAGCACTGAAGATGGAATTTCCAAAGCAATTAGATCTGACAGACAGCCAAAAATGTGAGACAGACATTGAAAAATCACAATAACTTGAAACCCATTGCTAATACTCCATCAGTTCCCACTGTGATTAGTTCAGTTTGACACTTTTCGAAGTGCAAGTCTAAGCTATTGAAGTGATTTGTGTTTCATTTCAGTTTGCAAAGGCTTATTTTTCCTTTGAAAGTTTCTAAGCTTTGGCTTGATTAGCAACCAGTTGCTTTTTATACAAGGGAAGAGAGGAGACCGAGACAAATTATAAGGTTGTGCCTTGCTGCTTTAAGGAGCAAACACTGGCAACTGAACTAGCTTCTGATTGAACTGTAATTTTTGGCCAAATGGTCAAATTTTGGTCCAGTGGATTTTTTATGTGTGGCAGTCAACATACTAAAGTGTCTATAAAAAATTAATTGGTTGAACTGACCTCGTGGTCTAAATAATTTTGGATCTGTTCCACTTCTGCATAGGCAGCCCTTGGGAAAGTGATCACTGAATGGTTAAACAGCCAGGCTGCAGGCACTTGAGCTGGGAGGCAGTGGGCAGGGGAATGTGTAAGTCTAAACAGGAGGATCCCAAAGGGAGGCTTTTTATGTTACGTCAAGCCTGGAAGCTGTTCTGTTTTCCTCTTGCCAGGATCTAGAGTGAGATAGAAAACTCCACTAGCTGCTGCATTAAGCCTTAGAAAAAATACTGTACAAAACTGTAAACAGAGAGGGGTTAGGGTTAGGAAGTTGGCAACTATAGTAGCCATTTTACTCAGTTTCCATCCATGTAGGTCAAGACTTAGAAATGAGGAGAGTGTACTTTTTAAAGAAGGACAGCGCTATGCTTATGAAAACAACTTCAGACAAATCACCACAGTCCTGGTCTTTTGAGACCACTGGTAAATAACCTGTGCTGAAAGAATGGACTTGAAGCATATATAGACAGAGAATTAGACATTTCCTCATTTAATATCAGAAGCTCTGATGACAAGGAGCTGATCATACTGAAGTAGAGCAGAATGTGATCAGTAAAGAGGATAAGCAGGCCATGAAAGAATAAGTCTGTGAGAGCCTGTCCTAGACCCAGGCATTTCTCCTGGAAGTGGCTAAGGGTCTTACCATGTACTGATGAAGAGGGATTCATTAATCAGTTAAAACCAAACAATAGTGTTTAGGTTCTGAAGCTTATTGCATTATAGTTACCTCTCAAGTTCAATATATTTTTATTGATTTCAGAGAGGAAGGGAGAGGGAGAGGGAGATAGAAACATCAATGATGAAAGAGAATCCTTGATTGGCTGCCTCCTGCACGACCCACATTGGGGATTGTGCCTCCAGGTTCTTAGGTCGACGTTCAACCACTGAGCCATGCTGACTGGGCAACAGTATATAGTTCTTAATACATAGTGTTTGGTTGATTCATTCTGATATTAGAGTATTTCAAGTTTTCTTTAACAATTCCTAAAGGAGTTATAGTAATATGGTATTAACGACACTGAGAAAAATTCAAGGATTATTAATAACACTAGCTATTGGTAAAGACAAATAATTAGTAGACCTCTACGAGCTATTCAATGTGAACAAACTAGATAACCGGCTCAAAAACTACACAATAGTGTGTGAGTAAGGTCAGTTCCTGCCAGTGTGTTACAAGTTACACAAGTGACGTGTGCTCTGTGATGCAATGCCAGTTAAAATAGGAGGCAGCTGCTCTGCAGAATGTCAACTAAGCTGCCAGTTGTTCAAGCGGGTGGCTAGACCACCTGCCTCTTTCTAGAGAACGAAACACAAGCTCCTCTTGATATAACCCACTTGACGCCAACATGGGTATGCGTTTTCCTACCTGACATGAATATGATTCTATGAACACACATTACACATGTGTTTTTTCAGCACTTGTTAGAGAAAGATGTGTTTTGGAGGATGGCATTTGCAGAAACATTTGAGTCACACATAAGATACATAAAGCAAATAGGAATATTTGTGCACTGTTTTACACTGAAATGCCAAAGTGTGAACACATGGAATTTGTTTTCATGGTAAGATGAGTTTCTTATCATTCGAGTTTATGTAAAGCCATTGCTGACTGGATTTGGACAATGAAGTCAAAAGAGAATTCTTCCAAACAGAGCTCAGCAAGTCCTCTATTGCAGACAGTGTTTTATTTACTGTCGGAACTTTGATAATAGTTGATGTGGCACTTTATAAATAGCACAAATCAAATGAAAAAAAAGTGAATTACTCCTGGTTTGTGACCAAAATGAAATTACAATAATCAACCCATCACAATACATACTAAGAATGGGAGAAAAATGTGGCAAGGGCAAAATATTGGTAACTGATTATGCAAACAGACAAAACTATGCCTTTGGAATAAGGAAACTTGACTACTATGAAACACTGTTAACCCTAGGGCTGCCATGAAGTTAGGCATGTTGAGTATTTTGGACCATTCAACATAAAACACATGTTAAGTATGTTTACCTTTATGATCTAATTAGTTGAAATTACATACTCAGGACAAGGCGATACATTTTTTTGGATATTTTAAAATGCCCCCCCACCCACATTCCCCCATTCAATCTTGTCTGCCACAATCACAGACAGCAAGGGCAAGGACACTTTACTCTTACATTAAAATGCCCTTTGATTCTAAGATGGCTCAAACTCATGTTTTATTATTTTACTTAAAATACTTTGTAAATGGCATTTTGCTAAGAATTGAATCCATTATGAAATCGTATTGCTTGAAAGAGTTCTAAAGGTTGTAGAATGAATTTTCTAGTTAAATATTCATGACAAGTCTTTGAATGATAGGACTGTTTTGAATAATAGTGCACATATATACTTTTCTTATTGTTCAGTTTTGCCTATACATAAACAGTGTTGGGGGGAGAGGGGAACAGAAGAAATTGAGATCCAAAGAAACATGCTAATTCATAAATTTAGAATTCACTCATGTTATTTTTGAGCAAAGCAAATATCTTGAATGTGTGCAGGTAGCTACAAAATTGTAGTGATTTTCAGCTCTATTTATATGGAATTAAAGCTGCAGTTGTTACACATCATCCTACTTTTAGTAAACAGTCAGCAGATAACCAATTTGCATCAGTAGTTACACTGAGCTTACTCTGAGGTTTTGTTCCTCATGGTCCTTTATCAGTCTCTTCTATGGTTGCCCCTGACAGTGTATCTAGCACATACATTTAGTCATATCCTTCAACATTCCTCAGGGAGGTTAGATTAAGCTCCATTTTCTCACAACAGGCAATCCCCAATATTTTCATTGCTGGCCCAAATATCTGGATCTTGTAGATTGATCCTTGCATTCTTCCTTGTGTCCTACACAATGCCAGGCACGTATTAGGCACTCAGGCTAAAACAAGAGTCTCTCAACAACATCAGGTTCTACTGAGTAGGATCCTCTCTCTTTCTACTGATTACAGAGCTTCTCATTTCTGCTCTCTCCTACTTAAAAGTTGTGGAACACACAAGGTAAGCTGCCTCAATGACACTATTCTCATCCCACTTCACAGCTCACCCAAGTGATGGTAGTTAGTGGAAGGACTTGCTGTGGCTCCTTGGGCAAAGAGGGAAAGTTAGGAGGAGAGTGGGACAGAGGAAGGAGTATATAAATTAGGTAACACATGTTCTGGGAGCTGAAGGAAAAGGAGCTGAGTATCTTCCAAGGAGCACACAGGATTACATTTACTCTGTAGATGTTGAGGCCTCTCGGTTTAACCCTAGAGCTGCTGTGAAGTTAGGCTTGTTGAGTATATTGGGCCATTCAACATAAAACACATATTAAGTATGTTTACCCTTGCGATCTACAAAGTAAACCACCCGACTGTTACAGAGACTAGAGGGGCCTAATTACTCTTCATTCAGATTTTTAATCAACTCAGTTGTCTTTAGCCTCATCTTACACACCTCATGTCAGAGACAGCTAGTGCCTCTTCCAGGATTTCTGATGAGTTTATCTCCTACTGTCCCCAGCATTCACCTATTCTCCCTACCCAGGAGCTCAGCAGAGAGGTGAACGCTGAAACCTAAGCCAAGTATCCATCTACTTTCCATTTTTCTCAGTTTTGTTGACTTATACTATCTGTTACCCATTCTCCTCTATTCTCATTGTCTTTGTGACTTTGTGCATTTTTTATTGTCATTTTAGGGGCCCTTCAGGTACACTCTTGTATTCAACCTGTTATGGCTAACTGGAATTTTTAAATTATTTAATTCTGTCTTCCCTGCTCCACATCCATCTGGTTGAATATTGAATTTCTAGGAATAGAGCAATTACTAGCTTATGCAAAAGGATCAATAAATCTTTGTTAAATGAATTAAGGATTCAAATTTATTTTGGTGTCTGTACAGATACAAATGAACTAAAATGCTCCTCAAATTATGTTATTTGGTAATTCCAGGAAGGGAATTTCTAGGAGTTTCCCAAGGTTGAACTCTAGGGGTGTGATAATGTGAATAGCTAAGACTACCTCTGTGATGGGCAATTCTAACATGAATATTGAATTTGTATTATATTGGAGTGAGACAAACATTTCATTTCTGTTCTTCAACTTTTAACAGAGCCAATTCACATCTTGAAGGGAATTCTCAGATGTTACTAATGCCTAGATGATTAAGCACTTTTTAGAACTATACATGATATAACTATTCATTCCTTGAAGGGAATTCTCAGATGTTACTAATGCCTAGATGATTAAGCACTTATTAGAACTATACACGATATACTCAAGAAATTTATTGATTAAAGAAAGAAAGCATTGTATTTGGGAGTTTTGTTTTCATAACGCTATTTTATCTTGATTTTACCAATTTGGCAGAGTATTTTCATATCATCTTCTTCTTCAGTAATTAGCAATTAAAAAGCCTACACCAGAAAATCTGAATATGGTCTTACATGATAATAAGAATGACATTTCAAAAGCTGTACATTGTACTTTTTTTGTAAAATAAATACAGTATATTTTTAGAAGGGTAGTTTTGAAGTGATATGTACAGATATTCACCAGGGTAAAAATGTAGTTACTTGATAGTTTTCATATGTGTAGATATCTTCAAATTCTAAAATTGCATTGCTACGAAGTGAGCCTACCACATGCCATACTATGCTGTGCAACATATGGCCTGGCACACAGCAATAATCACCAAAATTTGTGTCAGTGCCTTCAGAAAAAGTGAGAAATTGTCCCTGTGGTGGAGTGATGTTAGTAAATAAAAACAAAGTATAAACCTCTAAGCCTTTGCTTCCATTTAAGCCTATTTTTAAGGTTTAAGAAATGACCTGAATAAGCTGTTTGGCTCATATATATAGATCTAATTCTTTAAGGATTTTCCCCACCATACACAATTAAAATGATTATTAAGTTGCTTTGTTTTGAAAACTGATTTTGATAACCTCACCTTAATTATTCTTTTGTGCTGATTCAGTTAAATTTTTTTCTTTTTGTTACTTTGGAACATTAATTTGTCCTATTACTGGACTTTGAATAAATTCTATTTGTTTATTCTTAAGAGGCACTTCATTTAAATGGTAATATTTTATTTGTTTTTAGTTATTTCACTCTCATAGAAATCTTACAAGTTTTGAATATTGCCATAGAACCTGGTGCAAATCATCATAGTTTTACAAACTATAAGAACATTTTGGAAATCAAATGGGTTGTTGCACAAAATTAATTTTGTTATGTTCATGATTATTTACATTTAATGTATATTCATCTGGTTCAATAATGACATATGAGCAACATAACATTCTTTTTCTGTGATTAATTTTTCCCTAAAAATGGTATGAGAACCAGGTGTTGTGGAAAATTATTTATTACACAAAATTCCCAAGTTACCGTTGACAATGCAGAAAGGGCTTCGTTAGGTTCTAACACTGTCCTGAATCTTACAAAGAGAACAGGCTACATCCAAAACCTTGGCCTTGATCATCAATGACTTCTTCCTAAGATGAGGAGCTGTTATCGACTTTGGCAAGTGGCCTATGGGGCATCTCATTACATTTACTTTACTTTGCCTTGTCTCTAAATACATTTTGCTTCAAACTTTACACTGTACCCTAATTTTAAAATTAACTATGTCTGTTAAAAGTGATTTCCACATGCTCTCTGCCCGAAAAGGTCCATTTATCCAACAAATATTTATTTGGCACATGCTGTGCATTGAACATTGCTTTAGGTACTGGAAATAGAGCAACAGACAAAACAGACCAAAATCCTCAGCCTCATATTCTTGTTACATTCTAGTTTAAATTCTAGAAATGGGGAGAGAAGATAGAAGCAGGATAAACAAGAACACACAGTATGTTAACCCAAAGTAAACAATAAGAGAAAGAATGTAGGGAAGGAAGGGAGATGGATGGTTTAGTGCTGGGACTAGCTGATAAAAAAAAGTTAGATGGAGTGAAGGGAATAGCTGTGGGAGGAAGCTGCGTGACTATTTGGAGAAACAGCATTCCAGGTAGGGGAACAAGAAGTGAAAAAGTCCCAAGGTAGGAGGACGCCTGATGTTCATAGCAGGAGTCCAGCACGGTTGGAACCCAGTGGATACCCTGGGCAGCAGTTGGAGATGAGATGAGGTTCAAGAGCTAAAGAATGTGTATGTTGGGGGCGGGGGGCAGATTGTATGGGTTTAAATCCAAGGAAAACTTATGCTCTAAGTGTAACGAAAAGCATTTACAAGGTTTCCAGCGAAGGACGGATGTATTCTGTAGGTTTGAACAGGATATCATTAGTTGCTCGATTTTCAGTAGTGTTAAAATGAGTAAGGGCAGAAGCAGAGACCAAATAGAAGTCTAATGCGGTAATCCAGAAATCAGTGACTTGAAATTGGGTGACTTCAGTAGAGATCATGGGCAGAGGTTAGATTTTGAAGATCTAGTTGAGAGAATTTGCTAATAAATAGGGTGTTGGGTGCAACAGAAATGAAGACTAATTCCTAGTTTTGCCTGATCATCTGTAAGCATTGTAGAGTTTCCATTAGCTCAGACAGGAGGACCCCAGTGGGGCAGGCTTAGTGGCAGTGTGAGAATAGACTGATATCAATAGTTTTGTTTGGGTCTTTTTAGGCTTTAGATGCCCATTAAACATTCAAATGAAAAGACCGAGTAGGCAGTTGGATATACATGTCTGGAATTCTGAAGAGAAAAATGAGCACATAAGTTGGCAGTTATCAACATATAGATAGTATTTAAACCCACGAGACTGATGATCTACTTCATATAAATTGAGACAGTTTTCTGCCATTACTAGAGAAATTCATTATATTAGAGTTTAAAAGTAATGCTAAAATTTCTGTGCTTTCTAGTACTCAGTAAATTACTGCAGTCTTAAGAGGGCTGTAGGTCTTAGTGTTTGTTATACGAAACCGAGAATAATGCTCACATTAAAATGTTAAATAAAATTATATGCATTATGTAATCAGAATCATGTAAAATATGCTTAGACAAAAATGTGAAGGAAATATAATATTGACTGTCTTGGTTATTTGGGAGTATGGATGAAATTTTCCAACTTTTATTTATTTCCCAAACAAGTAGGAATATTTTTAAAATGGAAAAAAATGGTAGTTTATCTTCCAAGGTTATAAAAATCAAAATTCCTCCCTATATGCTAATTAGTTAACGCTTGGATGTGTACCAGAACCAGTGGCTAATTGCACTGCATTTCATCATGTATGATTACATTTGGTCTGATATAAAAACCAGAAAATTAAGATGAAGGGCATTTAGCAATCTTATTTGGATATCATATAAAAATATTTGTTTTATCAACAATTTATCAATACCCCAGACCAGGTTTCCTAGAGGAATAATGAAGAAAACAGGCCCTATAACCAGCCTACTTCATGAATCTCACTATATTCAGGCCGCCCATTTCCCCCCCAAATCAAACTGATGCAATTTCTAGCTTCTGTTTTGGTCTCTGATCTCCTTCTCCAGCACACAGGCCCCCTTTGGGATTCCCTTTTTAACACAAGCTTTCACCATGGGTTTTTTTTCCACCTTGTTCTTCCAGATACACTAAAGGGTTTTGATTCTTCAAGGTTTATTTCAAAGTACTTCAAAGAGGGACCTCCTGACGTGGGGTAAAATAGATTTAACAATACCAACCTACCTCATAAGACTGCTGTGAGGAATCTAATCTAATAATAGACAAATATGCAAATTGACCATACTTCCGACACACCCACAAGCCACACCCATAAGCCACGCCCACCACCCAATCAGAGTGAGTATGCAAATTAACCCAAACCAAGATGGCTACAGCCACAGAGAGCAAGGTTTCCTAGGTAACAGAGGAAGCCAAGCTTTCTGCCAGCCATTGCAGGCCTAAGCCTCCACTCAAGCTACAAAGTTTCAATTATAGAAGGTAAACAAATTCAAACAAATGGCGGCAGAATGGAGCTTGAGAGGGCAGGCCAGGGTTGCTGCCAGCAACAGGGGAAGCAAAGCTTTCCGCACACCCTGGCGGGGCCCACCCGCTTAAGGCAACAAAGTTTCAATTAGAACCCCAACACAAATGGCTACGGGCCTCGGAGGGAGCCCCAGGCTTGGTCCTGCTCCAGGCTACAAAGTTTCAATTGTAGAAGGAAAATAAATTCCAGATACCAGGGCCTCTGCTTGCGTTGCCAGGGGGCGTGGCCTGCCTGCAAACCACCACAGGCCCCTAGCTCAGGCCGCCCCCGCCCCAAGGGAACCCCACCCTGATCAGGGAAACCCTTCAGGGCAAACTAGCTGGCCCCCACCCCTGTACCAGGCCTCTATCCTATCTAATAAAAGAGTACTATGCAGATTGATCATCACTGCAACACACAATATAGCTGCCCCCATGTGATCAAAGATCCTGCCCCCATGTGGACACAAGATGGCCACCACAAGATGGCCAGCAGGAGAGGGCAGTTGGGAGGCACCCGACCTGCAAGGGAGGGCAGTTGAGAAGGACCAGGCCTGAAAGGAAGGGCAGTTGGAGGTGATCAACCCTGCAGGAGAGGGCAGTTAGGGGTGACCAGGCCGGCAGAGGAGGGAAGTTGGGGGCAAACAGGCTGGCAGCGGAGTGGTTAGGGGGTGATCAGGCTGGCAGGCAGAAGTGGTTAGGGGCAATCAGGAAGGCAGGCAGGCAAGCAGTTGGGAGCCAGCAGTCCTGGATTGTGAGAGGGATGTCCGACCGCCTGTTTAGGCCCGATCTCAGAGATCGGGCCTAAACGGGCAGTCGGACATCCCTTGAGGGGTCCCAGATTGGAGAGGGTACAGGCTGGGCTGAGGGACAACCCCCCTCCATGCACGAATTTCGTGCACTGGGCCTCTAGTAATAATATAAAAGACTACAAAGCACTTAGTAAATATAAAGCTCTATACAGATGCTTAATAATAATTACTGGGTACAGCACAATGCAGTCTTTTGTGCATTTATGGAAGTGCCCACGAGTAGGAAAAGTTTCCCTCCTTCGGCCATTTTTCAATTTTTACAATAAAATTGTTTTATTTAAAATCGTGGACAGAACATCCTTGTGCTCTGGGCTTTGGGTGGATTCCCAAGTAAGAACTGAAACAATGTCAGGCTGTGGGAAGAGAAGGAGGGTGCTCTGGGTGCAGCGCTCTTCACGTTTGAAGAGGCTTTAGCACAGCAGGGAAACCAGAGATACGGGACCCCATGCTATTTTTTCTCTCTGAATGGACAGATATATATAATCTGCAGTGCTCTCTCTATTCAGGTCAATGTGAAGATCTGCTTCAATTGTGCAATCTCACCTCTGCTTTCGATGATGAGAGGAAATCAATGCTATGTTTTAAATTTCCATCAACTAGCACTGGCATTAGACAGCTTCACATTTCTTATGTTATTACAAGTTTCTTTCACCATCCCCCTTAATTCACCAGACATTTGCAGCTTTGGTCTACTGGTCTGCTTTCTCATGAATAACCCAAGCTTCCAAGTATATCATGCCTTCAGTGTCTGATGGGTACCCACAATCACGTTGGAGACCACTTACTTTTGGGTACTAGAATCCTCATGATATACTTTTTATCGAAATACTACTTTCTTTTTAAAAATCATTATAATTTTTTTCTAAGATGAAATCTGTCCTAAGTTATCTCCATTGTAGAAGTTATAAGGATAAAGTTGATTGGTTTTTCCAAGGCACAAGATTCTATTTCTGTCACACCAAGACCTCTGGACACTGGGCATCATCAATGACACTTCGTAGAGATTCCGGATTCTATTATCTTACTTTGAGGAGGGTTGATTTTTGTTTCCATAGTTGTTGCCACCTCTGGCTGGTCCATTTGAACCTCTGTAGGCTTGTTTTTACTATGTTAGTACAAATCTATGGGAATCCCAAATAGTTCCCAAGCCCTTTAGCTTTGTAAGACTCAAAACATTTAAACAGTATTTATCCCAGGGATTTTTTTCAAAGCATAGTTTTAGGCTTTGTTATGACAGTTCTAAAGTGAGCCCTATTCTAAGGCATGGTTCTTAAATTTAAGGCTTGTTCTTCCTGTTGTCTCGCTGGATACCACAAGGTCTTAAATAAATTTCTCTCCTCTGGCTGGGATAGATCTCCAACATCGCCAATCTCTGACCTCTAAAACATCTGCTCTGTCTTAAATTCCTTAGCAGCCATTCTCTTGAAAGCCCTGGATAGTCTTGCACTGTCAATCTGCAATCTAGCCTTCAGAAAATATTTGTAGGGGACCCCTGTACAACTCTGGCCCTCTTCTATAGGCTATCTCCTCCTCTTCTTCAGTAACTTGTTCAAATTCCAGTCATTGAAGCTACCCCATGCTCTATCTTTTCTACCTCAGATCAACAGCAATTCCATGCTGTTTGGACTCTATAGTGTTCTCTGCCGTGGTCAGGAAATGGTACCCAGGCAGAGTCAGGTTAATTGTGAGCCTCACCTCATGAGTTCCTCTTTTCTCAGGGATCACAGGAATTAGCACATCCATTAGAGTAGACTGTAGCAGGTGAACTCATGTTTGGGCTCCTCGTGTTGGAGAGGTGATCCCAAATCTGTCCCAGGACAAACAAACCAAAAATATTTCCACCTGGTGATCATTAACATAAAATTTCCCCTCCTTCTGAACCTACAACTATGCATTATTTTTCATGTTTAAAATCCACTTTCTCTTTATTTTTAAATTTCTCTATATTGTTTTCACTGTAAGTATGATTTACTTCCACTTATCAAGACATAGATATTGCTTTTATAGATTTTAGTGTGATTTGAAGCTTATTGAGAAAATGATTGAGAGAAATATATCATTATCAATTTTTAAGAAAAATGGCTTCATTAAGGCAATCATTTTACATTTTCAAAATAATTTCAAAAATCTTGGCATCACATAACTACTATATATATTTAATTATTAAAAATATAGTTGTTTGTGTGTTTTGTTTTTTTTTACCAATAATGGTATTTGTGACATTTTATCAAAACCACTTTTCATCACTCAGTCTGTACTCTCATTACTCACCATCACCTAAATATCAATCTTGATAAATAGAGCTTGGAATTGAATCACAATGACTTAAAACCATACACTTAGATGCAGCTCATCGGTTAAGCCAATATAAGAGCTCTATTGAGAGATCAATGATGAAACAAGATGGCGGCAAAGTTAAACAACTAAACTGCCGCCGTGCACAACAATTTCAAAAATACAACTAAAAGACAAAGCGTCTACCACCCAGAACCACAGGAAAGCTGGCTGAATAGTAAATTTACAACAAAGAAGGAAAAAGAAAGAACAAACGCGGAAGGGCTGAGGTACGGAGGCGCGAGAATTGGGCTGGTGGTGGGCGACGGGACGCGCGGCATTTTTTCCAACCCCAAGGGAGATAAGCTCCCGATCACTCTGAAATCCAGTTTCTGGGGATGCGCGGGGGACCCAGACACCTACGGGGAGAAGCTGGACTCTCGGCCATCGTGTCGGAAAGTGGGAGTGACTTTCTTGCAGGGGTGCGCCCAGCAATCAGTGTTTACTGCGCTGGAGCATGGGACGCAGGGACTTGGAAACGTGGAAAGGCAGAAAAGGCAGACTAGCAGCCATTGCTGTTTGCCACGCCCTAGCCTAGTGACGCCCTGAGACCCCACCCAGCCCTGAGACCCGCCCCGCACATTCTACAAACCCGCCCAGGCTCCAAACAGCAGCTTTTTCATATAAATGGCCTGCCCTGTGGCAGCTTAACCAAATAAACTGCAGCTCCAGTCAGACTGCTCCAAAACCACTCGAGCAAAGAGGAGAAAACTGCAGTTTTTGCTGTAACTCCTGCTGAGTGGCCTCAGACAGTAGCTGACCTGCACCCCATTGGAGATCCAGAAACGAGGGCATCTAGTGGTTGGTGTGAGACGACACCAGATTTCAACCACTCGCATAAAGGACACATTCAAGAGGCAGACTCAGTGAGCGCCAAAGCCCTACTGGAACAAGTCCTGGCCCATAAACGTGTCTTCAGCACAGCAATTCTTCCTTTATAGACACAGCGGGTCCTCACAGCCAATTGGCCTGGAGGTCAATTCCTCCCAGTGACACCAACAACAATCAAGATTTATCTATAACAAGGCTGTAGACACAGTCCAAAAAAGGGTGCACCAAGACCATCCACCTCAGGTAACTGGGAGACTGACCCGTTGAAACAATAAGACACAATAGGACACAAAGCTACCCTACCAACTCAGGGAAGCAGCAAAAATGAGGAGGCAAAGAAACAGATCACAAACAAAAGAAATGGAGGAGAACAAATGACTGGACATAGAGTTCAAAACCACGGTTATAAGGTTTTTCAAGAATTTCATGGAAAAAGCCGATAAATTTAATGAGACCCTTGAGGATATGAAAAAGGTCCAACTAGAAATGAAACATACACTGACTTAAATAAAAAATATTATACAGAGACCCAGCAGCAGACTAGAGGAACGCAAGAATCAAGTCAAAGATTTGGAATACAAAGAGGCAAAGGACATGCCTCCAGAAAAGCAAGAAGAGAATTCCGAAAGTAGAAGATAGTGTAAGAAGCTTTTGGGACAACTTCAAGCGTACCAGCGTCTGAATTTTTGGGGTGCCAGAAGAAGAGAGAGAGCAAGACGCTGAAAACCTATTTGAAGAAATAATGACCGAAAACTTCCCCCACCTGGTAAAAGAAATAGACTTACAAGTCCAGGAAGCACACAGAACCCCAAACAAAAGGAATCCAAAGAGGACCACACCAAGACACATCATAATTAAAATGCCAAGGGCAAAAGACAAAGAGAGAATCTTACAAGCAGCAAGAGAAAAACAGTTAGTTACTTACAAGGGAGCACCCATACGATTATCAGCTGATTTCTCAACAGAAACTATGCAGGCCAGACGGGAATGGCAAGAAATATTCAAAGTGATGAATAGCAAGAACCTACAACCAAGATTACTCTACCCAGCAAAGTTATCATTCAGAATTGAAGGGCAGATAAAGAGCTTCAAAGATAAGAAAAAGCTAAAGGAGTTCATTACCACCAAACCAGTATTACATGAAATGCTGAAAGGTACTATTTAAAAGGAGGAAAAAGAAGAAAAAAGTAAAGATAAAAATTATGAACAACAAATACATATCTATCAACAAGTGAATCTAAAAGTCAAGTGAATTAAAAATCTGAAGAACAGAATAGACTGATGAACATAATAGAATCAGGGGCATAGAATGGGAGTGGATTGATAATTCTCAGGGGAAGGGGGTGTCTGTGTGGGAGGTACGGGAAGAGACTGGACAATATCATACACCTATGGATAAGGATAGCGAGGGGGGGAGGTAAGGGCAGAGGGAAGGGTGGGAACTGGGAGGAGGGGAGATACGGGGTGGGGGAGGAGAAACAATTGTAATAATCTGAACAATAAAGATTTATTAAAAAAAAGAGCTCTATCATTTTATAATTCCGATGAAAAATTGAAGGCAACTTTATGTAAAGAGGGGGTTACTTTACTTTCGAATGTGACTTAAACAGCTTGTGATTTTCTACTACTTGTGAGGAGACAATGCTATCAAATTTCTTTTTGGAATATCTTTAAACGTGAGAAAATAACATTTAACATTTTAAAAATTGACTGCTTATTTAAAGAAGTATCTCTACAAAATGGACACCACCAGAATCCAGCTATATATAAGTAAGCTGTAAATTCTATATATCTTCAAAAATCAAATCCTTTTTAATCTTTTAAAATTATGAAAAGAAAGAATACTAAAATTTGTTCATCATTATTACCGACAATGGGTTTTCAACAATTACTAGCAGAGTAGTGTTGTTAGACAGTGTGTGCCTTAATTTATTTGCAGACAAAATCCTTTTAATCTATTAGAACATGTTTAATACTATTGTTGCATTCACTTTTATAATCCTCAGGTTTTTGCTAAGAACACATCTCTATTAACTATAACATCTGACTCTATTTTCAGGCAGAGTAAACAGTCACCTCTAGAAAATAATTCTGAAGCAGTGCAAAGCCTGCCCATCCTAAAGTATGTTTTATTCTAGAAACCTACCACAATTCTTTGCATTAAGGCTTTGCTTCCAGGAAAGATCTATCAACCTGGAAATATACTAACCAACAATCATGTTAACACAATTCCCAGGTGTTTAAGGAAATGGAACTAAGACAGATAAATGTTGATGTTGGGGAAACAGAAGACCACTAGCTGGGAAGTACCACTAGATGGTTGATTCAGGAAAGAGTGTGGGGCAGTGGAGGGGCCAGGCATTAAATACCTTGAGAGAACTCAGGGAAAGAAAGTGGCAGAATGAAATGTTAAGGGGCAAAAATGAACAAAACCCAAGTATTTTGTAAGATCTGTTTTCTGGAATAAAGTAAAGCATATATTTTGAGTTAAGTCACAAGATTTTTAGGTAAGCTATTAGTCATGGTGTTGGCAGGAAACATTAACTGAGTATTTTGAGTATGCTGAAATGGCATATCCACATTGTAATTTGACAATCTATATATATAAAAGCCAAGCGACCAGAATGACAGAACGACTGAAACAACCAGAATGACTGGTCACTATGATACGCACTGCAGTGGCCTACAGGCCAATCTCCTGCGGCCCCTCCCCCAAGCCGGCCCTACCCCTGATTGGCCCTCCCACCCCGATCGGGGACAGGGCTGGCCAGCCAACCTCCCACATCCTCTCCCCCCTGCCGGCCCAGCCCCAATGTCCCCCATTGGGCCAGCTTGGCCAGACCCCACCTGTGCACGAATTCATGCACTGGGCCTCTAGTAGTTCAATAAAGGGAGTGTTTATTGTGGGCCAGGTGTGGGGGAACTGCAAGGGATACTGCAATAATCAGGGGTGGTAACAAGGGAGACGTAAGAATGACATGGGACTACAATAGGACCTGAAAACCAGGGACATGGAAGAGGCTTGCTCTCAAGAACTGTGACTTTTGGTTGAAAAATCAGTCTGTCTGTGGTATTAATACCATAATTTCACTCTCTTCTTTTCAGTCTCGTGCCTATGTTCTCCATGAACCAAACCCAACAGTACGTCAGTGGGTAAGGGAGCCCATTATAGTCCACAAGTGGCTCCCAGAGTAGAGAAGAGGTGGAGAAGAGTGGAAAAGGTATCATTAGGGGCAAAAGAAAGATATCCTACCCAAGAAGAAAGAAAAAAGTACACTTTTCTAACTGTGCAGGAAAAATATTTGCTTTCAGAGCTGGATTTAATAAAAATGTTTTCATACAAAATTTTTCAGTAGTATAAAAATGTAGAAAATCTATATTAAGGATTTATATAGAAGTTGGACTACTTTTCAACTGAAGGTATCCATTTGCTCTATGTAATATAGTATACTTGATCAGAAGTATCGTAAGCTTACATGGGCCAAGAGTATATTCTGACTGTATTTTATTTCTATAATTGTATCCATTTCAAGTTAGAAAACTAATATTTATGTTGTTTTGAAAAAAATAGAGATGAAATGTTAAGCATATTTTATGTTGGAGAGTTTTAACATGTTTACATTTCTTGTTATCTAAGAGTGGGATATATAAATTTCTGGGCACTAAACATAAGTTCTACTACTATCTAATGTACTATTTACTCATGCTATAAAAATAGAAAAGATATAGGTGTTATGAATTCTACATTAGTAAAGAAGACTTGTCTTCTCAAATGTTGCTAGTATTATGTAATTAATTCTACTTAACAGTAATAAATCTCATTTCTAGTTTTTAGAAATGTAGATTTTATACTGTGTATTTGGAGGGAGAGGACAGAGAAGTTGAGAATGAAACTTTGAAAATTAATAAGAATTTTTTTCTGTTCAAGATTTAATTTTTTCCCTATTTTGTCAAGACTTGTTGTTGTTTTATAGATCTTTTTTGTGAGAAGGAGTCGTTGGAGGACAACTGGAATATGTTTCTGAATAGTTCTATTAATCTGCTGCTTATCACCTAAAATTATAATGGACTCAAATTGATAGCTACTATAAGGATTAGATAAATTATTGATACTCTAATCTAGAAAGAGCAATACTAGACAAGCATGGGCCCAAACGGGTCTTTTCTCAGATGAACATAACTTAATTCTAAACATATCTCTTATGTGAGTAAACATAAATGTGATCTCATTGCTATGTTTATGTGATCTCATTGTAGGAAACATGATTTTTTATGACTACAATGTGTGAATGAGAAAGATTGAACTCACAGTTACAATGTATTTGTATAGTCTAGGCCCGTTTTAATTACGTTTTCTATGTAATTATAATTATTTCATCCTGTAACAACCTTATACTATTATAATCAAAAGGATACAGTTGAAGTAACTTTCTCAAGGTCACTCGGCTAGTAAGTGGATTGAACCCAGGCAACCTCACTCTGGTGTTTGGGCTCTTAGCAAGTATTCAATTCTCTCTCTCACTAACTTGAACAGAGCATGCCCAAAGATATTCTTTTCATTCTGAATTACTATTATAGATTATGAATAAATTATAACTACATTAATCATGATTTTCTTCTTGAAACTGAGAGAATACTCTAAAGTGGCTTTCATATGGGTGGTAAAATTAATGTAAACAATCTTTAGATTTCCCATTAAACCAAATCAGTTAGTGAATTCCTTTGCCCATACAGATGGCAAAGATAATTTCCACTGGTTTATTCATTAATGTGACTCAGGCCAGAGAAGAGCATGTTTAGTTAACCTATTACTTTGGCATTATGTAGACAGAAGACATATTAGTAATTGTTAAATCTAAACTTGCTGTTTTCTAGTATTGTTTCCAAAGTAATTATTGTGTGATGGTTCAAAAAAAAACACCTGGACAATTTCTCCTTATAATAAGTATTCTTGGGATAAAGCTATTGAAAACACCACACTGAAATTAAAAAAGAAAAGAAAAATATTTTGGGAAGGCATTTCTTCTTAAAGAAACATGAATAAATTATCTAATAATTATCTAATATATGTTGAATATATTTAGCCATCTACTTAAGGAAATGGGGAGATCTAGGCTCCTCAGGAAAGCATTTTATACAGTGGTATTGCAGGAAGACAACTTTTATGTTCAAATTCTATTGAGTTTTGTAAAAACTACTCAATTATAAAGGTGTTCTTTCTCTGATCTGGGGCTCTCCTGTGCATTTAACTTTCTCTGAGTATTTTTATCTTTGCTCATATTAAGAGACTCTATACTAAGTTATCTTTAGTGAGAGCTTTTCAAGAATATTTTATTGGCACCTTGAGATGAAGTAACATAACCTATGCCTAAGACTCCAATGTGGTACTCTGAACATGACATAGGATCTTTGGAATAATAATTTACATTCATAGGGCTATGAAATACCAACGATTCACAAAAACAGTCATGAAATGGTAATGGAAGATTTAGAAATGGGCCCTTCAGAAGCATATTTTTAAAAACAATGAGGTGAAAAATCAATATAGAAAGAACTATGGTTTTTATTTTTCACCAGAGTCCTCAGAGCACATTGCCACAGAATGAATCAACACAATTATTCACCAACTATACTATACTACCCAGAGTTATAAGCACAGTTTTCAGGTATTTAAGAAAATTTCCGTTCCCATGACCAGATTTTAGCCAATGTTTCTCTTGTCACCAGCACATGGACATGCTGGCTAAAAGCTAACAAATGTTTTGAATAGACAGCCGATCATTAACCCAAGAGAGAAATCCCCATGTTCCAGAAATAAAGAAGAATCCCAAAGCCAGAGTGAGCAGTAGCTGAACTGAAATGCTAGGCACTATCAAAACCAAACCAAACCAAACCAAACCAAACCAAACCAAACCAAACCAAACCAAACCAAACCAAACATAGGCTGAGTGGCAGGTTGGAGCAAGAGGCATTATTGGTCTGACACCTAAATGAGAAAGGAGTCCAGTTTGAAGTCTCCTTGTTGTTGAGAGTTAAAATACTAGCACAAAGCCATATTTTAGGAAGGGCCTGCCTTGACTGAAAAAGGTGCTCAGAAGTACTTTATGCCTTGACATGGACAAGTGACTAAGCAGCTGGCCTCCCCATGAGAGTAGACAGTCACTCTCATAAGCCGGAGCCCTGGATGTGGCACAGACCCAGGCAGGGATTTACTGATTGAGTAAATGAGCAGTGTCTTCACACAGGGCCGGTAACCTAACTTAATGGTATCCACAATTTTCTTGAGCATCTACCATGGTCCAGGCATCTTCACTGAAGGAGATAAAAGCAATGAAAATGAAACAAACAAACAAACAAAAAAACAAACAAAAAAACAGATAAAGTCCTTGCTCTCATAGAACTCACCTTTTGGTTTTCTGAGAAACAACCACAAATAAACATTTAAAATATGCCATGTGATAAAAAGTGCTATGAGGAAAACTAAAGCAAGCTGAGTGTGATAGGAATAGATGAGGGGGCGTATTTTATACAGAGCCATCAGGGAAGGCTTCACTCCTGTGGTGACACGGGAGCACCCTAAGGGAGTGACCGTGCAGGTGTCTGGGGGAAAGCACTCCCTGCAGAGCGAGTGGTGAAGACAAATGCTCTGAGGCAAGGATGTGCATGGTCGGTTTAAGAAATAGCAAGGGTGACCTAAGCAGTCCTGTCTGACTCACTGAAAGGGAGTAGCTGAAGCTCTGGCAGCATCAGTCTAAACTAACCATATGCAAATTTTCCACTTCATTTTATTACAAGATTTCAATTTCAATATTGACCTTTACTTTCATGTTTTATATATTTTCCTTAGGCTATAACATATTACACTAGTTGAAAACAGAAGAGAAATATTTTAAAACAAATCCGTTTCATATCAAGAGCCGATTCATAAGCTGATCCATTTCTGGTTAATTAACTAAAAGAGATGGAAAAGTGCAAAGAGTAATTTTCTGGAATTTATAATGATTTAAACACGGACTGTCTCATTAGGGCTTTATAAACAAATTATGTGATGTTGAAAACACTGCTAATCAAATGACTTCAATACTAGGACTTGAATACGAAAGGCATTCCTTGCGGAGAGTAGACAGTGGTCCTTCCACGCTGGTACGCAGACTAACCACTTGAGAAGGCTTCTAGAAAGGAGGATCCCCAGAGGCCACCTGAGAGATCCAGGTAGAGGAGGGAAGCCTCAGGCTCTTCATTTGGAACAAGCTCCCCTGTAACTCGTAGCCAAGAGCCCTTTGACCACATTTTGGGAAAGATGGCGAAGGGGGATTGGGGAATCTCCTTTCTGGTTCTTCTTTTGACAGGTAGCATTGCCATGTTCCTCTTTCACCTTTTCTGCTCCAAAAAAATTTAAAGAGGTAGGTAGTTGCAATGGACATTGGCCGGAGTGTGCAGGGAGACAAATATCAACTCCCTTTATAATCTTAAGTCTAAGGCCCTTAAAGCGTACTTGGCTTTTCTGTGTGTGGTTCTCTGTTATTTTAATGCAAAGTGACTTGGTCCAAAAGACCTGAGTGTTTAACTTTTCAAACGTTATTTATTCTCTGAGTCTTGAAAACCCAAACAGTAATTTGGCTTAACTTACGGGGGTGCAGTGATGCTGAAATGTAATACCATAAGCAACATAAGTGTGAAGCAAGTGTAAAATCCTATCTCTATTACTCAATTTTATTTACTAGATATAGATAAAATATTCTGAAGACAAATGTTTACACTTTTTTTACAATGGGCAGTTTTAAAAAAACTATTTAAAAAGGGAAACATACTACTACAAGCTCTAAACAAGAATTTGAATTTGAATTATCTACCTGAACAAGTTTATTCATACATCTTTCATTACTTGATGAACTAGATGTGACCAGAAAGACCCACTTCTCCAGCCAGATCTATAAATATAGTATCTTTTCTATTTCTTTAGTTGATTACTTGACCCCCCACCTTCTCTATTGCCATTAGCCATGCAAGGCAGAAGTCCAGAATCCCCCCTTTAGGGCACCCATGGGACAGTTGTCCAGTCTTCCTGGGGTTTACTCAGGTCCAAAGCTGTTGGAGCTACTTTCAGTCATGAGGTGGTGAGCAGTGGGACATGCTGATCAGTTCACTACAGGTCCCTGACTCAGGGCTGCCCTTGCCTCTGTGTCCATCACAGAATACTGCTACTGTACTTTGTTCCTTGCATACTGCAATGACTATTCCTTTTCATTCAGTCATGAAATCTCTGTTAGGCTACATTTCTGTACTTGGCATCCAGGTTATAACTTTTTATTCATAGTCATATGTAGAATACTTATTTTGTACCTTAATGGTGAAGCAAAGAGGCTTGAAATGGCTTCTAGTCTCAGTCATATACTAAGGTACTTCTCAAGATTCTCTCTTATATCACAGCAACATCCTCTTTGTAGTCTTGGATGTCCTTTTCTACCAGTGACACCCCCATCAGACTACTTCAAATTGTGAGCATGGGGATTAAGTTAGATTGAAATCTGTTGATAGGAAAATTTTCTCTCTCCTCCCCTATGATGTCCTGTATTTCAATAAGGTATCAAATAGCAAACAACCACCACAACAAATGTTTTATACTCTTCACCAGGAGTAACTGGTGCCCAACTGGTATTTGTAAACTAGGACAGTCTAGTGACTCTCAAAACAAAGAATAAATGCTCCAAGGTGACTTGTTTTTCTGAATCCCAAATAAACAAGGGTTAGTAAGAGCCTTTGTTCAGTTTGAGTAGTCAACAACTAGCACAGAATTTTGAAATTTTTGTGCTTGAAAGCTTTTAAGTGCATTTTTCTTTATTATGTATCCCACTACTTCCTGCTACCTCACAGTCAACCTGTCATTCACATATGCATACCTGTTTAGCTATCGCAAACATTTTCCTTCATGCACCTCTTCAAAATTCATCAAAACTTGACTTTTGTTTCAAAAAGGCAAAGCTTAGATTACTAGGCACCCTGCCGTACAAATACAAACATACCTCTGAGATATTATGAGTTTGGTTCCAGAAAACGGCAATAAAGTGAGTCATACACATTTTTAGTTTCCCAGTGCACACATAAGTTATGTTTATACTATACTTTAGTCTATTAAGTATGCAATAGCATATGTCTAAAAATGTAAAGAGCCTAATTAAAAAATACTTTATTGTTAAAAAGATGCTAACCATCATCTGAATCTTCAATGAGTCATAACCAATTCTGATGGCTGCTGACAGGTTAGGGTGGTGGCTGCTGAAGGCAGGGGTGGCTGTGGCAATTTCTTAGAATGTGACAACAATGAAGTTGGTCACACCAATTGTTTCTTCCTTTCAAGAACAATTTCTCTGTAGAATGCCATGCTATTTGATAGCATTATACCCACAGTAGAACCTCTTTCAAAATTGGAGTCAGTCCTCTCAAACCCTGATACTGCTTTATCAACTAAGTTTACATAATATTCCATGTGTTTGCTGTCATGTCAACAATCTAAAACAGCATCTTCCAGGAGTAGATTCCATCTCACAAAATCACCTTCTTTGCTCATCTAGAAGCAACTCCGTATCTGTTAACATTTTAACATGAGATCACAGCAATTCAGTCACATCTTCGGGCTCCACTTCTAATTCTAGTTCTCTCGCTGTTTCCTCATTTGCAATTACTTCCTCCACTGAAATATCACCTCAAAGTCATCCATGAAGGTTGGAGTCAACTTCTTCCAAACTCCTATCAACATTGATATTTTGACGTCTTCCCATGAACCACAAATGCTCTTAATGGCATTTAGAATGGTGAATCCTTTCCATAAGATTTTCAGTTTACCTAGATCCATTAGAGGAATGACTATTTATGGCGGCTATAGCTTTACAAAATGTACTTCTTAAATAATAAGACTTGAAAGTCGAAATTACTCCTTGATCCACAGGCTGCAGAATGGATGTTGTGTTTAACACAATGGATGTTGTGTTAAAACCAACATTAATCTTCTTGTACATCTCCATCAGAGTTCTTGGGTGATGAGGTGCATTGTCAGTGAGCAGTAATATTTTGAAAGGAATCTTTTTTTTCTCAGCGTTAGGTCTCAGCAGTGGGCTTAGCATATGCAGTAAACCATGCTTTAAACAGATGTGCTGTCATCCAGGCTCTGTTGATCCATTTACAGAGAACAGGCAGAGTAGATTTAGCATAATTCTTAAGGGCCCTTGTATTTTCAGAATGGAATATGAGCATAGACTTCAACTGCATTAGTCCCTAACAAGAGACTCAGCCTGTCTTTGAAGCTTTGAAGCCAGTCGTTGATTCTAACTCTGAAAGTCCCAGATGGCATTTCCTCCCAAATATAGAGCTGTTTCATCTACATAGAAACTCTATTTTGTGTGCTGCCTTTTAAAATGATCTTAGCTAGATCTTCTAGATAACGTGTTGTAGCTTCTCTATCAGCACTTGCTGCTTCTCTTTGCATTTTTATGTTATAAAGATGACTTCTTTCCTTAAATCACACGAGCCAACCGCTGCTAGCTTCAAACATATGTTCTGTAGCATCCTCACTTCTCTCAGCCTTCCTAGGATTGAAGAGAGTTAGGACCTTGCTCTGGATTAGGCTCTGACTTAAGAGAATGTTATGGCTGGTTTGCTGTTCTCTCCAGATCACTAAAACTTTCTCCATATCAGCAATAGTGCTGTTTCTCTTTCTTGTCATTTTTGTGTTCACTGGAGTATATTACTTTTAATTTCTTTCAAGAACTTTTTCTTTGCATTCACAACTCAGCTGACTGGCCTAGCTTTTGGCCTATTTGGCTTTCCTCACTAAGCTTAGTCATTTCTAGCTTTGATGTAAAGTGGGAGATGTGCAACTCTCCCTTTCATTTGGATACACAGAAGCTACTATAGGGTTATTAATTGGTCTAATTTCAATATTGTTGTGTCTCAAGGAACAGGGAAACCCAAGGAGAGGGAGACAGGGTTGGTGGTACAGTCAGAACACACTCATTTGTCAATTAAGTTTACTGTCTTATATGAGCGAGGTTCATTGTGCCCCAAAACAATTAAAATAGCAACATCAAAGATCATTTATGATAGATCTCTATATCAAATATCATAATAATGAAAACGTTTGAAATATTGTGAGAATTACCAAAATGTGACACAGAGACAAAAAGTGAGCAAATGCTGTTTGAAAAATGGCACCAATAGGCTTGGTCAATGCAGGGTTGCCACAATCTTCAATTTGTAAAAAATGTAGTATCTGCAAAACGCAATAAAGCCAAGTGCAATACCTAGGCCCGGGTGAGCCCAAGTGGCCCTGGGTCTGGGAGAGGCCAAGCGTCCCTGGGTCCGGGTGAGACCATGCGTCCCTGGATCCGGATGAGGCCTCGTGCACCTAGGCCCGGGTGAGCCCAAGTGGCCCTGGGTCTGGGAGAGGCCAAGCGTCCCTGGGTCCGGGTGAGACCATGTGTCCCTGGATCCGGGTGAGGCCTCGTACACCTAGGCCCGGGTGAGCCCAAGTGGCCCTGGGTCTGGGAGAGGCCAAGCGTCCCTGGGTCCGGGTGCGACCATGTGTCCCTGGATCCGGATGAGGTCTCGTGCACCTAGGCCCGGGTGAGGCCACGTGCCCCTGGGTCTGGGAGAGGCTAAGCGTCCCTGGGTCCGGGTGAGACCATGCGTCCCTGGATCCGGATGAGGCCTCGTGCACCTAGGCCCGGGTGAGCCCAAGTGGCCCTGGGTCTGGGAGAGGCCAAGCATCCCTGGGTCCGGGAGAGACCATGTGTCCCTGGATCCAGGGGAGGCCTTGTGCAACTAAGCCCGGGTGAGGCCACGTGCCCCTGGGTCTGGGAGAGGCCAAGCGTCCCTGGGTCTGGGTGAAGCCAGATCCTGGGTCCGGGTGAGGCCGTGCGCCCCTGGATCCATCCGGGTGAGGCTGGGTCCCAGGCCCGGGTGAGACCACGCGCCCCTTGGGTATGGGTGAGGCCACGTGCCCCTTAGTCCGGGTGACGCCGTGCCCCTGGGTTCGGCCGAGACCAAACCAGAGGGAGTCGGACCTCCATTACCACCATTTGTCCACCATCCAGAGCTGAGGGGTCAGTGCTGACATGTACACATAAGGAACTACTGGACATTGAAATTGGGTCTCAAAAGAACTGTTGGTCCAGGGGGAAGCTCGCTACAGATTGATTCATTTGCCTGTCAGCATAACTATTATTGCTCGTCTCACATTCAGTTCTTATTAGCATATATCTAGTGACATATGATCTCGCTCATCTAGGGGAAATGATGAACAACATAGACTGAGGAACAAGAACAGAACCAGAAGCAAGGAGGCATCGATCGGACTATCGGGCCTCAGAGGGAGGATAGGGGAGGGTAGGGGGAGGGTGGGGGGAGGGGGAGAGTTCAACCAAAGGACCTGTATGCATGCATATAAGCCTATCCAACGGTTAAGTTCAACAGGGGATTGGGGCATGCGTGGGGAGAGGGGTGGGATGGGAATGGGGGGATGAGGACAAATATGTGACACCTTAATCAATAAAGAAATTTAAAAAAAAAATAAATAAAAAAAAAAAAATAAAGCCAAGTGCAATAAAATGAGGTATGCTAGTATAATCCTTCTTTTTTTTTTTTTAAAAAAAATATTTTTATTGATTTCAGAGAGGAAGGGAGAGGGAGAGAGAGATAGAAACATCAATGATGAGAGAGAATCATTGACTGGTTGCCTCCTGCACACCCCACACTGGGGATCGAGCACACAACCTGGGCATGTGCCCTCACCGAGAATTGAACCGTGATTTCCTGGTTCACAGATTGATGGTTAACCACTGAGCCACACCGGCCGGGCTATAATCTTTCTTAATTGACTCTTATATGAAGAGATCTTTACATTGTCAAATATCTAAGGTTCAGTTCTACACTTTAAGCTTTATTATTCAAAATAATCTAGAGATACCATAAAAAAACTATGAGTAAAGCACATAATACCTTGCTTATGGGTTTAAAATAGTTTTCTTTCTGCCAAAAATAAATGCCAGCTTATAAAATATTCATGTGCCCCTATGAAAATGATAATCAGTTGATGATGGTGATCACTAGATGTATAAGACCAATATTAAAGGTCATTTTCATTAAATTTTTTTCTAGACTGTGGTTATTTGAGGTATAAAACTGTGAACATGAGCTTCTTTGAAGTGAAAATATCAGTAAACTAGGATATTCGTTGCAGAATAGGAAACATCGGCAACGAACCTATTCTGTATCTAAATAATGAGGCAAAGGCATGACCTCATTGGATTTTCATTTTCTCTTCTGCAGAGATGGGATATAATGGCCCATACTGATTTTGTGCTCATGATATGAGAAAAATATATCTTTTTAATACATTATTGAATAATTGAACTTGTAAAAATTGTGTGTAAATTGCTTTTCATAGTTTGAATTAGAAAGCAGAGGATAAACGTTTTTAGGAAATGTATACTGAATTCTTTTATAAATGATATTTCTTCTTAATGTCTTGTATTTTTAGGTTAAGATATAATACATTTATTTCTAATAGAAAAATATGTTTAACCATATAGAAAGCCCATGAAAATTTTTTGAAAGAAAGCTATAATAATTTTAGGACATCATCTTTTTTAATTATAGGAAGGCCAACATTCTAAATAAATCTCATAAATAATATTTTTAATTGTGTAAAAAATGATCAAATATTAGCTAACACAAAATTTTCCTTTTTATCTTTCTTGATATTCTTTTTTTTAGGTACTTAGGTAAACAAATATCAAGTTTAAAAAGATAAATTTAAAAAGTTTTTGAGATTTTAGAATACTGATAAAGATATAATAAAATCAATAGGGGACAATTTAAAATAAATTTAGTGTGTAAATTAGAATTTCAACTTGAAGGCAAGGATAAAAAGTTCTTATCAAGAAATTTGGTAAAATATTAATAATTAATAAATATAATACTTTACTATTTGTATGTTGTTTAACAAATACAATATTATCAAGTTTTATATTTAATGAAAAGTCAATTTGAAGCTAACTGGAACACAATCTTATCAGTGACTGAAGTTAACTATTGCTTATAAATATAGGGTGTCAAAAAATGTAAACATTTCAATAGCTGATAACACACTTAATTTTCACTCCTTTCCACATTTAACTGATTTGAAATAATGGGTGAAGCCAGATTAAGCTTTAAGCAAAGAAAATTTATCCTAAAGTGCCACTAGACTTTTTTTTTAATGGGGATACATAAAAGACAAAGTTTACGTTACAAAACTGGCAATAATTGACGAGTTGAGGGCACACAAATACTGGACAAAATGATTTTTGATATTTGCGATCCCGTTGCTTCGCGTTATCAGTGGTGCTTGGACCAGAATAGTCATCAGTTTGAAAACAGGTGTTGACCAAAAAATTATTCATTTCTGTAGATTCTTTTAAATTTTGAAAATGAATTGCATGTTAATAAACACTGACTTTACTGGTATAATCATTCAAAGTGTATATACATTTTTGGGGACACCCTGTATATTTCAAATATTATAAAATATTTGAGTCAGGTCATCACTAGTCTCTTCATTTCATAATCACTAAGTCTACCTACAAACCCTGGGGAAGAAGAAGGAAAAAAATACATGTACAACTAATAGTTAAATTACACTTAACTGATCCTTAGGTTTTTTTTCCCCAGCCATGATGTTTATATAGTTCATTCAAGTTATATGATATTAAATCTTTATCTATAGTTTGATAAATATACTATTTTGGCTCATTAGAATTAAAAATAAATTATAAAAGAACAGCCCTAACTGGTTTGGCTCACTGGATAGAGCGTTGGCCTGCAGACTGAAGGGTCCCGGGTTCGATTCCGGTCAAGGGCATGTACCTTGGTTGCGGGCACATCCACAGTAGGGGGTGTGCAGGAGGCAGCCGATTGATGTTTCTCTTTCATCCGATGTTTCTAACTCTCTATCCCTCTCCCTTCCTCTCTGTAAAAAATCAATAAAATATATTAAAAAAATTATAAAAGAACAATGGTGATTTGTTATTATAGCTAAGAGAAAAAATTACTTAATCATAAATTCATAATCTATGTTTCCCAGTATTCACTGATTAAGTATGACATATTTTATTCTCTCTTTTATATATAAGGTCTCTGCTCAAAAAGGAAAAAGATAAGAAAAATACATTGAAAAATTTTTATATCTATACTCTTTTTTTTTAAAGTTCCATTAATGTTTTTTGCTAGTCTGCAAAAATCTTTCCTATTTTTAAAATCCTTTTCAAAAGTTTTAACACAGACCATTTTAACTGTGTCCTTAAATATTTTACATGCCTCTATTTTTAATGACCTGTGGTATATTTCCAGCGATAAAGTACTATTAGTTCAATTGCCTTTTCCCCTTTTTCCTCTACTCGGTTTATAGTAGCAAGACAGTTTTGTCTTTTATAAACATACAAAATGACATTGTTGCGTTTTCTAGGTCTCTGAAGTGGTAATTTTTGGAGAAAATAGTTCTCCTACTAGAGCTATTGTACAAAATGATAAAGGTAGAAACAACTGCTTCTATCCCAAAGGTACAACTGTCCACACTCAAAGTGAATGTCATTCCGAGATCAATTATGTGGTGAGAAGGAAAACACTGAAGGCATGAGACTGTATTCTCAAAAAGGAAAACAAAAGATTCTCTAGTTTATAAGTTTCTTACTGAAAGAAAAAAGCTTAGACTCATCCTATTCTAATGTCGTAGGTGACATTAATCTCACAGATATATAACTGCATTGCTTTACATTTACTTTCCAATTTGTTTCAATGGAAAACTCTGATTGTTTCAGCTTACACAAGGCAGCAGCCTTCCTCTGGCCAAAACGACATTTATGCACAAATGTTACATTCTAACTCAAATGTCCAAAGTGAAAACAACTAAGAATTCTATTGGCTGTGGCAAACGATATGAGTTTAAAAAATGTTAAACCATGCATCAAAATAAATATTTTTACCTGTTTGTTTGTTGAGATCATGTACCATAATAACCGAGCACCAACATTTTAATTTTCCCTTTTTAATTCAAGCAATGTTTTGTATTCTCCCCTCCCCCAGATTTACTGGTGGGGAATTGTTCCCATCTGCGAAGAATGTTCCTTTTCAAAGAGGTGGGCTGTCAATCTAAGTTACCTTGACCACGGGAACTCAGCAAACAGAAATAGTCAGGGAATAGCAGTACTTGGATTCCAGGCTATTCATTCATGCTAAAGCCAATCCAACAACTGCTTGTGGATACGGATGCAGAACTAAACCACCTAAGAGACTGGGGAGAGTCATAGACTTGTCAGACCCTGGCCAGATGGGTGATGCCATTTTCAAGGGATAAAAGCAAACTAAATATGAGGCAGACTTCAAGTCCCATAGTGGGGCTCCGAGGGGAGAGCTCAGTAGGCAGGTTTCCATATTTTTTGTTGGCATTTTGGGCCAAGACCTTACTCTAGGCATCCCAAATCCTGTATTTTGAGTGACCATATTCATTGCAAAGTTCACCAGTGTTCTTTACTCACCACAGGACTTGGAAAGCACATAGTAGATTGAAGGACTTCAGGATGGGGTGGTTGGCATTAACCTAGAAGACTGAAGGTATTTCAATTCGACTAACCATGCAGGGCAGGGACTGGCAGGATTTAAAATAGTATAAATACTTCAGAATTATTCCTAGTGATAGAAAAAAACCCATACACTGAAGATATCTTCCTACTATCTGTTAACTTGAGTAATAGGATCTTAGCTTCTTTAAGTAGATTCTGTCTTTTTTAAATCAGCAGACACTTTGAAGACCCGGAATTTCTCCCAGAGTACCCTGGTCTTTTACTGACTCCACTTAGTGCTCCCCAAACTTCCCAAAACACAAAATTACTGCATCTGGTATTCAGAATGGAAGTGCTATATGAAGCGACAATTTACACGACTTCACAAGACACAGTCTTAGGTCACATGTTTAGCTGGTTACCGCTACTCTCTACTAACAGTGTCAGTGTCGTCAGCACACCAGCAGCCCCATGAAAACCTAGGAAGTAGATTTAAATGATTGCTCTCACCGCTGAATGTTATTTCGTACTTTGTGTTAAATAAGTGTTATTTAGCACTTTGTAACATTTTGCAGGCTCACACCCAGAAGTCTGGTCCAGACTCGAACAGTGTTACACTAAATCATTTCTTAGTGAGTCTACTGTTTCCTTCTTGTCCTGTGCTTCTTCCTCAGCAACACGATGATAGTGAGACATCCTTTAGGACCTGTGCGGATTCCGTGGGATTAAACGGCATAGCCACCGTCAAGCCCCTTGCTTGGTGTCAGTTACAGAGTAGGCCTTGAACATTTGGTAGTTCTCTCTGCTCCTTTTTCATGTTCTTAGTTTTAAGCCATTTCTTCCGAAGATTCTAAATAGCTTAATGGTAAAAACTAAAAATAGTGGCAGGGATATTATTATTTTTATGCACATGTTTTAAATATTAATGTCAAATTTATCCATAGTTTCTTTTATGGAATATGGACTTTATATCTTTCAAAGGTCCCCTGTAATCCAAGGTTACAAATATATTACCTTTGGATGCTTTTTATAGTTTTATCTTAGACATTCATGTTTTTAAACTACCTAGAATATATGTTCTTTTTTTCCTTGGCTCCAAATTTTCTTACATTTGCTGTTATTTTCAATTATGACTAGGACTTTTATTCAATACACTTTCAAATTTGTCATTGCTGATGTTTAGATAGATATTCTTCATCAAGTTAGAAAACTTTGTTTTGTATTACACATTTATCAAATATAAAAACTATTATAAATAGTTGTCGCTTTTAATAAGTGGATTTTTCATTAATTGCAATGATTTTATTGCTTTCTCCCTTTAATTTAAAAAATGTAAATTACATTAAAATATTTTGTGGTGTTGAATCTTCCTCCCATTTCTGGTGTTAGGAAATTTTAATACACTGCTATATTAAATCTAATAAATTAGCATTTAGAAATTTTACAGCTGTAATTAAAAGTAGGTATGGTCCATTTTTTGTGTCAGGTTTGTCTAATTTGGGCATCCAGGTTATAAAATTTATCTTAGAAATATATGGGAATGTTTCTCTCTGTTTCTCCCGAAGCTTTAAAAATGTATTATCTCTACAAATTTCTAAAATTTCCAAAATCCCCCTAAAAATATTCATTGTATACTTAAATTCTTATTTAACTGGGCATCTTGTACCTTTATTTGTTAAATCTGAAAACCATTGCTTAGAATAAGCAATGCCAGGCACATAGTAAACACTTTATAAATGTAAATATGAGTGGCTCGATGATTTTACTGCTTTGAGATCAGATTGTGGACTAAAACATGGTAAATTTTAATGCCTGTTCCCTCGGGTACAAAGTTCCTCATATATTCATTATTTATAAAACCAATTTTGATAATTGTCTGTGGTTTTGTGTTCTAAATAGCTTTAATCATTTTTAGTTTATTTGATCTGACAATTTGTAAGCAAGATATATTAAAATTTCTGACTATATTGCATACTTATTAATTGCACTTGCATTTCTCCCCATTTTTGTTTTATATATTTTTGCTGTTAAGAACTTAAACTATGAAGAATATGTATCATTTTATATTGTTTCTTTCATTTATATTTATCATTCTTTTTTTCTTTTCATGTTGCTCTTGATTTCTATTTTGTCCAACATTGACATTTTTAGATCTGCTTTGTGTTTGTTAATAATTTTCTGATATATTTTTCTTTTCAAATAATTTTGTTTCATATTGTTTCAGATAAATCTTTTGTAAACACCATACATTTAGATTTTATTTTTTACCCACTTGAAAATCTCTAACTTTTCATAAGTAGCACATATCTGTTGTTTTGTAATTTGTATGTCTGAGCTTTTCTTGATCTAATTTTAAAAATATGTTTATATTTATCAAACTTTCTTATTATATAATACATTTTCCCTGCCTTCTATTATTTCAACATTTGTCTGCTACATGAATTCTTTTTTTTTAGATAAAAAGTATCTCAGGGTCTCTGCTGTTCTCACTAGCTGTTATCTTGCTAAATGTTCACATGTAGCACAGTATTTTGCAGATGCAGCTATAAACGGAATGAGCTTGATAGGAACTCAACCAGATAAGTGCAGCCAACTGCAAAGAAGAAATCAACATGAAATTGACCAAATAGTGTATATAAGCAATGGCTAAGCCTCTCTTCCTGGAGACAGAGCTTTTTATGTGAATCCACCTGTCTCTTCTACTTGCTGCAAGGAAATAGAACTACTGTATGACAACATCTAGTTCTTGAATAAAGCACCCCAAGTAACAAAACCCCTTGAGTTCGGTAACATTTTGGTTGGCATTAACTTCTCGTTTCATACATCTTTCCCCTTTAGAACTTTTCAGAATTGTTCAATTGTTTTTGGTTTTTTTTACATCCTTTTTATTTTTTTAAAAAGCCAAATTTATCATTTCAACCTCATTCCTTTGTAATTAATTAATACCAATGATCACATATTTTTAAGATTTATAATTCAGCCTGTTATTTTTCATGGTTAAGTTGACTTTTCATATGCCCCTGAAAATATTTATGATTCTTTCAATTATTTGTTGCTTCCTTCATGTATGGATTAACTTCAGATGTTTTGTGATTTTCATAGTTTTCTTATCTGTGTATTTAAGAAGACCTGTCTATGAAAGCTAATTTTGATTATCATTCCCTGCATGGAGAGAGAGAATACTTTAATTGCTTTAGCTATGAATAAATAATTTATCTCTCTTGGCTTAGCATAAGAAGGGAAGGTGGAAGGAATCATTTTGACAGGTATATTTGCATCTTAATAATTGCCTCAGTTTCCTCTCTTGGGCCCTCCAAGGAGTTTGTAACATTCCAGACTTTATCTGGCCCAGAATCTTCTCTGATTTACATCTGCTCTTTAGCACAAATTGCAGTAGCCTCCAAAGAGGATAGAATATAATATTTTCCATAGAGGCAGTGGGTTTCAACCATTTTTTTGGACTATGATCTACAATAAGAAATACATGTCATATCTTTCTCACACATACACATTTGAAACCAAGTTTTAATAAAACAATTCTTACCCCTTCTATCTGTCATGCAATTTCATATTTTCTAATACGTTATTTTTCATTTATAAAATTGTACTGCCTGGCCAGCGTGGCTCAGTGGTTGAGCATCAACCTATGAACCAGGAGATCACGGTCCATTCCCAATCAGGGCACATGCCTGGGTTGCGGGTTCGATCCCCACTGGGAGGTGTGCAGGAGGCAACTGATCAATGATTCTCTTTCATCATTGATGTTTCCATCTCTTTCTCCCTTTCTCTTTCTCTCTGAAATCAATAAAAATATATTTTAAAAAATTATACTCAAATGGCTATCACAATGCACTAATGTATGGCTCCCTAGGATTAGAGAAATACTGCTTTGATGACAACCAGCACTTTGCCAAAGACTTTCCTTCTGTTACCATAAAAAGAAATGTCTACCATTCCATGTAATTTACTGCAAAACTGATTTTTTTTTTTTATTAAGTGAATCTTACTGTCATCTACTTTAATTCAGACTTACACTTTCCTGGAAAAGTTACTCCAGTTGACAAATCTGGTCACTGCTGGTACGTTATATATTTAGTAATCCTCAATCAGGTTGAGTTTTTATTTTTTTGAATAATCTTTCCCATTTTTAAGCAACTTTTAGTTCTAATTAGAGTTTATAATATAAAGTTGATCATATTTCAGATACATAATTCCACAGTGGAACTAAAATTTCTCTAATAACACATGCCAAAAAGTATACATGAATATAGTAGCTCATTTTCATGTGTAAGACCTATTGCTGTAATGCTCTAATTATGTAGAGCTGGTATTTACTTTACTTTTTTAAATATGTTTTTATTGGTCTTTAGAGAGAGAAAAAGAGAAGGGGATAGAGAGATAAAAACACTGATAAGGAGGAGCATCATCGATCGGCTGCCTCTTGCACACCCCCTTTTGGGAATCAAACCAGCAACCTCTCAGTTTCTGGGTCGATGCTAAACTGCTGAGCCACACCAGCCAGGAAAGCTGGTGTCTACTTTAAATAGAGACTTTGTGTATGCCAGTATATTTCTAGTAGAAAATATGGGCATCTCTTTTATATATTTGTAGATAGGTCCCTTAGTTCTGTGCTCCCTAAGCCCCTTCTATACTTAACAGAATTGGACTGCAATCTTATATTTTGCAAGTAGACATAGTATTATTTTAATATATGATTACATCATTCAGCGAATTCCTTAAGTTTTAGACTTTGGTTTATTTTGTAAAATATTCTCTTTATAATTTCTCTAACTTAATATTTTTTAAAATTCACGTAGAGAACTTCAGCATGCATCTGTTTTAAAAAATATTTAATTTTCAAGTACAAACTTTTCAAACCAGAGCTGTTCAAAGTTATTAGCACTTACAGTGTGTCTTGGTCCAGTGGAACAGATGTTGCCTGTATCTACAAATATTTCAAAAACAGATTGAAGGCATGCAATATGCAATTCCTTTTTGGCACGATTTATATACATTTTGCCAGGAAATGTTTGAACAGATTTTACATCTTTGTCCTCATTATCTTTGAAAAATACACAAACTTGCACACATTTTTGCAAGGTGTCGGTTATGTTCCATGCTGTGAAGGGTACCTCTCAACCAACATGTCTCTCGACATGAAAAAATTGGACTATATAAAACTTGGAAAGATGAGGAAAAGGTCATGTGTACAGTAATTACTAAGAGCAACATTAGACAAGTTTATCCTAATAAAAAATATTTAGTCTGGTAGGTGAATAAAATTTAACTCCTTGAGAAAAATTAATAGCACCTACTTTCTAACACATTGCCAAGAGGCAGTGCTTCATTCAAGAATCGTAGCTCTGAGCAATTCTTATTTTTCATGTCTTATCTAATTATGTTTTGGAGTCCAGTTAAATTTTATCTCTTGACATTTCCTGAAGTTTATATCTCTCTTCAAACTGCTTATTTCACCTGGAATGTTCTTTCCCCCTAATCTCTGTTTAGAGTGCGTGGAGTTTGGGGAAGTTTCATGTAGTTCAGTGTGTCTGGGGGACAGGGTAAATTTTAGGACATTCTGGGAGGTAAGACTGGGAAGGTGGACTGGAGCCACATAACTGCAGAAACTTGTATGCAATGCTAATTTTAGGAATTTGCAATTAGTCCCGGAGATTTGATGAAAACAGTAGAGGATTTAGATCAGGGATAAGAATGACAGAATCAGAGCTAAATTTCATGTCATCGAATCCAGATGATGAATTTAAAAGAGCAAAGCTGGAGGCAGAGTGGCCAGCCAGGAGCTTATTACAATAGTTTAGGTGTGAAATGCTTGCAATGAGAATCAATGAATCCCATAGTGCCTCACATTCCTATTATTTGTAGTCGCTACCCCTAATTTAAAGTCTTCCACTGTATGTTGTTTCCCATGTTTTCATCCTCAATTCGAAAGGATTTGTTCTCCTCTGCCCCACTAAACTCCTTCCCCACCACCTCCCATACCCTTTCACACCTCCCTGTGTGATGCCTGTTTTATGCAATCTACCTCTCCTGCATCTTTACCCTCGACATACACAGTTGAACCCACTTCATGGCCTGCACTGAAAACTGGCTTCTCCAGCATCTGTCTTGAGTGGATGCCACCCATTTTCCCACACCAAGCTGGGGATGGGGTGGGTCAGCCCCAAATTCTCCTGCCTCAATGTCACATCCATATGCTTATGATTCCTCACCTCTCTCCTCCTTGGAAGTTCATGACACTTTTACAGCATCATCTTCTACACCTATTTTGCTCTCATAAAGTTTCCAGCCATTGCCTTTCATCCATTATATATTTTGGCCCCTGATGCATCTTTCTTTCTACCCCTATACTGTCATTATCTGGCATAGCTGCAATGATCATTGGTCTTTCAGAGAGTAGCCTAGCTCCTCATTAGCTGGTTTTCTCCACACCAATGATCTTCACATCCGTTCCATTTCAGATAGGCACCTCCGTGCCTCCAACTCAGTCCCCGTTTCATCAGGTAGTGCTCCATTTCTGAAATACTCACAACTTGCTCTAGTATCACAAACTCTTATCCTTCCAGGTCCCCCCACTACTATTTTATAACCTCTCGGGATCTACAATTTCTTGCTCTCTTTCTCTTTTACCCATAGTCCCCTCCTTTATTCACTTCCTTCTCTGGCCCTACTACACCATTTGAGTTCCTTTCTTGCCATTTTTCTTAATTCTTGATATTTTCTCCTCCCTGTATCCACCAGCAAAATGAAAGTTTAAGCTTAGTTCATTGATCACTTTCTCCATTCTCATTCCCGGGCTACTAAGTACTACTAAAGAAAATTAGTGTACACACACACACACACACATACACACACACACACACACAGTCCAATGGTCTGACAAGTTAACAATTTTGACAATAACCAGGTCCTGAAAGCTGCCTGGAAAACTTTCTGAGTTTCTCTAATTGATTCCCTCTTCCAATTTCCACAGCAAATTTTTTCAATTACTTACCCCCCACCCCCAACCTTTGATCTCTCTGTCTCACACTTCACTCAGGGCAGGCAATTTACAGAGAAAAGAAATAGTATCAGATGGATCTTTCCTCAAACTCCTCCCACCACATTTGCAACCCTCCCAGCTCCTGCCCCTCCTCTTGCCTCCCTTCCTTTAGGTCTCAGTGGTATTAATGTCCTTCCTTCTGATCAAGGACCTTCGTGCTCCTGTTTCCTGGATCCATCTTCTCCCACCTCATCCTTAAGTCTTTATTATCGCCTATCTTTTCTTTTCAACATACACAACCAATCTCATCACAAGATTCCTTTCTGTCAGCATTTACATGGTCAAGCCTCTAATTTTATTAACAACCAGCCCTCTTTCTTTCTCTAGCATCTTTTCTCTTTTAACATTCAATGAACATAAAGACTGTCTTCATTTTTCTCACCTTCTATTCATTCACCAGCCTAATTGTAATCTGGTTTCTGTTTCTAAAACACCATGCTCTTTAAGAAAGAAGTCCCTATTTTATTTGCCTCTATCACTGCATTTTAAAAGTGCTGTCTACTTATCATCTTGAAATGCTCCTTCCTTCTTCCCCACCCCTCCCTTTGGCCAACATGACATTACTTCTCCTGGTTTTCCTCCTAACTTTCTGGCTGTTGCTTCTCAGATTCTTTCATGAAGTGTTTTTTTTGTTTTGTTGTTTTTTTTTTTTCTGTTTTCCTTTTAAAGATGTCAGATCATCAGAGTTTAATCTTTAAACTTATAACAAACTTATAGATAATATTTTAATCTTCATAAAGTCTTATGAGGTAGTTACTGGTATAATTCTTACCTTACAAAGAAGTTAAGGAGCCTGAGCATTGCAGGTAGCCAAAGCAAGATGCATACCCAAATCTGACTGCACAGAGCCTGTCCCTTAACCACTTGGTCTGTGTTATTAACTTTTGTGGTCTCATCCACTTGAATTTTTTCACCTACCAAATGCTCATGGTTCTCAAATCTAGCAATCCTTCCCAAATACAGTTCTTGAAGACAAGGCTGAAAAATCCCACTGCCTCTTGCTGTATTGTACAAGCATCCCCAAACCCACATTTCTCAAACTAAACTCACCATCGCATCACTTCCTACCTTCCCAAAATTGTTCTTGTTAGTTTCATTTCAGTCAGTGGAGCCACAATTAACTCTGTTTGCCAGATGAGGACCTGACTTTCATCCCCGATTCCCTTCAACCCTTACCTGCCAGTTAATTACAGTCTTCTCACTTTTACTTATTTATGACTTCAGGAATCTTATCACTTCCTTTAATTTCCACTGTACAGATTACTAAGAAGGGGTTCCTTGCTTCCAGTAGCCCCACTATCCTAATCCATTCTTCACCCTGAGCTTAATTCCATTTTCTAAAGTGCACATTTTATCAAATCAGCCCCAGCCTTCAATAGCTTTAGTGGCTTGTCACTGAACTCCAAACTCCTTAGAGTGACATTATGACCCGCCTTCTTCTTAATGTTGTAGTCTAACTTTCTACAGTTTCCTACCTCAAGTTCTATGACCCAGCCATACTGAATTACTAGCATTTCCTTACATGCACTGAAATATGTTCTTTCCCTTGATTCTGACCTTCTGCAGATTATTAAATAATCTTATCTATGTCTAAAATAGTCATCATTCTCATCTGCCTCTTAAGAGTTAGGTTTCAATTTATACAACATCTGTTCTGGGAAGTGGTTTCTAATGACCCAAGTCTGTATAGGTGCTGCTCTGATGTTTGCCATAGAGTCTTGTGCACATCTGTACTTCAGTGTGTTGTAAGTACCCATTTATTGTTTTCTCCATTAAGGTATAAGCAACTTGACAGCAGGGCTTGTGTTTACCTACGGTGCATAGCACTGGGCCTAGCATATATCAAATGATCAACAAATATTTATTGAATCAATGAACTTATAACTGTCTAAAAGTGTCGTGCTAAAAAACAGAAGCCATCTGTTGTACTTGGCAGTTGATAATCTGCCAGAACAGCTTCATTAGAGTTGAGCAGGTTAGAAATGAATGGGAAATAAAGAGGTTAGATTTCTCTCTTGAGAAACCTAGCTATCAAACTATTTAATTCATAAGAGCAATGATAAATAAACAAATAGCACACAGGAATAACCTCTCAAGAGTCATGCAGGGCTTACAGGAAGGAAGTTAAAAATCTTGACTGGAGAGCCCTAGCTGGTTTGGCTCAGTGGATAGAGTGTTAGCCTGCAGACTGAAGGGTTCCAGGTTTGATTCCAGCCAAGAGCACATGCCAGGGTTGCTGGCTCGATCCCCAGTAGGGGGTGTGCAGGAGGCAGCAGATCTCTCTCCCTTTCCCTCCCGCTCTGAAGTCAATAAGAATATATTTTAAAAAAATCTTGACTGGAGGTATAAAAGAAGAGGTGAGCACATGGTGAGACATACCACGTTTCTGGCTAGGAAAACAGTACTATAAGATGGACTTATTTCCCTAAATTAACTTACAGCTTCAATGCATTGTGACACAAATATTCCATTCAATTTTTTTATTGATAACTTTTATTATGAAAATATTTTATTTTTTATTGGGGGATAAAATCAAATCAAGTTTCTCATTCTATTACTTTCTCTTGTGTGTAAGTATATGTGTATATGTATTCATTCAGACATGGATATATATTTATACACACACAGACACACATATATGATAGTCTTTTTTTAACACATATGGGACTCTTTCTTTATGTACCCTCTAACAACTATTTTATTTAACTTAGCAGCATAACTTGGATATCTTTCTACATCAATACATATGGATCTACCTTATATATTTTTAAACTTCTAAAGCTGAAATTTATCTACATACAAAAAGTGCAGAAATCATCCTTCCTCACATCCTTTTCTGATCCCAGTTCTCCAAAGGTAAACACTATTGTGACTTCTACAGCACTGATTAGTATTATCCACTTTTTAACTTTATTTAAGTGGAATCATACAGCATATTTTTGTTGTGTCTGGTCTCATACTCAACATTACACTTATGAGTCATTCAGTAGTTTGGCTTTTCATTGCCATATCACATTACATGAATATAATATAATTTATACATTCCTTTGTTAGTGGATATCTGGGTTGTTCCCCCACTGAACATATTATGGATAGAGCTGCTGGGAATATTCTTGTATGTCTTTTTGTGAACATATGTACATATTTATGTTGGGTCTATATCTAGAAGTGGAATAGCCAGGTGATGGGGTATTCACATAATTAATTTTAGTAGATATGGCCAAAGAATTTTCCAAAATAATTATAGCAATTTATGTTCCCATAGCAGCATACATATCATATTCTTTTTAAAGTCCTAGAGTATCACAATGTATAAATATATCAGAAATTTAACATTGGTTTTTTAAGTTTTCTTTATGAGTACAAACAATTCTTTTTTAGATTAATCCTCACCCGAGGATATTTTTCCCATTGGTTTTTAGAGAGTGGAAGGGAGGGGGAGCAACAAAGAGAGAGAAACAGCATTGATGTGAGGGAGACACATCCATTGGTTGCCTTCCACATGTGCCCCGATCAGGGCCAGGGATAGAGCCTGCAACCGAGGTACATGCCATTGACCATAATCGAACCCGGGACCCTCCAGTCTGTAGGCCAACGCTCTATCCACTGAGCCAAACCAGCTAGGGTATAAACAATTCTTTAATAAACATTTTGTATATGTAGATTTGTTTACTCATGTGAGTATATTTTTAATATGTAAAAAATATTGACAATATCTTTTTAAAGTTAACTTGGAAAAATTAGTTTTTATGAAACAAAATTAGGCAATAACAGTTTTTAAAAAGATGAGTGAAATGAAAATATTTTAGAAAAATTACAATCATTAAAATTGTAACCCTGGTCCAGAAAAGAACACATACATCAATGAATAGCAAGAGAGCTTCATCATTTGGGTTTCAAACAGGAAAACTGATATTAAACTGAATATTCAAAGCAGAGGGAATGTAATACAAGTAATGGGTGGCACAGATGATAGAAGAGCCTGAAAAGCCACCCAAAGATTCACAATGCAGCTGCAGCTGCCATACCCCTGTTCTGAAGGAACAAAAAGAGGGAGTGGAGTCCCTGAGCTCAAGGGCTGGGTCAACTGGTGAACTAGGTGCAATCATGGGATGCCTGTCTAAAGAGGGAAAGAGTGCCAGAGGGTAAGTCAATCTCTGCCCAAGATACCACCTGGAGCAGAAAGAGGGGAGAAATACCTTGGCTCCTCCCCTCTTCCCATCAGTGCCTCCTGCCAGGAGCCCCGGCAGCCCGTTAATGTGGAACGCGTCTATGCAGGCCACACTGCTTGGGATACAGAGCAGAGCACAGAAGGACTCAAAAGGGCCAATAGAATGGCATCACAGGATATAGGATAAAGATGGTATATATATGTCACCAGAAGCACAGGGATGGTGACTTAATAAACACTACTGACATCATTAAGAAAAATATCAAGTTAATTTGGGTTTTCACCTCATACTGTAGCCCAAAGTAAATTACAGGGGTGTGAAAGAGTTAAATGTAAATAGTTCAAGTCTCTATGAAAAAGAAAATTATTTAGATTTTCAGGAAGGGGACGATGTACAGGACATAAAACCAACAGGATAAGTCTAAAAGGAAATCTGAGTATTTAAATTTTAAATAACACCATAAAAATTAAAAGGCACATAACAAAGTGGGGAAATTATTGGAACACACAATGAGGAGGGTTAACACTCTTAATTAAACAGCCTCAAAAGAAAGTAGAAAAGTGGGCAAAAAATACTAACAGATATTTCATAAGAGAAGATCAAATGGCCAGTAAACACAGATAAAATAATGCCCAAATTCTCTCAAATTAAAGTCACCCAAATTTAAATACACATGTATTTATTTATCCATTAAACTGACAAATACTATAAGATATTGTTGATACCACCGGGTGGGGAAAAGAAATGAGCAGCAAAATATGAGCTAACATGCTGCCATTAAATTATTTTTTAAGAAATATTTGGTGACATAGATAATATTCTTGACATAATAGGTGAAAACATTAGAATTTAAGGTATATTAAACTTAGGTTAACATTTTGTTACAAAATAAAACAATCCACTCATATAAATGTACAGAATAAAATACTAGAGGGAATACACCAATGTGTTATGGAGTTAAGTAAAATGCTCATTTCTGGACTATGGGATTATAGCAACTTTTATTTAATTATACATTTTTAAAGTTTTCAAATAACTATTCTATAGTGAACCTTTATAATCTGACAAAAAGCAGTGGTTGCACATACCAAAGAAGTGAAGTCAAAAGATAGAGAGTACAGTGCTATGGGGGCATTGATTTACACAAGTTTGCAGGCAGACAGGAAAGAGCCAGTGGAGAGGAACCAATTGAAGATGTCAAGGACTAAAAATTGCTGCAGGAAGGTCTTAGCGGAGACTTGTGAGCTCTAGAGCCCTGGTGGGAAAATTAGGCTCAGATAGGAGGGTATGGGTGTGTGTATGTGGGGTCGTGGGGTTGTGGGGGGAAGCCTTAGGAAGCAAGTATGAAATCCAGACTACGAGGGAGTTCATGCTTTATAACCCTGATTTTCTCTTTGTGTTTTCAGGCAACCTCTGCTGAGCGTGAGGTATAGGGATTGAAGAGTGGATTTACAGAGACTATTGGGGGTATGAGTATTTGCAGAAAAGAATAAGAGAGAAGGAATTGCTTATAGAAATCAAAGGATTACTAGGTTGTTCTAAAGGCCTCTTTGAGGTTAGATGTCTAAACTCTGTAATGGTGGTGTTTTTTCTCTACGTTATGAAAGGTTTCCCAGGAAAAAAACAACACCTAGACTTATGAATAGAGGCAATGGAAGTTTGGAATGTTCTCTAGTTGAGAATTTGGAGAGTGGAAGTAGTTAACAGACAAAAAGGTTAGAAAATTTAAGAGATACTGGAGTCTGTGCTAGGTCTCTGCTGGATAGGAAAGGAATAACGCTTGGATTGGTGGGGTCAGGCAGAGCAGGTTGCTGGAAGCTGTTGCTGTAATCGCTGAAGAAGTGAGAATATGTTCTCTGCCTTTACTGAACACCCACAGCCTTTAAACCTAACTCGCTATTCACCTCACTCTGCCTCAGGCACCTACCTGATTGTTAGGCACTTGGCAGTTTTTCAAGCACTGTTGTTGGAAGAGTGAAGGCAACCAAATATGTTAGTTTTTGGCATTATGGCAAGTGCTTTAGTTAAATTTAGAACTCCTCTTTTGAAGATTGTGCAGTCAAAAGAACTAAATTGGCGACAGTGCCTGCCAGTGACATCAATATGGTGCTTCTTGGGGGAAAAGCCAATTGAAGGTGTTACTGGCATTTTACCAAGCTCAGGGCATCAAATTTAATTGCATTTAAGGACGCACCATCTTTTTAAAACTTCAAACTAATGGTGAAAATATCTGTTTCACAAGCAGGCACAGTTTATTCTGAATTAGCTGACTTGTGCTTGCAGGAATAATGACTGTGGATGTTATTTGCTCAAACAGTATGCACTCAAGAGGGTGGCAGGAAACATTTTGCTTCTCCCTGAAAGCGTGGTTTCAGAAGTGAATTTGTCTACTACTATACCACTAGGGCATAGACTTCTTAAAGTATATTCTTCAAGGCCTTTTCTGTCAATTTTTCTTAATTTATGTAGAAACTCAGATTCCAAATTTTTATTTACTGGGAGGAGTAAGAGGAAGAATACCATAGTGAGCTGCATAATGACGGTTCTGGTCAGTGGTGGATCACATCTATGACTGGTCTCATAAGATTGCAATGGAGCAAATAAAATCTCTATCACTTAGTGTTGTCAAAATGGCACAGTGCAGGTCATTACATGTTAGCGGTGATGATGGCATAAACAAACCTACTGCTGCTAGAGGTATAAAAGCATAGCATATGCAATTATGTACACTACATAATACTTCATAATATAATAAATCACTCTTATGTATTTACTACGCTAGACTTTTTATCATTATTTTAGGGTGTAATCTTCCAACTTATAAAAAAAATTGCTGTAAAACAGTGTGCCCTGTTATGCGGGAGCAGTATCATACATTTCGTGTCTATGGTGTCTCTTGACCTCATCATTTTCTCTTGTGCTTGATTTAATAGCGTGTTGTTTTGTTCATCATGGCCCCTGTCTGCACAATGAAGTCGCCTAACAATGCATTTCTCAGAGTGTGTCCCTGTTGTTGGGTGACACATGACTGTAATATCACTCTCTGATGGTGGTGAAGCTGGGGGCGTTGAGAAGGAGGAAGAATCACAATTTCTTTTGGTAACTTTAACTGTGGTTCTATATACACACACACACACACACACACACATACACATAAACACACTCATACACAGTCACTCAGTTACTTATTCACTCACACAAATCTTTCCTGTTTCATTCTTTTCAGTTGGATGTTAAAATTCCAACTGTGATATTTAACTTTTAGTGTTTTCAAGGCTCTTTCTTATAAATTCATGAATCTCGTAGTCCTCATTCCAGTGAACATTCTTAATTATAGTCAATTGCCCCAAATTGGCTTTCTTGAATTTAAATGCATTTACCATTTCATTTTTCAAGATGAATTTGATTGAATGTCTCATAGTGATTGATGCAAGCTCATTCAGAATATGTGAATAATAAATTTATTACTCTCTAAAAATAAGTAATAGATCAAAAAAATCTCTGGTTTAATATTTTACTGTGAAAGATTAAACAGTTCTTCTAAATAACTTAGCAACTCTTTCAAACTCAAATTGTTTGGCTCTACGTTTAAGGAAACTATTGAAATCATTTCAGTTCCCTTGGGTACAGTTGTGCAATTTGGATTTAGCTGGTCTGCAGATTATACTCATCTATGTTAATGTTTCCGTAATGAGAATGATCCAACTATGTCATAACCTTTTGGGTCTTAACCTTCTTCATTTAAATAACCTTTTACTTCTCATTTACACAAGCCTGCCCATTTTAGGATGAATATATCAGACACCTTCCTCTTTCTCCCATGACCTGATTTTTGTTGCTAAAAAAAAAATCAATTGGTTTAGCTTACATATGAGAAAAACATGTTATTCATAACAGATTTCTCAGTATTTGAAAGAAGCTAGGTGTTATAACAAAGAGAAGTTTTTAGCACTAGTATCATGATTTTAAGAGAAAACTCCGTAAATTATTTTTATTCTTAAAAATGTTAAATCTGGAAATATTTGAAAACATAAGTAGACTGTTAAATAAGTAACATAGTACTTAGTCTATTGCTTCAAACTGAAAATATATTTAAGAGGAGATGGTGTTTCAAAAATTAATGACAGAATTTGTTTAAATAGCAAATATGATACACATGGAATGATTTGTTTTTAAAATCCTATTTATATGCAAGTTTTTTTATATTATTAAGGATTCTATTCTATTTGTGATATTTTGAAGGAAGAACACCAGCTGTGTGACAGGAAAACAAGATGGAATCTGGGTACCACAGAGGACTTCCCTGAGAAAATGTCTTTGGAGAGCTGAGTTCCAAAGGGTAAGTAGAAACTAAAAGGCAAGGGGCAAGGGTCTGGGGAGGAGGAATCTTTTTAGAGTAAGTTTTCAATGTAAACCTGACCTATAAGTCCCGCACACTCTCCTAAAACCCTTAAATAGCTTATATTTTTAAAGACACTGTATTTTTAAAAACATTTTATTGATTTTTTTTTACAGAGAGGAAGGGAGAGAGAGAAACATCAATGAGAGAGAAACATCAATCAGCTGCCCCTGCACACCTCCTACTGGGGATGTGCCCACAACCAAGGTATATGCCCTTGACTGGAATCGAACCTGGGACCCTTGAGTCTGCAGGCCGACACTCTATCCACTGAGCCAAACCAGTTAGGGCTACAATAGCTTTTTCAAATCCTCACCTTGACTTACTTGTAAACTCTGCTTAAATTGGTCTATCTCTGCCTACTTCTTCCCCAGTAGCACACTTCACATTTGCAATTTTCTATTTAGTAGCTATATTCCTGAAGGATTAACACGGACCTTGTATCCCCTAAATCTAGATCACTATTACATTGTATGGACCAAGCAAATATGTGAATAAATGAATGTACATAAACCTTAAATCTTCAAAATTTAAATATGATGTGGCCCGGTCACAGTGGCTCAGTGGTTGAGTGTCAACCTATGAACCAGGAGGTCACGGCTCGATTCCCAGTCAGGGCACATGCCTGGGTTGCAGGCTTGATCCCCAGTGTGGGGCATGCAGGAGGCAGCCAATCAATGATTCTCTCTCATCATTGATGTTTCTATCTCTCTCTCTCCCCCCTCCCCTTCCTCTCTGTAATCAATAAAATATATTTAAAAATAAAGATAATGTGTCTTATTAGTCATTATAAGAATTGTTGCTGCCATTTATTGAACACAAGTATTTAGCACAGGGCAAGATGCTAAATGTGGTGGTTGTTGACCCATATTAGTGAAACAAAAACAGGTTTAGAAGTTCAGTACACTGCCCAAAGTCAGACTGTGATCTGCTCAATGATATTTAATAAAGATAGAATCACTAAATTGTCTTAGTATCATCAGGGGAGAGGAAACACTACTTTCGTATTGCAGTCTTGATGTAGTTCATCCCAAATTTAATACTTTTACTTAAATTTTACTTAAAATTTAAGTTTTTACATATTATTAAACTTATTCTCTTATTAAAGCATCCACTTCATCAGTATTATCAGACATGTACTATATCTAAGTGAGCATAGTAGGTGATATGACACATATGGTTTTTATGCACTTCTGGCTACGGGTGTGATTACAATTTGAGTTGGGAGAGGGGTTTGTGGAAAAGTACATATGTTATAGTAGGGGTAACCACAAAATTCCAAGGGTCATAGAGTTATATATATTTAACTAAAAGGTGCCTAATATGCCCACATCTTGTTTTAGGCACTGAACTATGCATACTATGGTGAATAAAACAAACAGGGTCTTTGGACTCATAAAAAATATAATCTAGAGCAGAGACATTAAATTTAATTACGGAAGTATAATTAGGCAGGGTTTACTAGAGACACTGATACTTTCATTGAATCTTAAAAGATGAGTAAATAGTGTCATGCACTCCCCAATGGATTGGTTAGGATTAGAATAATCATTAGTCGTAGAAAACCCAAAATAACATTGGTCTAACAAGCTAGGAAGTTGTCTCTCCCTCCCATAACAGAAATCCAGATATAATCAGTCTAGTGCTGGCATACACAGTGCTCCAGGGATAGGAGTCCGGGATGCTCCCTCTGTGTTGTTTCTCTGCCCGTCTTTGGCATATAGCTTCCAGCTCAGGCTCTAGGGTGGCTGCTTGATTTCCTGCCATCATACCTGCATTTCAGCGGGCGGGAAGGGAGAAGGTGATCGGGAAGAACGGCATGGCCCCTTTGTTTCTGGACACTTACCAAAAGTTGCATACACTGATTCTGTTTATTTCCAGAATCAACCACAAGAGAGGTGGAGAGGTCAGAAAATGATGAGTTGTAAGTAAAATAAAATATTTTTTTAAAAGATGAGTTGTGAGGAGAGTACTAAGTGTTATGGAAGTTTGCACTGATCTCGTTAAAAGTACCGTAATAATTATTTCCCTTGCTTTCTGAAAGTTAATTAATTAATTAATGAATTTTTGTTACTCCTTACCTGAGGATATTTTTTTTCTATTTATTTTTAGAGAGAGTGGATGGGAGGGAGGGAGGAGACAGAGAAGAAGAGAGAGAGGAAAAGAGAGAGAAACGATGTGAGAGAACCATATCAGTTGGTTGCCTCCCCCACGCACCCTACTAAGGACAGGGATCGAACCTGCAACCCATGTACGTGCTCTTTACTGGGAATCAAACCCATGGCCCTTTGGTGTGCAGGGTCAATGCTCTAACCATTGAGAAACACCAGCCAGGGTATTTCCCATGCTGTTTAATTTTGCTATTTACTATGGTGTTTTATATTATTAAATAAATAAAAAATATCTGTAAAAAATAATGAGGATTTTATTACTGAAGATGTGGAAAATAAATATATAAATATAAAATAAATAAATATATGATAGCCTCTACCATAAGAAAATAGGTAAAGCATAGAAGTATGCCAAAAAGGGATTCAGAAAAATAACTTGGAAAATGTTGTGTGACATGGCTGGAATTTTATGTGTGTGGAAAATATAGAAGGAAATAAGACCATAAAGCTAGGTTAATGAGAACATTTATTTGCTATCTTTTTTCTACATCATACTTATATATTTTATAATACACAGAAATCATTTTTCATACATTATTACTTCATTTAATACTCAAAATGATCCTATGGAATACTTATTATCCTGATTTAGTAAGTTAAATAATCAAGTACAGATGTCTTTCCCATTATCCCTGATATATCTAATATATTCAGAGAGATTCAAGAAGATATATTCTTGCCCAGCTGGCATTTGATTCCCAGTTGGGGTGCATGCCCAGTTTGTGGGCTTGATCCCCAGTAGGGGGCATACAGGAGGTAGCTTATTGATGATTCTCATCATTGATGTTTCCATCTCTCTCCCTCTTCCTTCTGCTCTGAAATCAACCATATATATATATATATATATATATATATATATGTATATATACACACACACACACATATATATATACATATATATATGAAGATATATTCTTAATCAAAGAATAGTAAGGCAAAGGGAACTATTAGAAAATTTAAAAAGAGCCCTTTTTGACCCCCAAAGTAGACCAAAATTAACAAGTAATAGAAATATTAATAAAAAAGATGAGGCATAGGATTCAAATATGGAATATTTAAATTTTGATTAATTAGAGTCCTAGAAAGAGAGGACAAAAAATTGTGTATGGATGTCCATATATGAGGGAGTGTGGATGATGGTGAAAGAGGGAATATTATCAAAGACAAAAATAGAAGACAATTATCCAAAACTAAAAAAGACATGAGTCTTTATATTTAAAGGATTCACTGAGTGTCCAGAATTACAAAAAGAACCCCACAAAGTCAGACCTTAATGAAATTTTATAGAGCACCAAGGACAAAAGACACTAAAAACTTCTATAAATAAGTTCTTCAAATTTCTGAGGGAAAAAAATATTTTATTCTCAGACTAGCAAGCAAAGATGAAGGCTGTTTGAAGATGTATATAGACATGCAAAAATTCAAAAGATTTATTGTTCATTAACCTTTTCTCTATAAGTGACTATAGGATATACTCCAGAAAAACAGGAGAGTAACACAAAGAAACTGGAGATGTAGGATGTAGTAAAGAAATCAAAGAAATCTCTGAACTACAGCTTTGCAAAGTATCAATTTAGAGCTGAAGAAAGAGGACTCTAGGAAGTATCTTGGGGTGGAGGGAGGAACTCTATAGATAATATAATTGAGAAGGCAGAAAAATATATGATAAAGTCACACATTCAAGGAACAGAGAAATATAATGATAAATTTCAGGAAAAAAATGAAACAAACTAAGATGTGATATAATTTTAAGCAATTGTAAAATGTTTAAAAGAAAAAGAAATTATTTGAAATTGATGTTAGAAACAAGCCATAAGATATTTGCATCTGATGTTGGAGTTATTTTTAGGTAGAGTGGAAGAGAGGGAGGAAGGAAGGAGAGAGAGAGATATTGATGTGAGAGAAACATCCATTGGGGAATGAACCTCAACCCAGGTACGTGCCCTTGACTGGGAATCGAACCTGTGACCCTTCAGTGTGCAGGCTGAGTCACGTAGGCCAGGGCTCATCTTTACAAGTTTTCCTTTGATTAAACATCTCTGCGAATTATTATCAAGTGCATTACTATTAACTTCAATAAGTAGTATTAGTTTAAATAATTTATCCTGTTGAAATACTATATTACATAACCAATTTCTGCAAATCTGTTAGTGATTTGAATTAATTTGTTCTTTAGAAACTATGCTCGAATAATTATGCTTTGATCCTGTAAATTAGCCAAATGGAGTATTGTTTATAATGTAATTTAAATGAAATCTGCCATTCTTGGCTCATTGCTTAATGGACCTCAGTTAATATGTTATTCATGGGGAAATGGCAGATCCACTGGGGTCAACAGGATAAGAGAAGCACAGTTGTTCTCACCAATATTTTCATTACATAGGAAGTAATAAAAACCAAATCAATTTATTTCAACAGGATTCTTCAAAGTGTTATTTAAGAATTTATAAGCTAAAAATAATAAATTTGGTGTAGCAAAAAAAAAGAGTTTATAAGCTAGAGGTGAGTTGTGTTTATATAATGCTTACATTAGTGAAAAGCAAAAATGTTAAAACTGACTGTTTTGGGATCTGTTCCAGAAGTCTCACAGTTGTAGGATTTTATCAATGAGAGCGACCACCAGAGGCATGCATGTTAGCTACCTAAGAGACCCTGGGGCCCCCACCCTAGATCATTTCATTCCCTGGAACTATTTCATCCTTAAAATTGTAAACTCAAACATTCCATTCTCAGACCAACTTCAGATTCTTTCAATCCTCTCAGTTTTTTATTACTACTAATCATGTCTTGATTTCATCAAGGCCTTGATCTTCTTGATCTCTTCACTTTGTTTTGATTAATTTAGTTGAAAATTATAATTTATTGTGCACTTAATATTGTCCTAAGTGCCTTATACACATTATCTTATTAAAAGCATATGGCAAGCCTATGAAGCAGGAATTATTATCCCATTTCATGCATGAGGAAATTAGGCAAAGAGAGGTTAAATAAAGTGCTTAAGAGAAGTGGAAGGACAATGATTCAAATTGTCCCTTCCTCCCCTCTCCCTCTTCCTTCAATTCCTCATCTTCTCGTTTTGTCTGTCACCCTTAAAAAGACCCAGTTCCATTAGCTGCACCATCCACCCTCTCTGTTTGTATATTCAGGTTGGTAGCCCTACTGGAGAAATCACACGTCCCTGGGGACTGGTGCCACTACCCACTCATTGCCTCTGGTCCTGGCTGAGTCTTCAACACTACCCAGCTAGGTGCCTTTGTCAGCTCCCTTCTCTATTACAAACTTAATTTCCTTAAACCTCCTGTTCATCATTTCCTGTTCATTGAGCTAACCCAAAGGATTGGACTGTCAAATTAGCTCACATAAATGACACATCTCCTCCAGTATCAAGCTTTACTAATTCTTTCAAGAGCACAAGCAATGAAAAGGTACAGGGGAACCAAGACATCCTGCATAGCTCTCAGAATCCATCACTGCTGCGTTAGCAATGCACAATGTGGTCAGAAAAATAGATGAGGTCTCTAAGAAATACTCATGGACCTGGCTGGTTTTGCTCAGTGGATAGAGCAGTGGTCAGCAAACTGCGGCTCACGAGCCACATGCGGCTCTTTGGCCCCTTGAGTTTTTAGCAAAGGCCAGCTTAGGAGTACCCTAATTAAGTTAATTAACAATGTACCTACCTATATAGTTTAAGTTTTAAAAAATTTGGCTCTCAAAAGAAATTTCAATCGTTATACTGTTGATATTTGGCTCTGTTGACTAATGAGTTTGCCGACCACTGGGATAGAGCATCAGCCTGCAGACTGAAGGGTCCCGAGTTCCATTCCAGTCAAGGGCACGTGCCTGGGTTGTGGGCTCAATACCCAGTGGGGGGCCAATGATTCTCTCTCATCATTGATGTTTTTATCCCTCTCTCCCTCTCCCTTCCTCTCTGAAATCAATAAAAATATATTAAAAAAGAAAAGAAAAAAGATACTCACATTATCACCTTATATGGTGGGAACATTTAGGCTATGAAATATTTCCAGTTTGTACCCCAAATAGTCACTTAGCTTGCATGACATTTTCCAGAGAGCCATGCTCCATAAATCTATACAACCTGGGTCTGTTTATCATAAGTAATCTTAAAATAGGAACATCCTACTAAAAGAATACCATAAATAAGGGCTCTCCTTCTAGCAAAAATCATCCGTCTATTTACAAGAGTTGAGTTATCAGCATGTCTACAGTAGTCATCTGATTTGTTTCCTTCCCCAGTAGGTTCCTTTATGCCCAACTACAAACATAGATAGGCCAATTGCTGTAACTCCTTCCTCCCTCTCATATTCTCATATTTAGTCAAGAATCCTGCTCTCTCCTTTATTAAAAAAAAAAAAAAAAAGCATCTCTTAGGTAAGAAAGTCCTTAGATCTTCTATTTCCAATTAGATACATTATTACATATCCATCCCACCCTCATCCTCTAGCATCAATGGAAAAAGTGGTGTTTTTTTTTGTCCAAAGTCAAGCCTTTTCTAAGTGATTTGTTTCTCTGCTTTCTCTTCAGAGACTCTGGATATTTTATGAACCAATTGCAAGACTATCTAATTGCATTCTGAAGTAGCCAACATTTCTTCTAACAATAATTTACTTTATATCCATTACTTCCAGAGTGCTTGTTATATGCTACTTTACTAATATTGACTCATTTAATCATCATTAAAAAGCACATTAGGTACATGCTGTTAGTATCCCCAATTTACATATGCTATGTAGGTGAGTATCAGAGAGGTTAAGTAACTTTTTAAAAAAATCACACAGCTATTAAGTGGCAACACTAGAATTTGAACATAGCAGTTTATACTGTGCTATAGTATCTTTCCTAATGTCCATTTTTTAAAATTCTGGACACATTTTAGACTTACAGAAAATGTGTAAAAATATTCAAAGAAGGTGTTTATAACTCTACTAGAGGCCTGGTGCACAAAATTTGTGCACAGGGTGGGGGTTGTCCCTCAGCCCAGCCTGCACCCTCTCCAATCTGTGACCCCTTGGAGGATGTCCGATGGCCTAAACTAGAAGTCGGACATCCCTCTCACAATCCGGGACTGCTGGCTCCTAACCACTTGCCTGCCTGCCTGCTTGATCGCCCCTAACCGCCTCTGCCTGCCAACCTGATAGCCCCCTAACTGCTCGCCTGCCAGCCTGATTGATGCCGAACTGCTCCCCTGCTGGAATGATTGTCCCCAACTGCCCTCCCCTGCTGGCCCGATTGCCTCCAACTGCCCTCCCCTGCTGGCCCGATTGCCCCCACTGCCTTCCCCTGTGGGGCTGAGGGGATTGGGGGACTCTGGCTGGATGAGGCTGGATGCTGTGGGGACTGGGTGAGGCAGGGCTGAGGGGACTGGGGGACTCCGGCTGGATGAGGTGGGACTGAGGAGACTGGGCACTGCCATCTTGTGGCTGTGGGTACCAACATCTTGTGAGGGCATGGCAGTCAATTAGCATATCTCCTCTTTATTGGCTGTGGGCGCCATCATCTTGTGAGGGAGTGGTGGTCAATTAGCATAATCCCTCTTTATTAGATAGGATCCTCTTTTTCTCTAATGTTAACATCTTATCTTACCGTAGTAAATTATCAAGAACAGGAAAGAAACTTTGGGACAATTTATTAACTAAACTAAACTTTATCTTTTAAATTTTAAAATTTTATTTAGTTTATTTTTTATTCACCAGTTTTCTACTAATGTCCTTTTTCTGATCCAGGGGAAGTGGGAGTAATTTCTCCTTAGTTGCCTCTGTCCTTTCATATTTCCTCAATCATTTTTTGTCTTTCATGACCTTCATGAACCATGTGTTGTCCCTGTACTATTTTCACCTCATTCTTTAGAGTGTATGTCTAATTTGTTCTTAAACCTAGAACAAATCAGTTCTTGGCTTTATTTTTTTATTGTTGTTAAAAACATAGCATGAAATTTTTCATCTTAAACATTTTAAGTGTACAGTTCAGCAGTGTTAAATATATTTACATTGCTGTGAAACACATCTCCAGAGCTCTTTCATTTTACCAAACAAACTCTGTCTCCATTAAACAACTCTCCTGTTACTCCTCCCCTTAACCTTGGTAACCATCATTCTACTTTTTATTTCTTTGAATTTGACAACTTCATATACATGAAATTATATAGTATTTCTCTTCTTGTGACTGGCTTATTTCACTTAAAATAATGTCCTCAAGGTCCATCCACATTGTATTATTTGACAGGATTTCCTTCCTTTTTTATATTATTCCTTATTGAATAATAGTCCATTATATTTAAAGATTAAATTTTGTTTCTCCACCCATGTTGATAGACATTTGGGTTGTTTCACCTCTTAGCTATTGTGAATAATGCTGCTATGAACATGGGTATGCAAATATCTTTTTAAGATCCTACTTTCTCTAATGCTTATTTAAAGTAACTTTTCTAATGTTTGTCTGTGACATATTTAAACAAACAAACAAACACCTGTTTGCTTCTTCCCAGAACATGTTTGTTACCTTAAGTCCATATTACACAAATTAAATAATCAATGTTTTTTTCAGTCATTGTTCACATGTCCATTCAAGGAAATTTTTTGAGAATAGAAATCATAACACTTTTTCCCCCCACTTCATATGGGAGAGCACAATTCTGAACATATAGTGAATACCTCAAAAGTATTTAATCTTGAGGGCTACTATGGGTTAAGTTGTGTCCCCCTAAAATTCTTACATTAAAGTCCCAACCCCCAGTACCTCAGAAAATGACCTTATTTGGAGATAGTGTCATTGCAGAAGAAGTAACTAGTTGAGTTAAAATGAGATCTTACTTAAGTAGGTTGGGTCTCTAATCCAGTATGACTGGTATCAATATATAAAGGAGACATTTGGAGATAGAACATAAAGAGAATGCTATATGCCCTAGCTGGTTTGGCTCAGTGGATAGAGCTTGGGCCTGTGACTGAAGGGTCCTGGGTTTGATTCCAGCCAAGGGAATATACCTTGGTTGCAGGCTTGATTCCTGGCCTGGTCCAGGGGCATGCAGAAGGCAACCAATCATTGTGTCTTGCTTACATCGATGTTTCTCTCTGTCTCTCCCCCTCCCTTCTACTCTCTTTAAAAGTCAGTGGGAAAATATCCTTGGGTGAGGATTAACAAAAAACAAACAAACAAACAAACAGAAAAAGCAGGAGAACACTATGTGAAGATGAAGGTAGAGATTGGGATGATGCTTCTTCATGCCAAGGAATGCCAACTATTGTCAGCAAATCACCAGAAGCCAGGGGAGAAACATGGGGCAGAGTCTGCCTATCAGCTTTCTTCTTTCTCCTTCTCCTTCTCCTTCTCCTTCTCCTTCTCCTTCTCCTTCTCCTTCTCCTTCTCCTTCTCCTTCTCCTTCTCCTTCTCCTTCTCCTTCTCCTTCTCCTTCTTCTTCTTCTAAATACGATTTTATTGATTTTTAGAGAGAGGAAGGGAGAGAGATAGATAGAAACATCATCTATCGGCTGCATCCTGCATACTCCCTACTGGGGATCAAGCCTGCACCCTGGGTATGTGCCCTGACTGGGAATGGAACCAGTGACCTCTGGGTTCATGGATCGATGCTCAATGACTGAGCCACACCAGCCAGGCTGCCTTGCAGCTTTCAAAGAAGCCAACCCTGCTGACATTTTAATTTTAGACTTCTAGGCTCCAGAACTGTGAGAAAATAAATTTCCTCTGCTTAAGCCACCCAGTTTGTAGTACTTTGCTAAGGCAACCATAGCAAACTAATACAGGCCTATTGTTGCTTAAAGAGTCAATCATTGCTCCATAAAATTATATATAAAATCATGTGTGTTTATGTCTGTAGGAACACTTTTTTTTTCTTTTTCACACAATTTCACAATCTCTTATAACCCACTTTTCATGATTAGTGGCAGGAGCATAATCAAGAGAGATAGAAGAAATGAGCCTCCAATGTGACAAAAACCCCTATTTAATTTTGGGGTTCTCGTAGCATGTTCAGCTCATGAGCGTTTAGCATCTTATGACACAAGTGCATCTATAATAATAAAAGCCTAATGTGTAAATTGACCGAACGATCGAACAGCAGAACAACCGTCCAGACTACCTTCTGGACAACCACGCTATGACATGCACTGGTGCCAGGCTAGCCAAGGCAGGTGCAATGTGATTGGTTGGGGGGTGGCCTGCCATTGCCCCATGATCACCCTGCAGAAGGAAGCCAGGCCACCGGCTGGCGGGATGATAGATGGGGGTCTAGGGGGGGTGGGCTCTGCAATTGCCCCAAGGAGGGAGGCCCAGGCTACCCAACTGGTGGTGTTGTGGTGGGTGGGCAGGGCCTCCCTCTGCGAGGTGATTGATCTAGGGGCCCTGCAATCAATCGCTCCTGCAGAGGGAGGCCCAGGCTAGCCAAGTGATCGCACCCCACAACTGTTGCCCACAGAGGGAGGTGACCAGTGGTGGGGGGAGCAGCGCCACACAGATGGCAAGTAGTGGCAGCAGCAGGGGCAGGGCCAGCTGCTGGCAGCCAAGGGAAGGAAAGCCCCGATAGGCCCTGATTGTCAGCCAGGCCCTACCTGAGGAGTCCTGGATTGCAAGAGGGCACAGGCCGGGCTGAGGGACATCCTTCCTCCCTGGTGCATGAATTTCGTGCACCAGGCCTCTAGTATATCTATGATTTTCCAGATCCATCTGAGCTTTTAGTTAGCATCTTGAATCCAAGGGTATCTCTTGGATCTTTCCCAATAGTAAGCATTAAAAGTGAGATTAAAAAACACAAATACATCAGTCTTAAATGAAACACAAGGAAGGTGAAGGTGAAGTTACTCTGAGACAAAGGGAGAACAGGTTATCACTCAGCACTTGCTCTGTGTAATAGATTTGGGAATGCAGAAGTATAGAAATCTCAGTATCAGTATCCTAGGGTGGCCATAACAATTTATCACAAACTGGGTAGCTTGTAACAACAGATATTTATTCTTTCACATTTCTGGAGTGTAGTCTAAAATGAAGTTGTGTTCCCTCTGATGATTCTAGGGGGAGAATTCTTTCTTGCCTCTTCCAGCTTCTGGAGGCTTCAGGATTTCCTTGGCTGTGGCTACCTAACTTCAGTTTTTGTCCCTGTCTTTTCATGGCCTTCTCTGTGTCTTCTTTTCTCTCCATGTGTTTCTCCTCTATGAATCTCTTATGAGGATACCTGTCATGAGATTTATGGCTCGCTCTAACTCCTGGCTGATCTCAACTCCAGATCCTTAAATTAATTACATTGGCAAAGATCCCCTTTCCAAAGAAAGTCACATTCATAGGTTTCAGGGGTCAGAATATATACATATCTCTGTGGGGGCCACCATTTAGCCCAATAGATGCTCTAACTTCATTGAATTCTGAAAATAAAGGAAGAATAAAATTAGTCTAAATAGATTTAATTTTTTAACTCCATTTCTTAAGTAAGAAGCCAAGAATAAACTCTTAATTATTAATAAACCACCCACTGACAAAAGGAGCTGAAATATGTACACTGTGGAAATGGTAACTTAAGGGTGTAGACTGAATCCACCTTTTTGAAGATAACTAATTCAATATTTCAAATGCTAACTAAAATATTTTTTGGTTGGGAGTAAATCACTGTCTTCTTACTTTTATGGAATGTCACATTAGAAAAGTATTTTGTGAAGCTCTCTAGGGCATATCCAGAAGTTTCCAAAGAAGGCTTATTTGAACCTAACGAAACCAAACAATTCCAATAGCAAAGATAAGTAGAAATAGAGTGAGTTATATTTTGAGTTTTGAATGCTTTGTACAGAAGTCACCAGCTTGGGGTCAGGGGTGGGCCTTGAATGTTTTCAAGTCCACATTCTATGATTCTGCAATTTTCTTTTTCTACACACACGAAAAAATTTCTTATAGATATTTTTCAAGTCTAGGGCCACTGACTAACAGTTTTGTTTAGTAACAGTGCTCACAAAACCTCCTGGAAGAAACAACGGAAGCATTTGTAGATTGAAAGAAGATTCAATAATTATAGAACTTGGGCTGACAAGGATTACAAGGCCTGTTAATGTGCACACATTGTCCTATTCATGACTTTAATAACCAGGATCATCTGCTATGAGTTCAGGTAATGAGTCATTTTACTTTTCATAAAAAAGACTGCTTTAACTATATTTTCCTTCACTTTTATTGTTATTATAAAAGTACTATTCATTTTTTTCCTGAAAACTATTTGATAACAATGAGTATGCAATTATCAGACCAGTATTGTGTCCCACAGATTTTGAAATTATGCCATAGCACGTGGAGATAAGAGCTAGAGGGAGAAGGAAGCATATTATAACAAGTAATAGTTTCATATATCTTTTCTCTGCTCACTAGCACTTTTTACAGATGGGGGGTTTGGAACTGGGTGGAATTCAAATACTTTGGAATAATAAATAATGCCAGGTGCAGATCAGGTTCAATTTCTTTTTAAAAATGTTGAATCCAACATTTCAAATCACCAAAATATGTTAAAGTTGGAAACAGATCAGAATAACTGGCTAAGGCAAATACTCCAAAGTAACTGGTGAAGCTCACTAACTTGCTACATGACCGGCATACGTCACTTCACTTCTCTGTGCCTCAGTTTTCCCAAGCACTTAAAATAAAATAAAATAAATAAAATAAAATGGTGGGAAAAATAGCTTTTTGGCATGAGTTTGGAAAGATAGCATAACACAAACTCTAAAATGATTTCATCACTAGGGCAACTTGGCAAGCAACTAGGAAGGGTCACTTTCTAATGATTGTGAAAAACGTTGCAATCTTGAATGTACGAAAGTGGACTGAACTTGGAGACTTCACTTGGGTAACTCTAATGACTGCTCACAATATGTCAGATGTAGATTAGATGCTTTCTTTGTGGTGTCTTATTTAATCCTCACCTCAATCCAATGATGGGATTATTTTTTCCCATTTTTTTCAGAAAAGAAAGTTGAGTGTCAGAGTCATTTATCTAAGTTCCACACTTCATATATATTTCCTCCCGGATTCCAATACAATCAGCCTGTCTCCTTGGCTCCTCTCTTAGCAACTGCTATATATAAGAGTTCTATGTTAATCATAGGACATCTCCTTAGTCTGAAACTACAGCCAGTTAGCTTGCCTTGGTGAACTTGAAGATTTGTACTTTTATCACATCTGTCTAAAAAGAATTCATATGAATCATGAAACAAAATACTATTTCATATAAAATATACCCGACCTTTCTGAAATGTAGAAAATGATAGAATGAAATCTTTCATTCTATCTTTCATTTAAAACATTAATATGTACAACCAATATTAATTGACTCCTTGCTACACACCAGATACCGTGAAATGTGTAGGGAGAAACAGACCTGTCCATTAACCTCAAGATATATATATATAGTCCTTGGGGGAGGGAAAGGGTTAGGGATCATAGACAATAAGAATTTAAGAATTTTACATTTTTCTTTGCTAAATGTTGGGGTGGGTGGGGGTATACATTTAAGGTGAGATATGATGGCTGAGAAATAACTAGCCACGAGGAAGGAAGGTAGGAAAGAAGCAAGGACATTCTAAGCAAAGAAAACAAGCAGAGGACTGAACTGGTTTGTGTTTTAGAAAGTCGGCTTTGGTGCCTGTGTGGAGAATGGATTTGGATACAGGTTTTAGTATTCTGGACTAAGATGTTCAAACTCAACCATTAGAGCACTCCTTAGGAACTATTGGGGGAAAAAACGTTTGAAAATTATTTCCATGGGTGGACTTCCTTTTTGTTTAATTCCTGAGAAGTCTACCTGTACTAGATTTTTGTTTTATTTTTTTTATGTTACAGACAAATTTGGACTGCTATGTTATTTATTATATTTGGCCTATGCTATTAGCTATTAACCTCTTCATACTTCCCTTTTTACTACAAATCATCGATCTATTTCAATGACATTTTCTCCTAAGATAAGGTATTACACTCAAAGTCATTCTGTATTTTTTCAAATGTATGGATACCCTGTTCACAGAACATCTGTTAGCTTATTGCTTCTTTCACATTTTATACAGCAGTTTAGTGTCTTATCATTTATAAAATGTGTGTAAATAGATTGTTTGAGGTTTCATTACAATTCCAATTGAATGAAAAAATGTTTTGAAAATGGTCTTTCATTTAAGACATTCAAATGTATTGCAGTCATTTAAATTAGCCTCCAGAATGTGACAGAGGGCTCTGGAGGAAAATCAGGCGAGACTAAAAGATGGGCTTTGTATCTCTGCACTTGTCTTCATATTTTATATCATTTAAAAAAGAAGAGGGAACAATCATGTCATAGACTTTTTTTGTGTGCTTTCTTCTCTGTTTCTGTTCCGCTTCTAATATCTGTCATTAAAAAAAAGAAAGATCACTTTGGGTGCAGTGTCAGTGGGAGGTAGGGCCCCACTTCTGTGATGGAAGGTGAAGGGGGGTTCCTCTCCATCCTCACCCCCTTCCAGCCAGAACTAGGCACAGAGGGCTTTGAATGAAGGTGGGGTGTGCCATGCTATGAGTGTCTAGTTTTTACGTGCGATGCAGTTTTTGTGGTCTTGGCCAGATAGTCCTCACTTCCAGAATCCCTTTGGGTCTCACATATTTCCCAGAACAACCTCCCTACAGTGTGCAGACTAGATTCTCCCAGGAATTTCCCTTTCGCACCTGACAGCCAGTTGGCTCTGTTGCTTGCACCAGACGCTCCGACCACTGACCTGCCCCTGTGGGGAGGCAGCCCCTGTGGCATTGTGATCATGTGATCACCTGCTTTGTGTAGGTCATGCACCTGATTCTCGACAGAACAAAGAATAAAAACCCATCCTCCTCTAACTCTTGAAAATGACTGACCAACATAAATATATAAGAATCTGTTACAAATATAATCGTAAAATTTTAAAACATTGAGACAGTTTTGAAATCACTGCTGAAGTAAACCTCTATGACTCATTTCCAGAAGGAAAGGTGGTCCCTGTCACCAAACGTGTATTTTATGCCATTTCTGAAGGAACCATTTTATATGAGGGGAGCGTTAAGACCGTCTCCTGACAGGTGACTTCAATTCTCAGTGTCCTCTCTGCAAGAGTCACCTGTATTGCCTTTTAAACAACCTTTCATTTTATTTTATTCTTTATTTTATATACACACAGAGCTTAATAGATTAAGTATTACTTATTTTTTTCTTGTCTAACAAGCATAAACTATCTCACCGCACATACATTTAATGTGTTAAGGAAAAATATTTTGTAATTTTCATTCCAAAACATCAATCCACAAAATCCGTAAGTTCTTTAGCTTCTTCTATAAGAATTCTGACTGAAAGAGTCCTCAAACATGTTAAAGTGTTTAAGAGTAATCATGGCTTATAAGAAAATATCAGACTATTACAAAAAGCAGATGATTAGAAAATGTTAAATTACTTTAAGCTTTCAAATCATATGTACTTGCAATTCTTTCAAAGAGTCTCTCTAAAATGGTACCATTCCATTGGCTATTTACTCTCAGAGAATGCGAAGCCAACCTTTCTTTTTAAACAACAGCAAAATAAACTTTTCAAACTGTTGCGGTTTCTGGAAAAGGGCTGTTTTTGTTTTTTTTTGTTTTTTTCCTTTTTACTATTTCTTCTGGGAAACTGAAATACAATTTGGAAACAAATGACAGCTCGGGACTCAATATTCTAGCTCTCCGAGAAGCTCGGAGCACAGATTTTGAAGTTCAGGTTGAAGCATTTACTTTCTGATTTCAAAGGGAGCGCTGCATTTGTCATAACTTCTGTGATGAAAACAGGCACTGACTTACACAAGGAAGGTCCTAGCATCTGACACCATTCTCTTACACTTTCTGTTCTGTGTTCACAAGAATTCCTGCATGTTTTTCTTTTGTTTTGCTCTCCTCCTGGGGAAGATTCAGCATATTGCCTGCTACTGTGATGTGCAGGTTGGCAGATAAAAATTCAACAATTTTCAAACCAGGAAAGTACTGAGAAGGACTGGAGAGCCAGTGACTGCTGTTATTCAATAAGGGCTTGAGCTTTTCTCGTTTCCACACTAGACGACTCCATTAATGTTAATTATTGTCAGTGCGTATTATCTACGTGAAGACGAAGACTAAATCTTCTTCCACATGGAAAACTGTTTTGACTACAGGATCTGATTAGATATTTGAGTTATTCAGACAAATGGGCAGTTCATTTTAGTAAGTGGTTTGACTGATCTCATTCTAAATTGATTTATTAAATTCATTTTAAATAATTAAATTGTTCATGCTGATATATTATAACTTATTTAAACAGGAAAACTCATGGCCTGCAGGCATTGTGTTAGGCATTAACCAACATGATCACTTTATATTTTAGTATTTTTGTCACTTGCTCTATTATCTTCAGACCCAAACTGAGATAATACTGTAGTATTAATCATTTGATATTAAAACTGCATTAATTAAAATTATGCTGGAATTATAGGAGTTGCTATAAATCCAAATAAAACTAATCATTTTTGAGAGGAATGCATTTTCTAATTTTTAAAAGAGAAGTGAGTGACTTTTAGGCCAATTTAGAGAAAATCTGGTCAAACATCTCAGTAGAAATTATACAGAGAAAGTCATCTTTCAAAATTATATTTCCATCAAAGGAATTACATATATGTAGAGAGCAAGGTGAGTGCTGGCCATATCAGGAGGGAACACTTTATAAAGTAAATGATTGGCTAACCACTATTCTGTATTGAATGTAAACTGTAAATGAAAAAATTAAAAAAATAAAGAATTAGCCAAAATGTAGTTACCTCACAATAAATTTTTAAAATGATTTTTATATTCATATCAGCCAGAAAACATTCTAAAATGAGGGGTCTTTAATAAGTATAAAATAAAAATAAATTATAATAATATATTATTTACTCAATAATTATCCTCAAATAATCTTTGCTCTTCAATTTTGGATTGAGGGTCAAATGCCATCTTGTGAATTCTTTCTTAATCCTTGTGGTAAGAATGAATTACTCTCAATTGCCTTTTCACAGCATTTTTATAACCTTATTACAGTGCTTAACACATTGAATCTTCATTATTTTTTAACCTGTCTTCCACACTAGACTCCTAGTTCTGAGGTAATGTTTTATTCACAGCTGTGCTCCCACAGAGCCAGTCACATAGGGGGCAATCAATAAATGTTGCTGAATGAAATGAGTATAACATTTTCCTAAGCAAATATTTTACTAATTTTCTGTTTCCCTATTTTATTTTTGTTCTTATTATTTTCAAATGGTTATCTTCTCCTATCTTACCTTTGCATTTACCAACTTGCAAATGTTGCTGCCTTTGCCTGCTCACTGTCACTCTCAGAAACTTCCCCTACTTTCTGGAGTTCCCCGACTCCTGTTTTAAATGCCCCACATTAGCTCTTGTCTGAGACTGGAAATCCCATCATGAAGTTGCACCACTTACTTTGCAATAAAAAAAAAACCCTCCATAATCAAAGCACAGCCCTGCAATAATGATTACTGAACACACTTTATTCATACTTTATTATCTTAAGACTGCTGGCAACATTCTACACTAATCACAAAAGATGGTCTCGTGAAAGAATTAAGAATTAATGTTTTAAACAAAAGAATATTTTAGAAAACTGCTGCTTTGCTTAGTAATAAGAGGGAACCACAGAAAGAAACCCAAAGATCAGAGATTCTACCACTTATATTAGTCCTGGAGCTAATTGTTTTGAGAACTCTGTGAATACATTTGCTTCAAGGTTCCTGGACTCCATATACACAGCAACCCCTGAGTCAAGTCCTGAGGCCTGTGAGGGTAACGTTTGCAGTTTAGTGTTAGGTCCCTGATCCCTTGTTTGGGTCAAAACAGGAGAGTCTATAAATGATGGTAATGTGGCTGAAATTTAGGTGTTTTAGGAACTCCATAGGTTTAAGAGAGTAAGAAAGTATATGTACAAGTTACATCATAAATAGAAATTTACCAGACTACCTTAATTAGAAAATGATAGGTATTTTCAGTCCAGTTTTTAAAAAAATATATTTTTTTATTGATTTCAGAGAGGAAGGAAGAGGGAGAGAGTGATAAAAACATCAATAATGAGAGAGAATTGTTGATTGGCTGCCTCTAGCAGGCCCCTGACTGGGGATGGAGCCCACAACCTGAGCATATGCCCTGACCAGGAATTGAACGTGACCTCCTGGTTCATAGGTTGACACTCAACCACAGAGCCACACCAGCTGAGCTAGTCCAGTATTTTTAAAATTTTACTGTTTTCTTCTCTCCTTCGCTCCTTCTTCCTCTTCCTTCCTTCTCAGATAAGAGTGTGGAGTTAGGGTCTATTTGACTTTAGATCTTAGCTAGGTTCTGATGACTGTTCTTGATATGCATTATCTATTGACTGTAATTATGTAAGGGGTAAAAGATGCAAGATAGAATTTGGGCACTGTATTAGAGTTCAACAGAGAATCAGGACTAATAGAACTTCTATCTATCTATCTATCTATCTATCTATCTATCTATCTATCTATCTATCATCTATCTATCTATCTATCTATCTATCTATCTATCTATCTATCATCTATTATCTATCTTCTAGAAAGTGGTTTGTTATAAGGTATTGGCTCATGTGCTTCTAGGAGCTGAGAAATCCCATGATCTGTCTGTTGGGAGACTCAGGAAGGGCCTGAGACCTGGAGAGTTGATGGTGTAGAATCCAGTCCCAGTCTGAAGGCCTGAGAACCAGGAGCACAGAGGACAGGAGGAGATTTGTGTCCCAATTCACAGTCAGGCAGAGAGAGGGAATTCAGCTTTCTTTAGCCTTTTTGTTCATTTCAGGCCCTCAATGGATTGGATGAGGCCCACCCACATTGAAGGGCCATCTGCTTTACTCAGTTCACTGACTCATATGTAAATCTCTTCTAAAAACACCTTCAGCCACAACCAGAAATAATACTGAACTAGATTATTTGGGCATCCCTGGGCCCAGTCCAGTTGACACATAAAAATAACCATCATAGGCACTAAACCCTCAACAATCCTTATTTTACTACTTTGCTAAGACCTGCTCTAAACTTCAACATGGACCAGAAATGGTCTGTGGGTTAGTGTTTGGACACCACTAAGCGAACTCACCTACTTTTTAGGCTTTCATTAGATCTATAAATTGGAAACTCTCTTAGCTCAGTCCTCTTTCTTAAATTTCTTAAATTCTTATACCAATAGGATGTTGATTAAAGAATTTAAGAATTTAATTTCTTTAATTCTTATACCAATAGTAGCTCAGCTTGACATCTTCCCCACCAGAGCTATTCCTTTCTTTATATTTTCCATAGCAATAGGCCATGGAACATGCCTTTTGTCACATGTTACATGTGAGAGGTAGCTTGGATTGGTGGTTAGAAATATGGATTCATGAGCCGGACTGCCTGGATGGGAGTTCCAGTGCTCCCACATAATAGCTCTGTGACCTTGGAAAAGCTACTTGGCCCCTCAGTCACAAGATAGGGATAAATAATAGGAGGGTTGTTATAAAGGATCAATGAATTAATAAGTGCCTAGAAGAGAGCCTACCATGTAGTAAGTTCTATGTGGGTATCTGCTAAATATAAATAAATGAATAACAAAAGAAACAAACAAACAGCTAAACCACTCATTTTAGAACCCTGAAAGCGGTTGTATGTTCTTCAGCTTCAACCCCTACTCATCCATTACATCACCCATCTATTGATAACTACCAATTTTGTCTTCTTTTCTTAAATAACTCTCTAGACTATAAACTCCATAGACAATGATATTTGTTTGCTTGTAATGTTATTTCTAGTTCTTGGAATACCACAATACCAGGCATACATAGTAAGTATTCAATATAATTTTTGTTGAATAGTGTAGTGAATTAAATACATCTCCATGTCTTTCATGACTTGATAGTTTATTTTGTTTTTATAATTTCATTTTAAATGGAATATAATTTATCCAGTTACCTATTGGAGGACATATCTTGGTTGTTTTCAATTTTTGGCAATTATGAATAAAGCTGCTATAAACGTCTGTGCACAGGCTTTGTATGCACACAAGTTTTTAACTCCTTTGGATAAATACCAGGGGCTATTATAACTGGATCATAGTTTTGTAAGAAACTGACAAACTGTCTTCGAGTAGCTATGCACCCTTTGGCACTCCTACCAACAATGAATGACAGTTCCTCTGGCTCCACACATTTGCCAGCATTTGGTGTTGTCACTGTTCCATATTTTGGCCATTCTAATAAGTGTGTCATGGTATCTCTCTGTTGATGAGATACCTGACTCCATATGACGCGGAACATCTCACATGCTTACTTGCCATCTGTTTGTCTTCTTCGATGAGGTATCTGTTAGGGTTTTTTGCCCATTTTTTAATTGGGTCATTTCCTTTCTTATTTTTGAGTTTTAAGAGTTCTTTGTGTATTTTTGATAACAGTACTTTACCTGTTGTATTTTCTTCCACTCTGAGGTTTATCTTCTCACTCTCTTGACAGTGTCTTTCATAGAACAGAAATGTTTAATTTTAGCAATGTCTAGCTTATCAATTATTTCTTTCATGGATCCTGTCTTTGGAATTGAATCTAAAAAGGCATCACGACAGCCAAGGTTATTTAGGTTTTCTCCTGTTATCTTCGAGAACTTTTATAGTTTTATGTTTTACATTTAGGTTTGTGATCTATTCTGAATTAATTTTGTGAAAGATGTAAATTCTGTGTATAGATTTATATTTTTGCATGTGGATAACCAGCTGTCTCAGCATCATTTGTTGAAAATATCTTTTCTCCATTTTATGGCCTTTGCTTTTTCTTCTTTAATTCCTTATTGTTTAAAGTATTACATATGTCTGTTTTGTCTCCCATTGACCTCTCCCCAGCCACTCCCACCCCCCAGCACATGCCCTCACCCCCCTAGTGTCTGTTCCATTGGTTATGCTTATATACATGCATATAAGTCCTTTGGTTGATCTCTTAACCCACTCCTCCCTCCCCTCCCTTCTCTGTGAAGTTTGATGGTCTGTTCAATCCTTCTCTGTCTCTGGGTCTATTTTTGTTCATCAGTTTAGGTTGTTCATTATATTGCACAAATGAGTGAGATCATGTGATATTTATCTTTCTCTGACTGGCTTATTTCCGTTAGCATAATGCTCTCCCTGTCCATCCATGCTGTTTGCTTCTTTATCCAGGATCAGTAGACTCTATTCTGGTCCACTTATCTATTTGTATATTATTTTCCAATGCCATTATTTTCCAGTCTTGATTACTGAAGCTTTATAGCAAATCTTGAGTTGGGTAGTGTCTACCCATCAACTTTGTTTTTTTCCTTCAGTATTGTGTTGGATACTTTGAAACTTTTGCTTCTCCATATAATCTTTAGAATCAGTTTGTTGATATCTTTAAAATAACTTCTTGAGATTTTGATTTGAATTTGTCTTGAATCCATAGATCAAGCTGGAAAGGACTGACATCTTGACAATATAGAGTTTGCCTTTCTGTGGACATGAAATATTTCTCCATATATTTGGTTCTTGGATTTTGTTCATTGGAGTTTTTGTAGTTTTTTTCATACTATTTTATTCGATTTATACCTAAGTATTTCAATTTTTTGATGCTTATATAAATGATACTGTGTTTTAATTTAAATTCCATTTGGTCAATGCCACTATTATAATAAAGTGATTGAGTTTGCATATTAACCTTGTACCTGCAATCTTGCTATAATTACTTATTAGTTTCAGGAATTGTCAGTTCTTTCAGATTTTCTACATGGACAATCATCACCTGCAAACAAACACAGTTCTATTTCTTCCTTTTCAATTTGTATACTTTTTATTTCTTTTTCTTTCCTTCTCCTTCTCCTTCTCCTTCTTCTTATGTGATTTTTGTTGTATTACTTAGAACTTCCAGTATTATGCTGAGAAGTGGGGGGAGGAAACATCCTCACTTTCTACTTGATCTTAGTGGAAAAGCTTTGCGTTTCTCTATTTATTAGCTATAGGTTTTTGTGTATATTCTTTATTAAGTTGGGAAAGTTCTCCATTGTTTTATTTTTATTATTGAGGAAGCATCTCTGGAATAAATGCCACTTGGTTATGGTGCGTAATTTAAAAGAATTATAAGATTTTTTCATTCTACTTGTTAATATTTGTTAAGGATTTGCATCTATATTCATGAGAAATATTGGCCCTAGTATTTTTTTTTCTTTTTGTCTGGTTTTGTTATGGTAAAACAAATTTCATAAAATGAATTAGGAAATGTTTCCTTGTCTTATGTTTTTTGTTTGTGAAGAGATTGTGTAGAATTGATGTTACTTCTTTGAATGTTTGGTAGAATTTCTCAGTTTAACTTTCTGGGCATAGAGATTTTTTTTGGGGGGGTGGATTTTAAAACTATGAATTCAATTTACTTAATAGTTATATGGATATTCATATGATCTACTTCATCTTGGATGAGCTATGGTGTTTTATTTTTTTTTTAAGAATTGGTCAATTTTGTCTAAGTTTTCAAATGTATGTAGACAGAGTTATTTAGAATATTCCCTTATTATTTTGTTCATATATGGGGTGTCTTACATTCCAGATGTTGGTAATTTCAGTCTTCTGTCTCTTACTTTATCTCTTTTGGGAGTCTTACTAGAGATTTGTCAATTTTATTGATTTTTTTTAAACCTTTTTATTTCATTGACTTTTTTCTATTGTTTTTCTGTTTGCACAGGATGCTTTTAAAATTATTTTTTGCCATTTCACAATAATTCAGAGGTACAAACAAGAATAATGTAACAAATAACTATAAGTCCATCAGCTAGATTTAACTAAAGTTAATGTTTTACCAGATTTGCTGATCTTTCACTTTTGATCAAATGCTCAGATAAAGTTTCCTTCCACTAATCAAATTCACTCTTTTATTCAGAAATAATTTCCTTAAGGTATGTATCCTTCCTATCCATGTTTTCAAATTTTTACAATCTGTGTAATGTTAATTTGTGTAATATTTACAAATAATATGTTGTGTTATTATTTGTGTTTGAAATCTTTATATCAAAAGACTTAATATATTTTTTTTGAGGGAGGCATGGATAAAATAAAACACTGTATACTGTAAGAATAACTCTACCAAAGAAATATAAAATAGCAACTGACATTTGGTCTGCATTTTGGAGAGACAGAAAGGTGGGATGGAGACCAAAGTGAATGTGAGAGCAGATTCTCTCTAAAAGGGAGCCTGCTGTTACCTACTGCATGGGAGGAATGGAAACATTTTTGTCAAAGTATTTGAAAACTCTTCCCTGAAGAAGCTTGAAATTTTGAAAAATTTTACTTTAAAATCATGTGTCTAGCCTGACTGGCATGGCTCAGTGGTTGGGCATTGACCCATGAACCAGGAGGTCACAGTTAGTTTCCCTGTCAAGGCACATGCCTGGGTTGCGGGCTTGATCCCCAGCATGGGGTATGCAGGAGACAGCTGATCAATGATTCTCTCTCATCACAGATGTTTCTATCTCTCTCTCCCTCTCCCTTCCTCTCTGAAATCAATACAAATATATTAAAAATAAAAATAAATCATGTTTCTGAGATGCAGTCATGCCCAGGCATTTATTTCCAGTTCATTAACTGCATTGCCAAATAGTATTCTTTTATATGTAAACATACACCAATTTACTTATTTATTTCCTTGTTGGTGGATGTTGAAATTGTTTCTAATTTTTAAATAGTGCCAATAATACCTTAATGGTTATCCTTATACAACTGTCCTGATGTGTATGAGTGAGAATTTCTACATACTGAGAGAGTTCTATATCTCTCAAAGTAGAACTATTGGATTATAATGTATATACACCTTCACATTATTCAATATTTTAAAATTGCTCTCCAAAATGGCTTAAACTAATTTATATTTTCAATAACAGTATATGAGAGTTCACTCTTTTCCTTAATCTTTGACAAAACTTAGTGTTGTAAAACTTTTTAAATGTTGCCAATCTCATGGTTTTAAAATGGTGTCCCACTGTACTAATGTGCATTTTGCTGATTATTAGTGAAGCTGAGCATCTTTTTATATATTTAAAACCATTCAGTCATTCACTATTTACTTACTGATTTGGAAAGAGTTTTTATGGATTTCAGATGCTCATACTTAACACAAAAATTTATACATTTTTGGAACATTCTATATATTCATTACAATATCTTCTCCCATACTGTGGTTTGCCTTTTGATGTGGCTTTTTAAATTAAAATTTGAATATAGATAAATGTATTAATATTTTCTGTTATGGATATTTTAATGCCTTTTAAAAGTTTTATTTTTTTCCATTTAGGTTTTTAATATGTTGGCAACTAATTTTTGTTATGCTATGAGGTGGATACCTTTTTTTTTCTTCCTATATGACAGTCAATTATTAACTCAGTCATCTGTCAAGTTTCTGCATATGTATGGCCCTTTCTGGGATTTCTAATTTGCTGATTAGATTAATTGACTATCCTTGCCCCAATAAATAATATTTGTTGTTTTACTATATTTTCATTATAGATCTTGATATGTGGCAAAACAAGGTATCTCTTTTCATTTTCTAAAACTTGTCTGGCCAATTCTTGGAACTTTATTCTTTCATATGAGTTTTAGACTCAGTTTGCCTGGTTGCACAGAGAATCCCATGGGATTTTCATTCAATTTCCATATGAGTGAGTGGAGAATTAACTTAATTACCATATTGAGTCATCTCATTAGTGAGCTCACTGCATCTTGACAATTTCTTAGGTCTTTTTCATGGCCTTCAATAATGGTTGCAATTTTCTCAATAAAAGTCTCATCTTTTGCTAGTGGTTACTATTGTTGTTACTATTGTTGATTGTTGCTACTATTATATTTTCTCATTGTTTTCACTATTATGTTTCTAATTAGTTTTCACTTGTGCCTAGGAAGGTATTCATTTTTGCATCCAACAAAGTTTCAGTCTTCTCTTATTAATAAAATTTTGTTTCTGAATGTCTTTTGATTTTTCTCTACATTCAATTACATTGCCTGAACACAAAAGTTTTGCCTCTTTTATTCTTTTTATGCATTTTTCTTTGTCTTATATTATTGCAATTACCTGCAGTGTAATGGTGTTGTGCTAGACATAACAGCCATAATTATTGTCCTCCTGATTTTGATAGGATAGCTCCTAAAATTTTACTCTTTACTATGGAGTTTAGAATAGGTTTTGCTAAATATACTTTATAAGGCTAGGGCATTTCCTTCTATTTCTTGTTTAATGAAATTTTATTTTAAAAATCATGGTTGTATGTCTATTAGATCAAATGCTTTCTTCTGCCTCTTATGAAATGGTAACATAATTTTTCTTCTCAATCTGTTAATGTAGTTAAATTACACTGATAAATCTTGTGGTAGTTAAGCATTCTTTCATGCCAGTACTGTGTTTTGTTTTAAATACAAAGTTGGAAATTAGAGTGATTTTAACTCAAGCTTATGAGCATTTGATGTATTCTACAAGAGACATAACCATTTTTTCACTTTCTGATTGCTGTAATTAGGTAAGATTATGAATCTTTCACTGTTACACATCAGTGATTTGAACAAAAGTGGTTTTATGTAAATCAATATAATTTGATGAAAAACATACTTTAATTTTAGTTTAGGTTAAATTTTTCCCCTATTGCTAATATTTGGTTTTAAAATTACTCAGTTTGGCTCTCTTTACATGAGAGATTATATTAAACATACACACAAATAAGATATTTAAATGTAATTGTCATTTTACCATGTATCTTATCTCTTAAATAACATTTTAATAATCAGAATCTTTAGTTCAAGACTCAAATTACCATTTTCTTTCCACATAATATTGGGTTATCTTGATCCTGGGAGTGGTAGGATATCAGTAATGTCCCTCTTGTCTCATATTTTTTTCAATAAGATGTCAGAGGGGTTGGCTTGACTACTTGAAAACTGAAAACATAAACATTGTTTCCAGCGGTTCTCAAGTTATATCAATTGCAGTGCAAACATCTGTTATTAAAATTATAAATAATTCCTAGAAATTTTCATACAAGGAAGGGTTCTTCAGGAATTTTACAGGGTTTCTACATTCTTTCCATTAAGTGTAATAAAAACATAACGTGGTCTACAAAAAGATTAAAACATAGACTTAATATTAAGAAGTGAATAACTGTCATGTAAAATCCCTCAGTGTAAAATAGAAGGTGTCCCATTTACCTTTATTTTATATCAGAAATTATTTAAATTAGGTTATTTTAAAGCAATCATTATCACCACCAGTATGACTCCCCTGACTATGATTAGAATGGACAGGAAACAAGATGCCAGGAACAATTGCTGATTTAACCTTTCATTCTGCTGAGTTACAGAGTAATGACTACAGAATTTGGACCAAGAAAGGGAAATCATAGATGTATTAAATAAAAATAATAAATATTTTTTTAGTCTGGAAATCAAGTTAACATGAGATAAATTACCCATATTCTTTTTAAAAAAACATATTTTTATTAATTTCAGAGAGGAAGGGAGAAGGAGAGAGAAATAGAAACATCAATGATGAGAGAGAATCATTGAGTACCTGCCTCCTGCACACCCCACACTGGGAATGGAACCTGCAACCCTAGCATAAGACCTGACTGGGAATTGAACCTCCTGGTTCATAGGTCAACACTCAACCACTGAGCCATGCTGGCTGGGCTATATTCTGTTTTTTATTGGGCTTTGGTCTAAGGGTAGTGAATTTGAATTGATAAAACACTACTTATCTCTCTCTATATAAAACCCTAATATGCAAATAGACCAATTGGCAGAACAACCGAACAATTGAACAACTGGTCACTATGATGTGTGCTGACCACTAGGGGGCATGTGCAGAACATGGTGGGCATAGGCAGCAGGTGGCAGAGTGTGGAACATGGAGGGCATCAGCTGTGGTGGGATGGCGGAGCAGGTGAGCGGGAGCGCCAGACCCAGGCGGGGCGCTGGTTGCTGTCATTGGGGCGAGCCTCTGGTAGTTGCTGAAAATTCTTTGCTCCTGCAAGCCAAGGTCCCACCAGGCTGCTGGCACCAGCCCTGCTCACACCCACTGCCGGGGCCGGAGTCGCCACTCGCACCCTCTGATGGTGTCAGCCTCACTCGCACCTGCTGCTGGCACCAGCCCCAATCACTCCGCGCTGCCCGGGGGTACAAGTGGGGGCAGCGCCATCAGGCGGTGGGAGCGGGGCTGCCAGCAGACAGGGGACTGCAGCTGGGGCGGGAGGGGCCAGGCGGGACTGAGACCCGCCCCTGTGCCCACTGCAGCCTTGTGGCCCACAGTTCCTTTCAAGGTGCACGAATTTGTGCACTGGGCCCTTAGTATTCTATAAATGTCTCTTTCTCTAATTTTTATTGAATATTTATTCATTTTAATTAATATTATAAATGATTATCACTTAACACCAGAACAATTTTAAGAAACCTTAAGAATGAATGAAGCACATTCTATGCATTTTAATCTAAAGTACAAGTAGAGAATGTTTTATGTACTTAACCCATAGGTAGGTAAATGTGAAACACATTGAAATTCCCCTCTTAAGTAAATTAAGGATGTCGTACTTGCTGCCTTGAATACCTGTCCATGCTTATATTGCTTAAGCTTTAGATAAGAGAGAATCTTATCTTTAACATTTGAAAAGAGAAAAGCATGATCAACATGATGAAGTCTAAACCAGCATTGTCCTGTAGCATTTTCTGCAACGAGGGGAATGTTCTGCACTTACATTGTCCAATACAAGAGCCACCAACAACATGAGGATACTGAGCACTAGAAATGTATTCAGTAAAGGAATCAATTTTACATTTTATTTAATTTCAATTAATTCAATCTTATGCACAAATATCACATGTGGCTAGTGATCACCATATTGGACAGTGCAAGACAATACTCTTAGGTTTTTCAAACTTGTCATTAAAGCCATAATCTGCTATTACAATTTAAACATAACTCTTGCTTCTATAAAATGGATATTGAAGTTTTAATATTATGTATTATTAAAGGTTATCAGGTAAAATTTTTACATATATGGATCAACTAAACCTTCTAAATAGGATGTGGTCCCAAACTAGAAAGATTCTGAGCAGAGCAAATGATGAAGATTTTTATTCCATGTAGGGAGAACTAGTGTGTTTGATGGTTATGTTTCTACCAGTTTCCATGCCAACAGAATTTTTATTATTGTGATATTTGGTGGTAATTAATATAATGAAACAATATAGAACACACATTCTAAAAGCATCTTTATTTTCTGATACTGTGAAAAATCCCTAATTAGGATTGCTTATTGGATACCTTCTTTAAGTAACATTTCTCACCTGGCCTAGATATTATAGAACTCAGAGGACCAGGAAAATAACTTAATATTTAAAACTTATTAATTTCTTTTTTTAAGAAAGATTTTTAATTGATTTTAGAGAAGGAGGAAGGGAAAGAGAGAAAAACAATGATGTGAGAGAAACATCTATTGGTTGCCTCCCGTAAGTTCCCTGACTGAGGATCAAACCTGCAACCTAGGTATGTGCCCTGACCAGAAAATCGAACCTTTAACCTTCTGGTGCACGAGATGACGGTGAATCAACTGAGCCACACTAATCAGGGCAAAACATATTAATTTCTTTTTAATTTGGACTCTTTACTGAGATCCATATTTTCAAGGGAAATTAAACTGTCCTGTAAAATTACATAGCTATGTATTACATTAACATTTTAAAAGCTTGAAATCATAAGAAACCACATTTTTACACTGCAAATGACTACAGTTATAAATTTTTTAATTTAAATCTCTTCATTGCTTAGTATTTAAATTTCAAATTAAAAAAACTGTTGCATATACTATATGGAGGATAAAAGAGAAGTAGAAATAATTTTCTGGGGCCCAAACTCAAAAGTTAGATTCTACATTTTGGTTTTTCAAATAATATTTTTATAAACCCTTTAATCCCAGAATAAGAAAAAGTATTAAAAGACATAATTTATTATGTTTAGCAGTTTTTGGCAGTGATTTTCAGACATTAAGGACAGTTTTGACTTTCTCTAATAATTCTTAATATTCCTAACATATAATTAAGACCAATATAGAATTCTTTTATTAATATTGCATAAATGATATCATGAATTCTCTCTCTCTCTCTCTCTCTCTCTCTCACACACACACACACACACACACACACACACACACACACACATACACACATACACACACACACATACATAGCTAAAATACTGTGTAATGCCAAAATATAATTTTCAGAAATTTATAAACATGATTCTCATACAAATATAAAATGAACACATCAGGATTTTTGAACCCACTAAAGAGTAAGCCAGCTTTAAGAGAAAATTTGATGAATAGCAGTTTATATTATCAGTCAGGAAAGGAATGCTGAAATAAATGGGCCATGTTAGAAACAAAACTGATTAATGTCCTATAAGGCAATAACACATAATCTTTGTGGTTATCTTTTCTACTGTAAGGAAGTAATTTGCATCTCTACTTGGCAAAAACATATAATTTTACATGTAACCTTCAGAATTGGGCCCTCTTCAATAGCAAATAGTAAGTGCAACAAAAGTACTGTCCCCAGGACTTAAATAGTCCTTAGATGTGCCTGTCAGACAGTATTCCATTAAGACATTGAAAGGATATGTAGCCATTCTTTTTCTTAAATTCTCAAGTTTTGGGTACTTTTTTTTTTTAAATAGAAAGGAAGTATTACATTTTAGAATTTTAAAATCAAGATAATATGTAAAAATAGAACTCATAATAAAAAGTCATAGATTATTTCTTTGGATGCTCTTGAATATCATTTTATTTTGTAATTTATGAGAGTTCTTATCAATGCTGATAACCTGGAAAAATAGAATGTTGTATATTTCAATAATAGTAACAGAAAAAATTTAAGAACCCTTTCAATTACAAGTGTTGATAAAACTAGCAATCAATTATGAGCATGACATTGTAGAACATGCTCCTTCCAGTTTTCTGCCAATGACATTAACTACCATTGTAGCGACCACTGTGCCATGTGTCAGACTAAGACTCTCCCCAAACTAAAACGATTATTTGGCAAGTTTCTATCTCTTAGGGACAAAACTTAAAACTGGAATATAACCATAATATTTGAAGTATCTCCCTTCTTTTCTCCTTTGTCCTTCCCTTTCCTTCCTTCCTTTCTTCCTTCTTCCCTTCCTCCTTCCCTCTCTTCCAGAATGCTCTCACTACAGAACTTTTTGATATAATGGCCATGAGCACAGGTATCTAAATCCCTTACATCTCCTTTTCTACTCAGCAAACCCAGGGAAATGTCCAACAGAATAATAATAAAAAAAACAAAAAACAAGAGAAAACCTGTGTATTAGTTTTCCATTGCTGCTGCAACAAATTAATCACACACTTAAGTGGCTAAACACAACACAAACCTAATATCTAAAGTTCTGTAAACCAGAAACCCAATACAGGGCTCACTGAACTAAAATCAAAGTGTCCACAGGGCTGCATTCCTTCCTGGAGACTCTGAGAGAATTTGATTTCTTGCCTTTTTCAGCGCTAGAGGTCTCTCACATCCCTTGGCTTATGGCCCCTCCCTCTATCTTCAAAGCATCACTTGGATCACATCTTCCTCTGACCACAGCTGTGAAAGCTTCTTCACTTTCAAGGATGCATATGACTAGATTGGATCCACCTAGATAATCCAAGATTAATTTCCTATCTCAAGATTCTTAATTTAATCAGATTTTCAGAGTATCTTTCATCATGCAAGGTAATATATTCACAGGTTCCTGGTACAGTCCTGCACCACGTAAGCACAGGGTTATGTTCTGAGAAATGCATTTTTAGGAAATGTCTTCATTGTGTGAACATCACAGAGTGCACTTACACACATCTAGATGGTATATAGCGTTCTACACACCTAGGCTATATGGTTTAACTTATTGCTCCTAGGCCGCTCACCTGGACAGTATGTTGCTCTATAAAACAATACAAGATTATATCAAGCACAAGGGGAAAATGATGCTTATGCAATCAAGAGATGGGGTAAACACAAGTCGTATTAAGTTGCTGTTGGAGTAAAACAGCCCAGTGTTTTACAGCAAACTATTTTTGTGGTATGTAGAAAGAATACACCCTAAAATAATGATAAACAGTATAGTAAATACATGAACCAGTAACATGGCTGTTTGTTATCATTATAAAGTATTATGTAGTGTGCACAACTGTATGTACTGTACTTTCATATGACCGGCAGCACAATAGGTTTTTTTACACCAGCATTACCACAAACATCTGAGTAATGCATTGTGCTATGATGTTACAACATCTCTAGGTGATAGGAGTTTTTCAGCTCCATTATAATCTTACTAGAGGCCCGGTGCAAGAAATTTGTGCATGGGGGTGGGGGTCCCCTCAGCTTGGCTTGCACCCTCTCCAATCCGGGACCCCTCGGGGGATGTCTGACTGCCGGTTTAGGCCCGATCCCTGGGATTGGGCCTAAACCGGCAGTCGGACATCCCTCTCGCAATCTGGGACCACTGGCTTCTAATTGCTCACCTGCCTGCCTGCCTGATCGCTCCTAACCCCTATGCCTGCCTGCCTGATCACCCCTAACTGCCCTCCCCTGCTGGCCTGATCGCCCCTAACTGCTCCCCTGCTGGCCTGATCGCCCCTAACCGTCTCTGCCTTGGCCCCCGCCACCGTTGCTTTGTCCAGATGGAGGACCAAATGACTGTAAGATTTACGGTTGACCTAGTCTAATTAGCATATTACCCTTTTATTATTATAGATGGGACCACTCTTGTTTATGCTCCAATACTGACCAAAATGTTATATAGCACATGACTATACATGGACACTTTTAAGGCGCTATTATTCTGTCTACCATGACCTCCATCCATGGTGTAAAGTTTTTGGCTTTTTTTGTGTGTGTTTTTTGGTTAATTCTCACCCAAACATATTTTCCCATTGATTTTTAGAGATACTGGAAGGAAGAGGGAGAGACAGAGAAACATGGATGTGAGAGAGACACATTGATTGATTGCCTCCTGCATGCTCCAACCAGGGCCAGGGATTGAGCTTGCAACCAAGGTACATGCCCTTGAACAGAATCAAACCCGTCACTCTTCAGTCCGCAGGCCGATGCTCTATACACTGAGCTAAAATGTCTAGGGCCATGCTGTAAAGTTTTAAAGTTACTATCTACAGACTCCAAGCTTCAGGAAATTTCTTCTAGAACTATGCAGTGGGACCCAGGTAAAAGCAACTTATGTTCTCTTGCCTGTGGAAGTGTGGGATGCCTGAAAAATAATTTCGGGAAACCCAAACAGCCCATAATTTGATGAGGTTAAAGCACAACAAGCAAGTCAGCAAACAGATGAAAAACAGGTGGCAGGTGCTTCTCTAAGAAGAAACCCTGCACAGGCTTGGTTTCTCTCTGAAGTGAGTGGGAAGTTGAAGCAACAGGAAACCTCCAGGGAGAATTTTAACCTATATGAAGTGATGGCACAAAGTTTTCTCCCAAGTTATCCCAGAGATGCAATGCAGTTACATTTAAAGTATTGAGGGAGGTATTTGCAATATTAGGTAGTAAAACATATTGTAAATTTAAAATAGTGAAAACAGGACACTGAGGCAATCATAGATAAAATGTCTTATTACTGACAAAAATTCAGCATAAGAAAAATGGTGTTTAAAAATGTGCTAATGCTATTAACATTTGGGTTTATTTTAATTGTATTCCTTTATGGTTAGTTCTCTTTTCTATATTTTTAAAAATAAATATTTAATATAACACAGCATATAGAGCATATTTTATCAAAGTGTAAAATCATATGGCAACCATATATACATATACATTAACATGCATACACGAATATATATGCTTTTATTACATTGAAGAATTTAAGTAGGCTTTACTTTTATCGCACTTGTTTAAATTAAAGAATATTAAGGTACATATAACATAAAAGAAAGCAAAGAACAAAGCCTCCCATGGCTAAGAAGATTGGATTGTAGAAAGATTACTATGTATTGCTCAACATTTTAAGTTTGTCTGTTTTTCGTCAAAGCAGATCTGGCAGAGAAACACATGTTTTCAGTTTTGCTCACTGAAATGATAATCTTCATTTTAGAAATCATTATGTACAATCTATGCAAAATGTAATGAGCCAACTGACTCATACTTTGGTGTCATACAAATAAAACCTAAACACAAGAAAGTGTAACATCTAGTAAAATGTGCATAAAGCCACAAAGGCTAAGATAAGAAAATGGATAGCTAAGAAATGAAATCAGCACATTCACTGAGGGCAACTGGTAGGATTTGGAGATAAGCCAAACAAACATAAATTTGTGTTTTTGGCAAGAACACAGTTACATTTACAGGCAAATATAGAATCACATTTGCAGAGCAGTTTTTGTACTTGATAAAAACGTGAAAGTGAAAGCTTCTATGAAGATAGGTGAAAGATAGGCATAAAGATGTGTCAAAATGAAACCAAGGGTCCTTATGACTTTGATTAAATTTAGCTTTAAATTCTAACTCTAAAAATCATCTCTCTCTCTCTCTCTCTCTCTCTCTCTCTCTCTCTCTCTCTCTCTTTCAAATGACACACTGGACCAGATGGATTTAACTGATATTTTCAGTGTATTTTACCCCAGAATATACATTCTTTTCAAGTGTACATGGAACATTTTCCAGGGTAGACCACATTTTAGGACACAAAACACTAGTGTCAGTAAATTTAAGATAGAAATCATATAAGCATCTTCTCTAACCACAATGATATGAAATAAGAAATCAATTACTGAAAAATACTCAAACACATGAAGGCTAATAACATGTTACTAAATAATGAATGGGTTAACAATAAGATCAAGGAAGAAATCAAAAGATATCTTGAGACAAAGGAAAATGAAATCACAACAACCCCAAAATCTATAGGACATAGAGAAAGCAGTCCTAAGAGGGAAATTCATAGCATTGAAGGCCTACCTCAAGAAACAACAAACATTTTAAGTAAGCAATCTAACTTTACTTACACCTAAAGGAACTAGAAAAAGAACAAAGCCCAAAGTGAGTAGAAGGAGAGAAATAATCAAAATTAGAATAAAAATAAACCAAATAGAATCTAAAAACAAAACAAAAGATCAATAAAATGAAGAGCTGATTCTTAGAAAAGATAAACAAGATAAATAAACCTTTAACTACCAGGTGTACCAGTTAATAATGCGGATTTTTTTTTCAATAGATGGAGTTACACATATGTTGATATATATCCGATTTGATATGTATGCTATTTTGTTGTATTGACAACAAGCTTCAAAACTTCATGTCAAATTTGCTGAAGGTGTTAACATCATAGATATTTTTACGCTTAAAAATGTTGAATTTCGTGCCAAAAAAAAGAGCATTTGCGGGAAGTTTTAATTCATTACTTTATTTTGAAGAAAAGTGCTGCTGAAAGTTATTGTATATTTTGGGAAACTTATGGTGAACATGCTCCCTCTCAATATACTTGTGAACGCTGGCTTAAACGCTTTAAAAGTGATGATTTCGATGTGAAAGACAAAGAATGTCCAGGTCAACAGAAAAAGTTTGAAGACCAACAATTACAAGCATTATTGGATGAAGATGCGTGTCAAACTCAGAAACAACTTGCAGAAAGATTAAATGTTGCTCAGCAAACAATTTCTGATCGTTTACAAGCAATGGGAAAGATTTTAAAGGAAGGAAAATGGGTGCCACATCAACTGAACAAAAGACAAATGGAAAACCGAAAAGTCATCAGTAAAATGTTGCTTCAATGGCATGAAAGAAAGTCTTTTTTGCATCGAATTGTGACTGGCAATGAAAAGTGGATTTATTTTGAGAATCCCAAATGCACAAAATCATGGGTTGATCCAGGTCAACCATCAACAATGACTGCAAAGCCAAATTGTTTCGGAAAGAAGACAATGCTCTGTGTTTGGTGGAATCAGGAAGGTGTGGTGTATTATGAGCTTCTAAAACCAGGTAAAACCATTAATACTGATCGCTACTGACAACAAATAATTTGAACCACACTTGGATCATGAAATGACTAGAATGTGCCAGAAGACACAGCAAAGTAATTTTGCTTCATGATGATGCACCATCACACACCTCAAAACCAGTTAAAGACACGTTAAAAGATCTTGCCTGGGGAGTATTAACCCACCCGCTGTATTCACCAGACCTTGCTCCTTCAATTACCAGTTGTTCAAATCTATGACACACGCACTTTCTGAGCAGCACTTCAAAACGTACAGAGAAGTGGAAAATTGGGTCTCTGAATTGTTTGCCTCAAAACAAGTAAAGTTCTATTGGACAGTATCCACAAATTACCTAAAAGATGGGGGAAATGTGTAGCTAGCGATTTACATTACTTTGAATTAAGCACTTTTGATGTTTCTCTTGAAATTATAGTGTTGTCTTTGATTATAAAATCTGCCATTATTAACCGGTACACCTGGTAAACTCACCAAGAAAAAAAGAGAGAGGATTCAAATAAATACTCATAAAATCAGAAATGAAAGAGGAGAAATAACAACTACACCACAGAAAATACAAAGGATTAATAAGAAAATATTATGAACAACCATATGCTAACAAATTTGACACTCTGGAAGAAATGGATAAATTCCTAGAAGCATACAACCTTCCAAGACTGAATCAACAAAAAACAGAAAATCTGAAGAGACTATTATAAGCAATGAAATAAAAGTTGCAATAAAAAATTAGAATTGGTTATGAAACCATATTGTTCAGATATCTAGGTTAGTAATGCTAACAAACTATCAGGTAGTCAATTACTTCAAGTAGTTAAATTGGTTTGGTTTGTTGAGGTATAACCAGAAACTAGTATGACAATAAAGATTATTATTCAGGAAAAAATAAAGATTATTATTCAGAAGGTCAGACTTCAGTGGGATCATGGAAAATTCGGGGGTGGGGGTGGGGTGGGGGTAGGGTGGGCAAGAGGTACTGGTTTTCTGAAATATAACAAAGTCACTGGAAGCAAAAGGAGGAAGATAATTTTTTCCAAAGTTGATAGTATACAAAATTCGAAAGTTGGTCTGTCAGTGGTTCTTGAACTTTTTGGAATTATTTCACCACTTACAGTGATTAGCACATGATCACATTCATAGTATAGCAACATTTTCACCAACCTATAAAAGCAGCCATAGGCATCACAGGATTCAAGCAGTTGGCCTTTAGCACGGGGTTTCTGCTTGAGAATAACAAATGACTGCAGATAAATGCTTCCTTTAAAACCCAAGTGGGTAAGATCTGGACTTGACTAAGAAACCCTCCATGTTACTTTGAAGCCAGCTTGAAAAACCAACCAGCTTTTACTTCTTCCTTTCAGCAAGTCATAACCTGCTCCAGAGCAAATCAAGGGACCTCTTTTGTTCCATATTCCATCTGACAGACATCTCAATGACCATATGTATCTTTAGCTGTAACCAAAATACATTTTACACATTGCTCAAAATTTGGCAGCACACTCAGGAAACATTTGTGGTACATCCCCATATGCCCCAGCATGCCGGTGGAGGGCAACTGACTCATCTGATCATTTCAGTAACATCAGAGGCAAACAGAAATGTTTGACAAACATGACCTGAAATGTAACTTAAAAAAAGAAAGAAAAAGTAAACAAGTAAGCCCTAGTTGGTCCTGATTTGGAGGAGAAAAAGGCATTTATGAGGGAAATAATGGAATATGATTTTGCATGTGAAATGCTCTTGTAGAATTCTCTATTCTGCATTTTCTTTTAATTGACACTGGAGTGTATCCAAATGTTTATTGTTGGTGTGTATTTATATGGTAGAAGGGTGCAATGTGTGAGCTATGAGAGGATCATGACAGCTGGTAATTTATTTCCAGTTGATTAATATTTTCCAAGTATATTCTTTGAAATATTTTGTTCAAGAGGAATTGAGAAGTTAGATAAAATTCCCTACTTAGAGCTTTGTGGTCAGAGTGAGTTTGAATTCTAGTCCTACAAGGAACTAGCTGTGTAACCTTGAGCATGACACTTATCATATATATAGGCCTTAGTTTTCATAAAATGCATTTTGTAAAATGTAGTTAATTAATAAAGACCTATCTCATAGGGTTACTGAGAAGATTTAAGCCCTTAGCACAACACAGGACTTCCAAATAATAAGTCCTCAATAAAATGTAACCTGCTATTATCATCCAGCCGAGTTGGACTATATCCAGATATTGAAACCCTTGGAGGCTAAAGAAAATATAAATGTAACTCTGAAATCACATGATGAATAAATTTAGAATATCACAGGTCCTGAGAATCTTACATTAGAAGAATACGGATGAGTAATTTCCAAGAAACAGTGTGAGAAAGAAACACGTTAAAAAAAAGTTATTCCGTATAAAAAAAATCTATCATTTAATATAGGCTTTATGAGAGCCAAGGCATGCATATTTTTCCTCAGTTCTTCCATGAAATATTTCCATTTATCCTAAGCAAGAGGAAATGTCACTGGGGAGTCTCATGTTTATGTGAAACAAAATGAAGAATATCAGAATAATGATTGCTTACAATAGCGAGTAATTGTTTTCAGAATCCATTTGGCAGGCATCTATTTCCTGTATCCAGGAATATCCAGAAAGTAGTTCTATAATTTACATTTAATACATTAAAAAGTCTAGGAACATACATAGATGTTCTCTTATTTTGCTAAGAGATGTTGAAACACAGGATAAGAACTTGGAATGTTTGAGAAAAGAAAGGCAGGTGAACAAACAGGTACTTGCTGAGAGAAGGGAAGTTAAGTGTGACGTAACTGGGATCCAGAAAGCCACTCTGGAGAGCAACCCGGTGGGGAGTAGACACCACCAAGGCCACCAGGCAGGCCATCAGGTGTCAGACTGGCCCAAGGGTGAGCTTCTTTGTTTGGAATCTAGTCACAAGAGATTTTTCTCTTTCACTTGGATGCTAGCTTTGGTTCTTCTTTTACTTATCCATCTTCTATTGACAGGCTACGGAAAAACATCAACTCAAAGCTGATCTTTCATTTGCTGGGAAGATTGAAATTTACAAAATAAAATACCAGTCTCTCTCCCATGGTCAGAGACAATGCCTTTCATAGAATGAGTTCTGTTTAGTTGAGTAATTACCTGCTCTGCTTGTAGTTTCTTAAACATTATGAAGTTGTGTGTGTGTGTGTGTGTATTTCTTTTAATGAAGCTGACTTAAGAAAATTAGAAAGCATAGTTCTTCATTTTAAAATACATGTATGTTTTAAAAATATTAAAATCAGGGTATTTCTGATTAATTTATGTAAATGAATTCAGGGTCATATAAAGTTTAAGATTTTATGGGCCTTTTTATTTTATTTTATTTTTAGAGAGGAAGGGAGAGGGAGAGAGAGATAGGAACATCAATGATGAGAAAGAATCATTGATTGGCTGCCTCCTGCACTTCCTGCACTGGGGATCGAGCCTGCAATCCGGGTATGTGCCCTTGACCAGAATCGAACTTGGGACCCTACAGTCCGCAGGTCAATGCTCCGTCCACTGAGCCAAACTGGCTAGGGCGATTTTATGGGCCTTTTGACAATTCGGATACTTTTGTATTATAAAGGACATTTTATCCTATAAGTTAGTCCAACCTCCTCTTAACTATCATGCCAAAGAGGTAAAGCTCTATCTTAACATATCAACCAACTATGCAATCCCCAGTGTCCAGCTCCTTGCCTTCCAAAAAAAAAAAAAAAAGCCAAAACTACAACAACAAAAAAAAACAACAACACACACACACAAAAAAAACAAAAAACAATAGTGGTTCAATCAAATTAGCAATTCTTTGCATCAAAACCTGAGTTTACTGTGTTCCTTCTTTTATTAGGAATCATTGAAATACACTTCCCAATTGGGATATTTAAGTGTAAAACATAAAATAAAATAGCACTACACACATTCTTTTTCATGTTCCATACTGACCTTAATGAGAAGTTATTTTTAAAACATTGTTAGTCCAAAATTAGTCTAAAGCTAAATTCTAATGCAAAAATGTGCACATGATCTTGCATATTCTAGAAGCAAATCTAGAAGCCAATCTTTTTCTGTGGTCTTAATAATTATAATTTATATCAATTAAACAAAAACTGTCAATAATTTTTGGCAGTTAGAATCACAGAAATTAAAATTGTAAAGTTAGAAAGATTCCATAAAAACACTAATTGCCACCTCCTCTGTTATAAATGAGGTAGCATGCGGTGTGGATAACCATGGCAGTGCCTGGACCTTGACTCATCCCAAGACTGAACACACAGCTCAGTGAGCCCAGCTGTTTGGAATTCTTTCATTTCACTTTCCTTCAGGACACAGGCAATAGGTTTCACACCTGGCCCAAACCACAGGTGGGATATTGAATCATTTGCTATAAGGGTGATTTTTCCAAGAAAGGTAGAGTAGCAACTACATGTCATGGATTGATCAATAATATAGATGCAAATTGAAATTCTACAGAATCATACAAGTCTGGGCAGAGGTTTTTAAATGAGTTAAAATACATTGAGCTGTCAAGCGGAAAGTAAATATTTCTGGATGCCGACCAGATTTCTAATTCAATTCTACAGTTACATGTTGTCTTAGGTTGGGTTCCCCTGGAATTCTGAGACTAGTGTTTAAGGTACAGGAAGCTTATTTTGGGAATGATCATAGGAAGCAACAATTGGGGAGTGGAGAAGTGAGACAGGGGAAGGAAGACAACAGATAATAAAGTGATTAATAAGCAGCTTATCACAGTAGGTAAAAGTGACTCAATCCCACTGGAGACCCTTGGGAGATGATGTAAAATAAACTCCAGAGTTGTCACATCTGGGGATGAGGAGGTTGTAGTGTGCCGTTAATTGTGGCCTGCTCCCAGAGGTATTAGCCTTTTAGCACTTTGGTTTTCCCTCCTCTTGGCTGTAACTAGAGAAAATTCTAATGGATGTGGGTGGCACATACTCAGTTGTATTAGACACTGGCACAGTTCTTCTTCATTTTAAAATAAAAGTACATTTAAAGATAATAATATCTGAGTATTCCTGATTAATTTATGTAAAGGAATTGATTAATTGAGACCTCTAGACAAGTGGTGGTGCAATGGGGGAATTCTGAATTTACCAGGTTCTTGTTAACCAAGTAGACATATTCTCAGAATGTGGGGATTAAGTGACTGTGAAAATGGTATGGGAAAATAAAAATGGGCAAAAATAGGTTCTTCCAACCTATTTATTTGTGTAAAGTTTTAGGTAAATTCTGCCTATAGCATCATGTCTAAACCTGCTGGTGAAAGGGAAAACAGTTGTTAGTGCTCCCATCATGCTCTCCCAGGAACAAAGCTAGAACTCATGTCATTAATGATGTGGGTCACATTGCTAGCTCCTCTCGCTCTGATCCATGGCCACTAAATAACCTTCTGATTTTAATTTGGCTTCTCAGTTGAATGGAATTACAAAGGGAAGAGCTACTAGGCAGAGGATATGGTTGCCTGGTTGCCGTGATCATTTTATATTTTGTTATATGTAAGTAAAATTTTAAAAACTAATCTGAGCCTATACCTTTGAGATTGATATTATGATGTTGGTCATGACAATCAAGTTTCTTGGCCTGGATAATGGCTACTTCACCAATATTTTGTGCATCTACTTGTAATACTTCTTTGTGGCTATCTGGTCAGCAATTCTCTGGCATAGCCTCTTCAACACTCAGCAATGGAGACCTGAGTTTCAGGAGCTGAATTGTAGAATGATGATGTCTCTGCTTGCATTTGTATAAACTCTCTATTCATTTGTAGAAAATCAGATTTTAATGTTGGCCATTGTAGCAGTGACTAAACCAGAATGTTCAGTTAAGTTTAAATCAGTTGGGAAGACATTCAGCTACTTATATGTTCTTCAGAACTCATAGTCCCTTAAAGTGCGTTGTGAAAGATTTTATGGGTTTAAAATATTTGGAAACATCACACACTCTCTGTTTAGAGATTCAGAATGTGTACGAGTCTTTAAAGACTTGAGAAGTCTTGGGGGTATCTCTTTAACACAGCGTTCTCCCTTTCTTCCCCTCCCCTTGCCTCTTTGTTTAATCAAACATTTATTAATATCCCTTAGAATACATTTGTGGATTATCATTACCATCAATCTCTTATCCTATTTCATGTTTAAAAGTCATTTAATATTATTAAGATTTGTAATTGGGAAAATTAATCTGGTTTTGCACATTTATAAAGGCTGAATGCATCATGATTATTTACTTTGCCCTGTAATAATATTCAAATCAATTTCTGCTTATCTCCCTTTTACATGAGGTTTGTCCTCTAAGTAACATTCAGTTTACCAAATATGGCAAAAATGCATTTTCATTTCTCACATAGCTAGAAAATCTTTGCAGTATCTGTGCAAATAATTTTCTTCCTAGAATTCCTAGTGTACATCTATTTGCATTGCTCTGTCAATATGCTTGAGTTGCAAATGTAAACATTGAAATGATCTGAAATTTCCTCTAACAGAGAGGTTTCTGCCACTGATAGTCATTTCTCATTGTATGTTTTGCTGTGTGAACAATTCCTTTCTTTGTTCACACATTAAGGCTTTGCCAGAGGCAGGTGTTTCTGACATTAATATACAGAATGTTGTGCTCATCTCTTTCATTATCTGGATGGAGAGCAGATAAAAACAACTCTGAAGTCTAAAAGCATAAGCAACTACTAAAGATTTCAAAGACCATACTAGCTGAGGTTTTCCTCAAGTTCACCATATAGCTATATAACACTGAGGGGAGGAAGGGGTGTTTGTGTGGGTGTGTCATGTGTGTCTATCAGAGAGACAGACAGACAGAAAAGTTTTCCTCATAGCCTTATTTTAAATGCTACCCTTTTTCTCACCTCTTACAAGAGACTGGAAACACAATTTTGTAATATACTGTTGACCTTAAACAAATAGACAGATATTTCTCCAGAAAAATGGGTTTATTCAAGATCAACAAACAATTGTAATTCAGGACATGTGGTCCAAATGGGAATCACGCACAAGTCCAGAGACACAAAGGAGGGGAACACTCTTCTAGGGACTTGGGAGGGTCTGCTGTACAACAAGAGTCCATGGGACAAAACTCAAAGTTTACAGTGTAGTGACTTTTCATTGGCTGAGCGATGGCAGCCTCCCATTGACTAAGCTGTTACTGGGCAAGGAGGAACCTTTACTTCCTCCTGCTGAGGTAGTTAATTAGTATCACTTCATGTCAGAGATGCAGGGTATGTCTCTTCCAGTAGTGTGCGTTGAATGACAAGTGTGTCAGAGTTCCATCTTCTAGCCTCCCCTAAATCCATTTTAAACAAGGTGTATAAATTTTCATAGTACTTACTAATACAAAAATATAAGTTTGAAATATCACAGTAATTCCATAACTACTGATACAAGAGTGTTTAAATTAATTCAGTTTATATCCAAGGAAAAAAATGATGGAAAGAGAAAAACATTTGACTGCATACATCTACTTTTGTGAAAATCCTAAATGAAATTTGGGGGTGTCCAGAGGAAGCAAAAGAACAGAAAAGGCTCTCAGACTCTCCCAGAGGTTATGTGATTGAATGAAATAGGTGCTTTTACTAATGAGACGCAGGCTTAATCTCAGCTTTAAAAAGAGACTTTTAGAGTCTGTAATAACTCTCCCTAATGTCCTCAGCACTCTCTTTGTCCAATTAGGCATGACTACAATAAATACTTATCCGTATCACATAATTTCTATTTAGCCACATCTCCGAGGAGCTCATAACTGTGTGAATATTTTCAGCCTCCATTATTAATCATGTTTATTAGTATGAAGGAGAGAACAACCATGAAATATCATTCCCATTTAATAGACAAGAGCCTAAAAACTGATTTGCCTGAGTTTATAGCAAGGACCTGAAGTGAATGCAGGTGGATAAAGTAAATTCCGTGACTTGATTAGCCCAAACCTGACTACTGTACTTGTGGAGCCTGGAAGTTGGAAAATATGCCAGTGAGGTGTCCTTGGGGGCTACAGGCAGAGACGGGGAACATAAGGAGACAGTTCCTTCCAATATCATAGCACTGCCATGCAACAAGGTAGTCCCGGTGCGGTGTGTCTTGAACTATGAGTTCTGGAAATGAAGTAGAGCCCAGTAGGATTGAGAGTCAATGAATGGAGGTAACCCAGCAGGCAAGTTGGATTCACTTGGAAGTTAATTTGTTTCCCACACACTCCTCCTGAAACAAAGGCAGTCTTTCCCTCCTGGTCGAGACAATGTAGGACAATGAAACTCAGGAGCAGGCACATGGGTGATTTTGTGCTTCTCATACCACATGAAGCTATCAAGGGAAAAGAGAGGATTAGCTACTGCTACATGAGAAAATGAGGTGCCAAGTGGAACCCCAAATCCCACTTTTACAGCCTCCAAGAAGTTGCAGTTCAGGACTCCTGCCGGGAAGCAAGCTGGGAATCACGTGAAATTCATGGCGCACATCACAGGTCAGCACCATGAAGTCTTTTGAGCTCGCTGCTGTACTTGGCATAGTGAGGGACACTTGAAAATCAGAAATTTTAAAAAATTACGATTTTAAAAAATTACAGTTTTTTTTTAAAAGCAGCCTTATTGCAGTGTAACTGCTGTACAACAAACTGCAAATATTTGAAGTGTAGAATTTGATGTTTCAATATATGTATACATCCATGAAACCAGCAGTACAATTAAAAGAGTGGCATCTTTACCTCCCTCAAACATTTCCTCGTTTCATGAGATCCTGTCCAGAGAATTCTCTCTGATGAGCATCTCTGTGCGCAGCGAAACAGACCAAGCAAAGCAGCCAGAAAGACATCAGATAAGAAGGAGAGGCTTAGCCCAATGGTATTCAGTCTCTAGCATTCCTCTGAATCGCTGGGGGTCACCGAGGCACTTGGCAGAGAGCAGCCGACAGCCTCTCTGTCAGTCAGCTCTTGTGTTAGTTTCCTCTTGCTGCTGTAACAAATGGCCACACCGTGGTGGTTTAAGCCACACAAGTTTACTATCTCACAGCTCTGGAGGTCACCGTTCCGAAATGAGTTGCTTGGGTTGAAATCAAGGGCTGCAAGCCTTCTGGAGGCTCTGGGGGAGAATCTACTTCCTGGTCTTCTCCAGCTTCTCCAGGCTGCTGGCAGCTACTGGCAGCCGAGTCACTCAGCCGTGTCAGGCTGAGTCCTCGAGTCCCATTGCTCCAATCTCCTCTTCTGTCTCCTTCTCCGACTCTGACTAGGCTTCTGCCTCTCTTTTAGAGACCGTGTGATTACTGGGGCCTATCTCCTTCCCTGAAGGACAGCTGATTAGCAACTCTCATTCCATCTGCCACCTTAATTCCCCTCTGCCATGTATCGTAGCCTGCTCATAGGTCTGCGGACTAGGATGGGGACATCTTTGGGAGACCTTTAGTCTGCCTAACACAGTTCTATAGATACCCATCTCCCCACCCACTCTGTATTGTCTCTGTATAGTCATGGGTGTTCGTTCATTTGTACTGTGTGAAAGTTAATTCATACCTTGGATTACTCTTGCTTTTTTTATGTTTATGAAGTATTTTCATACATCTCATCTCTCAATTCTTAAGTATGACAAGTCCCCATTCTACAGATGAAAAATGAAGCAGAGAGGGGCTGTACTAGTATGTGGAATTGGTGGCAGTGGTGGAACTGAAGTCCACTTTGTCCCTAGATTTGATGTTCCTTCTGCTATGTAACTCTACCTCTCCTCCATATGTGATAATAATCTATGTAAGTACATATAGACACATTTATTTACATATATTTATAAATGCATACACAAAGTCTTGGTCTCCTGTTCATTGATCAAGTGGGAACAATGCTACTTCCCTCTCGGGGCTTTGATAGAATTAAAGAGAAAAGATATTTAGTGTCAGACACCTAGATCAGAGAAAGAAACTGGTGTCTTCATGACTGAATTTTGCATATCCCCCTTCACACTCCCTCCAACATTTTGGTTTGGCTAAAACAATGTTTAAAAACTAGGATTTGATGGACTTTAGGTGGTCTCATAATCTCTAGGACCTGCCAACCTCTAGTGTTTTATATCAAGCTGGAATCAAGACTTTTTTTTTTGAATCATGACTTTTATTACCTGCTTGGGCCCTGTAGGTCCATAAATTTGTATCCTTGAAATAAGTCAGCAAGGAGAAATGTAAAAACCACGAGTATTTTGAGAAAGCAATTCTTTCTAAAAATCCACAAGCATCCAAACTCATCGGTTAAGGAACAGTGCATTAGGTTATACTCCTTTTCTTAGGCAAATCAGAAACCAGTTAGTGGAAAAAAATCATAGAGAAACTCCAAACATCATAAGTTTGTTTTGGGGGGAAGAGAGGAATGTAATTGCTAAATTCTGTCTTTGAATGCTAAAATAGATAGTCTGTTCCTCAACTGAGAGCAGATTCTCAGACCCAGTCATCTGTAGTATCACACTACATCAAACTATTCTCTCTTATTTTTTCCTCCTTCTAAAATTCAAAATCCTGCTGTACTGCTACTCAATGGTCTTCCGGAATTGTAGGTCAGGCTTCTTTGACAGAGGAAATTCCCTTCACCTTTTCATCCCTGCTGAGGAGGTGAAGGTCAGACATGGATAAAAGCACTGCTGGCCTTAGGACAGAGGATTCTGGTGCTTAGAATAAAAGCAAATGAATTGTTCCTTCATGTACATATCTTTTATAATGTAAATGATCCCAGGACTGAGGGAGAAATGTATAATTTGAAGAAGAATAAATGATACTACATGAGTAATTTGCATATTATTCTTCTGCAAACTATATATCCATTTTATTACAAAATGAAGAAAAGATGGCTCCAAGAAAAGACTTAAAATTCATGCACAAAACATTTTCACTTACAGTTCAAAGTTATCTGGAGAGGCAGCAATTATCTTGTGATTAAAAAAAATTAGTATAAAACTTATCCACAGGAAATGGGTACTCTACTAAAGAGAATTAGCAGAAAATCAGATGCTGAGTGACTATATAAATAATTGTTCTTCTGACTTTTGTAACTAACGTCCCCTGCAGGTAATTTGTCTTAATTTGGGCTATTTTCCTCTATAGAGTCATGTTTGTGTGTGTGTGTGTGTTTTAATTTCAAAACAAGGAATGTATTTTAGAAATAATGATAGTAATAGTTACAGAAGAGTGGACTATTTTTTAAAAAGCAATAAATTCCAAAATCGTTCACAAAAGATAACTGGTTTGAACAATAAGATGCTTATTTCCAGGCAACTTAAAATGAAATTTAATAAAAGATATTATTATTTACTAATTATTGTATTATTGTCCATGTGAACAACTGTAAACCTACTTTTACTCCACTTTTATTTAGGAAAAGAAATTGATTACATTAAAAACCATTTCACATACTGTCTTAGAATAATGTCTATCTTTTAAGTTTTGACACATCTGCTCCTGATTTCCCACTAAAAAGAGATGGAACTTTCAAGGATACTAAAAACCACTGCTGCCTGACATGTTATTAATAGAATTTGGGGATAAGATTCACTAAGCATGAGATTAATGGCCAGCCTATATTTGCCTTGTATAACCAAGCAGAATCACCTACTTGGGGAAAAAAAAAAAATAGCGGTGGATGGGAGAGGTATTTTATTTATTCCCTATTCTTTGACCTGTATCTTAGGAGCTAAGAATTTGAACCATGCCCAAAACCGAACAGCAGTCCCCTAATTCAATTGTAATTATAGGACAGGAAATAGACTTTTTTTTTGAACACTTTATACCCAGGATCTACTACAATACCCAGAATATACAGACTGAAGATTTCTGAATGAATTAATAAAAATACTAGTAAGAACTGAAACCCAATAACTAGAAGAACATCGGTAAAAAATTAAAAACAAGTTTAAAAAAAAAAGTGCTTGGGCTTAAATAAGATGTATGGCTATGGATTGAAAGCTACCTGTTAGTTTGAGGCAAAATCAAGAGACTCATACCTACAGATATTCCAGGATTTTTTTCTAATTTTAAGAATAAAGAAAAATACTTAGGAGGATTTCGGAAAGGCAGCCTTTTTACAACTTTTCAGCATGGAGGGAGCTGACATTGCTGAGGGGCATCCTAGATTGAAGCTGTTTTGGAAAGGGCAGCTAAATTTAACTTGCCAGGAAGATAGAAGCGCGACATTTATCTGAGAGCTGTTCTATACTCACATAAATAATGGTAATTTGGTCACAGGGAGGCTCCTGGCCTACGACCTAGAGACCACATTCTAGGCTCAGGTAAGTATTAATTATGTTAGGGGCAGAAATAGAATATTGGGGACCAGCTACAATAATAAGAAATATTAACCATGCTCTGTTAACCGTGATGGTTCTGTTCTGATTAGAGAAAGCACATTCTAACCTGGCTGAGAGTTGTATGCCCTGGGACATAGGAACTAAAGTCAGAATCCAGTCCCTCGGCCTATCATTTTAGAAGGATTTACAACCTCACGGCTGAAACAATTTAGCCCTGGAGGCATCCGTCCTTTGCAAACCCCAGCCCCTATTTGCCTGTAATCTGGTGTCAGAGGTGCCTGGAGGCACCTATCCTCTGTAACCTTCCCCCCCGCCCCACCCCCTGACCCCCGCCTCTCCCCCCCACCCCCCCCCCCACACACACACACTTTTGCCCTTATTGCCTGGAATCTGGTCCTGAAGCACCAGGAGGAGCCCTCCCTCTGCAGCTCCCTACCCCCTGCCCCCAGCCCACATTACTTGTAACCTGTAATGATTATACTGTGCCTACTTTCCCATGCCTGTTATTCCTACTTTCCCACGTAATCGTTGTCCTTCCACCCAATATAATTAGATGGCTTATGGGGAGAGGCAGAGCAGATTTTTGTAGATGACCTGCTGCTCTCCCATTCCCATTATTGGAATAAATGCTCAGACATGATTCAACCCTATCTCTGCTTAATTGGCTCAAGTAGTGATGGGCAGCACGGACCTCTTGGTTGTCCGGTTACAAGTACACATGTCATTTCTTGGACTTCAAAGTTTTTACTTGCACATTGAAGGGTATAGACTCCTAAGGGTGTCAACTTGGTAGCCTGTTAGCTGAATCCAGTCTACATCTGTGTTTTGTTTGAAAAGGATGAAGTGAAACTGTCTATTTGTAGAAGATGTGCTAATGTACCGAGAAAATCCAGATGAATCTATAAGCAAACCACAGTAGTAGAACTACTAAGTGAGTTTTGTAAGATTGTATGAGTCAAGGTCCATTTACTAAAATAAATAGTATTTTTACGTTCTAGCATTGACCAACTGGAAATAAAAGAAAAAGACATAACAGCATTAAAAAACATCTCCATCAAACTCTAAGGAAAAAAATTGAATAAGTTTACAAGACAGGTACACTGAAAATGACTAAATGTTATTTAGAGAATTTAAAGAAGCTCTAAATAAAAAGATATGCTCGTGGGGGTCACGGGCGAGTCTCCCTGGGATGTGCCACCCTGACATGCAGATTATTTTAAGCTGAAAAGAAATAAAGCCCAACAAACTCAGGAAGAGCTTTGGGCTTTGTTTTTACAGTCCCCTTTCCTTCTCTTTAAGATTCAGATAGGAAAACCTACTTTGGGATGGGAACCTTAGCATAATCACCTTAGCACATTTGAATTAAGTATGGCAGATAGGAAGGTTCCATGTAAAAATCTGTTCGTTAGATTCTCCCCTGCCCCATTGTTTCTGAGTTGCCTAGTAAGAATTTATTTGTCATTTTACTCAGCTGCTTGTGAATTGCCTATTTGCTCTTTGAAATCCCAGACTCTTTCCTCCCCCTTTTTTTTCTTTGTCCAAGGTGACAATATACACCTCATTTTGCCTCACTGTCTTGGGAATTTTCATGCTTTTGTGAATTCCCTGTGAGCACATACTAAAACTTAATTTTCTCCTCTTCATTTGTCTCTGTTAAATTGATTATTAGCCCAGCTAGAAGAACTTAGAAGGTGGGAGGAAAATTATTTTTTTTACACACCCACATGTTCATAAATTTAAAAAGCTCAGTATTTTTAGATGTTAATTGTTTCCAGATTTATCTATAGATTCTATCAAAATCCCAGCAGACTATTTTGTAGATGTAGACAAGCTGATTCTAAAATTCATATGGAAATTCAAAAGAACTAGAATAGCCAAGAAACTCCTGAAGAAAAATAATTGGAAGACAACTTAATTTTGAGATATAACATTAAGTCAGTGTAGTATCAACATAAGAATAGACAAACAACTCAGCGGACCGAATAGAGAGGTCAGAAATAGATTCACCCACCTATGGCAAAATGAGTTTCAATAAAGGTACCAAAGAAAGTAAGCAGGGAAGGAAAATATTTTCAACAAATGTTGCTGGGAAAACTTGGTATTCTATAGAAAACAACAAAAAAAGCAAATAAAAAAATACAAGCTTGACACCCTTCCTAACACCATACATAAAAGTTAATTCAAAGCAGCCTATAGACCTACATGTAGAAACTAAAAGGACATGGCTTCTGGAAGAAAACGTAAGAGGATACCTTCCTGAGGACAGAGTAGGCAAAGATTTCTTAAGATACAGAAATCATTAACCACAAAAGAATAACTGACAAATAGGACTCGATCAAAATTAAAAATCTCTTGCCCGACTGGTGTTGCTCAGTGGTTGAGCGTCGACCTATGAAACAGGAGGTCATGGCTCAATTCCTGGGCAGGACTTGATCCCCCGGGATCAAGTGTGGGGGGTTCAGGAGGCAGCCGATCAATGATTTTCTCTCATCATTGATGCTTCTATCTCTCTCTCCCTCTCCCTTCCTTTCTGAAATCAATTTAAAAAAAAGGACTTAAAAAAAATCTTCAAAAAACCCCACAAGACAAAACAAACAAAAAATTAAAAACCTCTCATTAAAAATTATTCTTAAGAAAATGAAGAGGTAAGTGACACATTGGGGTAAAATATCCACAATACATATATCTGATACATGGCTTTTATCCAAAATATAAAGTGAACTTCCAAAAAACAAAATTAAAAAACAGCCTGTCTCAGTTTTAATTACATTTTTCTAATTACTAATTATGTTGCTCTTTTTTTTTAATATACTTGTTATCAATTAAATGTCTTTTTGACATGTACTTTACAAAACTGAGACAGGCTGGTAAGCAAGGACAAGCAGAATAGGAAAAATGATGTAGATAATTCAACAGCAGTTTGCCGCCATCTAGTAAGTCCTATATTCCCTAAACCAGAAACACCTAAGAGCAAATGGCTTGCATTTCTCCCCAAACAGAGGGTAAATAGCTTAAATCACTCTATTCAGGGAGAGGCAGATAGCACATTTCCAATTAGTGCCATTTGCCAACCACACCCAAGGACAGATGAAGTTAAGAGGATGAATCTCATTTTGGTATCGCAGCATAAAGCTGATGAATATTCTATTAATTCTTCTGTATGACATTCCCTAAATACACAGCCTATATTTATTTTTTGTTAATCCTCAACAGAGGATATTTTTCCATTGATTTTTAGAGAAAGTGGAAGGGAGGAAGCGAGACAGAGAGAAACATTGATGTGGATTGGTTGCCTCCCCCATGTACCCCTATGAGGGCTGAAGATAGAGCCTGCAACTGAGGTACATGTCCTTTGAGAAGCCTGAAAAGGGCTAATTCCAATGCAACCCTGATATTTGGGGGGCTAGCAATCTGGATCTGTGCCAGCAAGCCCAGTGTACATTCTTGATAACCTATAATTAAGTCATTGCCTCTTTCCCAGAAACTCGTCTTGCAGAACCTGTTATCTAAATACAAAGGCCATGAAACTGTGAACAGTGAACTGCCCTGGAGGGGGGGTTATTAACGCTGGCGCCAGGCCAGACCATCAGATATGGCCTGGAGACCCCCAACACCTGGGGGCCTTCTTGCAAAGCCCACGAAAAGGAACAGAAGCATAATCCATATTTGTGGGACAAAGACCCCAGAAAGATATAAAAGAGCCCCCTGCATGTTACTTTACTCAGATTTGGGAAGTTATTCCGCTGAGTCTGCAGGTGTATTAAACAGTGTAACTCCTTTTCTCTAAAGGCATTGCTTGGTTTTTCTCTGGTCTTCTGCAACACTTGACTGGAGTCCAACCTTGGACCCTTTGGTCTGCAGGCTGATGTTCTATCCACTGAGCCAAACCGGCTAGGTCTAAAACCCCCCAGCCTTTAAAACCCCTCAAAAGGAAAGTCCGGCATGTGCTCTCTCCCAGGAGCACACCGTGCCTCTCCTCCCTGCCCCCACTTCTTCCTCCACAGGCATGCATCTGCTAAACTCTAAGGGACCCCACAAAGCTTACAACCAGGGCAGCAAAGGGCAGCAGCAGTCTGTCCCAGACAAACCCTCTGAATCTGTCCCCAAGGTCCCTTTTCTTGGACTTCTTAGTGAGTCAGAGCAGACCAGCCTAGGCACATGCCCCAGCCCTTTCTTAGTTCACTTGTCCCCAGCTTTAATAAACATCTTCTAAAATTCACCTGGACTCATGTTGTGAAATTTTTCCTGCACAAAGTCAAGAACCCACACACTACTGGCTGGCTTTAGGCAGACCCACCAAGGGCCAGGTCCCCTTTCCAATAACAAGACCACAAGAAGGTACCAGTTCTCACCCACAGAATGGATTAAATTGAAAAGATCATAGTGTTAGGTCACCGAAGGAGGAACGCACGAGGCCAGAGTGGTGAGGGATTACGAATTTATTCGGTCATCCGCACACAAGGTGGCTGAGCCTGGAGGGCTCCAGCGCCCAGTGAGGGGAGTCAGCGGCTTTTAAAGGACGTTTGGAGGGATTTTCTGGGCGGAGACTTCTTTATGCATACCCGGAGGGGAGAGAATGGAATGTGGTCATCGAAAGTGAAAAGTGGTCTTCAGCAAAGGGAATGTCCATAGTGAAATGACCTGAAAAGCCAGTTCCTGGGGAAGGGTATCAAGTCAATTGCTCCATCAAACCTAACACATAGTAAGTATTGCTAATGGTTTGGATCAACTGGAACTCTAATACATTGACAGTGACAATGTGTAATGATGCAACCACTTTTGGCAAATGAGGTTTTTTAAAAATAAAGTTAAACATACTCGTATATCTTTCCTATGACTCAGAAATTATACCCAAGGAAAGTGAAAGCATATGTCTACAAAGAATTGTACCAGAATGCTCATAATAACTTCATTTCCAATAAACAAAAACTGAAAACAGCTCAAACGTTCATCAACAGAAAATGAATAACTTGGGGTGGGAGGGAGAAATAGAATAGTGGGGACTAGCTATAGTTATAAGAAATAGTAATGTTAACGTAAAAAAAAAACAAAAAACAACAGCAACAACAACAACAAAAAAACACATTGAAACCTGTAACAAATTTTTTGGAGTTTATTTGAGCCAAACTGCTGACATATGCCGGGAAGCAGAACCTCAATAAATTGAGATAATGCTCCGGAGATTGGCGGGTTACATCTGTATTTATACATTGCAATCAAAGGAAGGGACATAGGTGGGTTACATGAAATCCATTGGTGATGGATTAGAGAGGTGGAAGAAAGCAAAGTGGGGAAAAAAGTAAAAAGTAAAATGATGGACACACACTTAGGTGGGTGCAGGAACAATTAACATGATAATGAAGGAATGTGCGGTATCTGTCCTGGTGCCCAGCACATTTGGTTGTGCCCCAGGAGCTCCAGAAAAAGGGAAGTTACAAATTACCCAGACACTTCAAGGGTATGTTATCATAGATGCAAAAAGACAGATAGGCTCAGTTAAGGTAAAGGTTGACCTTGTCAGTGAAGATACCGGCCTAGGACGTAACTGCCCACCATAACAGCTTTTAGTTAAAGTTTAATTTCAGACCATCCTTTGTGGTTCCCTGAGTTTGCAAGACTGCCATGCAGGCCTCCCCTGAGCTTGTCAGGTCCGCATGTGGCCCCTTTCGTCCACAGTAATCATGGTCTGTTACCCGAGATTGTTTTGTTCTGATTAAAGAAAGCACATTCTGACCTGGCTGGGAGTTGTACATCCCAGACCTGGGAGTTAACCTCAAAATGTGGTTCATTCTCCCTATCCCAGAACTGCCTGTCAAACAACGGAGTCCTTAGGCATCCCCCCTTGGCAATCCCCAGCCCGAATTGCCTGGAATCTGTAACAGTGGTCCCATGCTGCTGGCAATATTGGAACATAAAAACGCTCATATATGATTCAACCCTGTCTCTGCTTAATTGGCTCAAGTAGTGACAGGCAGCCCAGATCCATTCGTTGTCTGGTTTCATAACCAAATTGTAAAATAGTCACATAATGGAATTTACTTACAGATTATAAGAACCCTAGACATATACAATATGGATATATCTGTAAAGCATTATGTTGAACAAAAGAATTCAGACAGAGTATAAACTTATGATTCTATGTATTTTAGTTCAAGAACAGCAATACTCTTCTAGAACTGGTGTTGGCCAACTTTTTCTGTAAAGGGCCAGATAATAAATATTTTAGGCTTTGTGATAATAAGTTTTCAGTATCTATATTCATTTATGTTGTCTTGAAAGAAAACAAGAAGTTTCTGGATCACAGGCAGACTATTATTACATGCAATCACTGCATAGGTCCCACTTCCCGTTTTCTCCCTTCAGGCTGATGTAATGAAAAACAACAGTTTAGGCCTGAAGTACAAAAAGGAAGTTTTTGTACCACCGGAGAACCCCAGAGTTATGAATCTGGGAGTTTATATGGGAACTGCTGTACATCTGTCCTTCATTCCTCCTGAGAGAAGGACATCAGTCTTCTCTCCCTAATGTAAATACATCTTTATTGGGAAGGAAAATAGGAAGGTTCCTATTTTACAGTCCTTTGAAATGAAAACCAATGGCTCCCAGTTTCATCCTTCTTTGAAATGGAAACATATGCCCTTCCAAGGAGAAGAGTAAATGTTTCTGTGGGACACAAGGAGGCAATCTCTATCTTTATGGCATGTGAATTTCCATTGCTTAGGAGGCTGGGTCTCCGCAGGAACACTTACAAATCCAGAAAAGACTGCCTTTCCCAGTGCAGGGTCATAATGTCTCAGTCTCAGCCACTCAGCTTCACCCTTGTGGCATGGAAGCAGCAAGCAGAACAGGTACATTAAAAAAATGGGTTTACACAAACAAACCAGCTTTAACTGGCCAACACCTGTTCTAGAATGGTCTCCTCAGGAGTGCTGTTTATTGGCTGACAAGGAGGGGAGGGAACTTCTCAGAGTGGTGGAAATATTCCTCATTTTGATTTCAGCAATGGTTATATGGGTGTATATAGTGTCAAAACTCCTCAAACTATGCTGTTCAGGTCTGTGCATTTTATTTTTGTAAAATTAACCTGATTTCCAAAAAAATCACTATAGACTCCTGCAGCCATTAAAAGTGGAATACTATGAGCAATTTTATGCTCCTTAATTCAACAACCTAAAAGAACTGGACCAATTTCAAAACCATGAACTGCCAAAATTCAACCAAGATGAAATAATCTGAATAGCCATATAACCATTAAAGAAATTGAATTCATAATTTGTAAGTTCCCAAAGAAGATATCTCCAGGACAAAATGGTTTCACTGGAGAATTCTATTAAGTGTTTAAAGAAAAATTAACATGAATTCTACATGGACCTCATTCAGAATACAGATGAGTAAGGATTCCAATTTGTTTTACGAGGCCAGTATTAACCTCATAACAAATCATATTAACACAGTACAAATTCTAAACAAAGCAAAACTACAGACCGGTATCCCTCATAAATATAGACATAAAAAGTTTCTAACAAAATATTAGCAAATAGAATTCTGAAATACCTAAAAAAGTATTATATGTCATGACCAAATTGATTTTTTCCCCTGAGGATGCAAGGCTGGTTTAACATTTAAAAATATATTGAGGTGATCCACCCATAGCAACTAAAATCTAGATCTATAAAACTTTCAGGTTATCTACAAACCAGTAAAAATCAATCTGCCCTCAAATTTTACTTTCTAACATTAAGTGCTGATGAAGTTTTCTATTAAATGGTAAATAAAAGTAATGTTAAGAAATGGTAAGAAATTGAAACCTGCAAAAAATTTTTGTGAGTTTATTTGAGCTAAACTGTCGACATATGCCGGGAAGCAGAACCTCAATGAATAGAGATAATGCTGTAATTATCTACTTATCTAATTATCTAATTTGAATTCTTACAGAAAATATACATCCTTATTCATGTGTGCACACCACAACATGCATATCTACTACTACATTCAAATTTTAAAAAAGGAGAAAGGAGATATCTATCTATCGATCAATAAGATTTTTCCAATCCTCACCCAAGGATATGTTTTTATTGATTTTAGAGAGAAGAAGGGAAAGAGAAAAAAACATTGATGTGAGAGAAACATCGATCAGTTGCTCCCTGTACATCCCCTGACCAGGGATCGAATCCACAACCTAGGTACGTGCCCTGACTGGGTATTGAATCTACAACCTTTTTGGTCTATGGGACCATGCTCAAACCAACTAAGCCATCAGACCAGGGAGAGAATATATCTTTTTAAAAGGTGGTATTTCTAGGTAGTAGAATTACATGTGGTTCGAATTTTCATTTTAAAATATATTTTCTACAATAGGTCTGAATATTTAGATCCATGAAAAAAGTAAAAAAAAAAGTAATTTGAAGAAAGATGCATTGGTATTACCCCTAAATAATTTTACGCATCTCTTTTTTTTTTTTCAAGTCTTAAAAGTTATTCAAAATAAACAATTCTAAGAAACACGAAACTGTTTTCACAGATAATTGCCCTTAAATTTATGCCTAAAGGACAGTGTGCGAGGCATTTGACGATTCCAGCTTTAACGACTGACCACCAAAACAGGTTTAAACAGATTGCAAAATGAATTAACATTGACATATTGAAAAAATGATAAAATCTCCCAACAAGAGCTGCTGTGGTCCAGCCATAAGGAATTACCCTTTAAAAGTATATCTTAAAAATACCAACTTTCCATTATGACAAATTAGGTGCCTTCCATAGATAGATGATATTATGAAAATTAAAATGAAAAGTACATCAGTGGCCATTACTAAACTAATAGTTCAGCATTAATATAGTAATGTCTAGGAATCAGATGTAATTACAGTGAAAGCCCCATGGCTTAGATATGCCACTGGTTTCTTAAAAAATCAATCTGAAAATCAGAAGTAGTGAGTCCCAGGGCATCTTTACCAAACAAAAAATTGTATTTTCATTAACAATAACACATCAATTTATATTTTGAATGAGCACCAATGAGTAAAGTATATATTTAATGTCATAGCATAGAATCCCAGACATCACTCATTCCTGGTTAATGTGTAATATATTTTCAAACAATTCCGAGTCCCCCAATTTTAAAATTATAGATGTGACTTTCAGTCCTTGAATGAAGAAAGACTAACAGAAAACTAACTCTGAAAGTCTTTCTTTTGTGGATATTAGAGGAAGTACACACACACACCTGGAGTATGAGTGTTAGCATCTCTGCTTATCCACAATGGAGGGGGAGCTGAGAAGCAGAGGGAGCAAAGGGAAAGGGCCGTTTGAGAGTAAGAGTCTGATGTATGAATTGACACACTCCTCCTCTACTGTCTCTTTCTGCTTTGAACTCTTATTTATTCCACTATGGAAATGCTATTCATCCTATATAATAAAAGGGTAATATGCAAATAGACCAAATGGCAGAACAACCGAACAATCAATCAAAGTGTAATATGCTAATGATATGCTAAGGCTGCTCAACCGCTTGCTATGACATGCACTGACCACCAGGGGGCAGACAGTCAACTGGTCGACCAGTCACTATGACGTGCACTGACCACCAGGGGGCAGATGCTCTGACCGGTAGGTTAGCATGCTGCTGGGGTCCAGCCAATCAGGACTGAGCGAGATGGGCCGGACATGCCTTGGAGCCCTCCCATGGTCCCTCCCCAGCCCGATCGTGCACCAGTGGGGTCCCTCAGCCTGGCCTGCACTTTCTCACAATCGGGATCCTTCGGGGGATGTCGGAGAGATGGTTTCAGGCCGGTCCCACAGGCCACTCTCCTTGGGAGAGCGCCAGACACAGGGCTCATGGTTGGTGAGTGCTGCTGTGGCAGCACAAGCCTCTCCCAATTGGGACTGATTGGGCATGAGCCTGCAGCAGACACAGTGAAGCCAGCAGGCACAGTGGGGGTGGGATGAGCAGGAGCGGCAGGTAGGAGCTGCAGGCGGCATTGAACTGCGGGTTTCGGCCCGATCCCTGCAGGCCACCCAGTGGGACCCCACCTGTGCACAAATTTGTGCACCGGGCCTCTAGTAGTCTAATAAAAATAATATTAACATAGGCTGAAACTCTTCTAGGTTCCCCACTGCATCACAGGGTGCAAAACCTAGAAACTAAATTCCACAGATTCCCTTGCCAGCAGGATTCCAATTAGAATCTACCATTGAGAAGCACTTGCATGAGATTTGTAAGGAGAGAAGAAAAGCTGTATAATTTAGCTTTAGACAGATCTCAGGCAGATGTAGAGGTAAGGTTTTACCTTTGGCATTTTGACATCTCCCCGAGTTTCAGCCACTTTGATGCTGCAGTCCTTTGGTGGTCTCTTACCTGCAATTCTTGCACACTGAGATTTCTGAAAAGAAGCCTTCCTGGCCTTCAGTTCAGTTGTGTGGACCTTTAACTCCATGTTTGATCCCCAAAACAGCAATTTCATATGACTTGACCTAAAAACAATATACAATTTTAAATTATTTTCATAAAAAATGTAATAATAACACTGTCAATCCCCCAAATTGGCCAAAATTCAATACTAAACAATAAATGGGCTGGGAAAGTATGTGCCCTTTTCACATGGAAAAGTATATTGATGAAAGATGTAATTCCAGAGTCGCACACATACCCTTATTTGGCCTCGCCAGCTCTTGATGAGCTTGGCTCATTCATCTTCTACTGGCACATTCAGTCTTACCCTGGGCTCTAAAATAGCCCAGGCTTGATGGAAGATGGTTTTAGTCACAAACTCATACTCTTTGCACAGACCCCACTCTGCACTTCAAATACTGAACCAGTGACTAGTGATCCCCTTTTTTCTTAATTGTCCCCTTCTAATAAATCTGAAACCTGATCACTTCTTGAGGCTCAATAGCCATGAGCCAAATCACATGGTTTCAGGGTTTATCCACAAGCAGCAGGACCTCAACAAGCATCACTTTGCTCTGCTTGACTATCAGGACACTGCTTTCTTCATTCTGCATCCCGTGGTGTTGATGGATGCATTGAATGGTGACTAAAGATATGTTATACTATTGTGCACAGTGCCTGCCATACTTCATTAATGTTGAAAGAAAGAATAAATAAAATATGAAAGATTGCTCAGAGCAGGTCTAGATTAATGGGAACTCAGTATAGGAACCTAAAAATATCTAGAAAGAGCCCTTTATACAAATTTACCTCAGAGACGTAGGTCATGTAGGCACTTAGTCAAGGTTAAGCCTGAGTCTTTGCCTGCTTGGTCAAAATGGATTCAAGATAGAGGCTAATTTTTTCCCCCCATGAAACAATACAGACTTGGGCAGACAATCTCCAGTAGGTAAGTATGGCCTTCATCCACAGGCTTAACGCTGGCTGGCTCAGCACCCTCTAGTCCCCTTTGAAGTTTGAAGAAGAGAAGAAAGAAGTGGAAATAAGCTAGCTTCTTTTTTTTTTTTTTTGACAACTTGACCCAGAAATTACATATATGTCACTTCTGCTCATCTCCCAATGCCCATCATAGAACCACACACATCTTCAAGAAGTAATTTCTAGTGGTAAAGCCATGTGCTAAGCTAAAACTCAGGGGTTATATTACAAAAATGAAAAAGAGAGAAATTGTTATTGGAGGGCAATTAGCAGAGTCCTGCATATATTGAACTCAAATTCAGCCCTAGGTGAAATCAAAGGCTCTCTTGTTTGTTTCACTGTGCTATGCTACTTTCCCATCTTATAAGTTAGTATATATATAATAACCTATATATAATAACCTTATATATATAAACTTTAAACAGAGATGCAATATAATCAGATTTTCATTTTTGAATGAACACTTGGGAAAAATGAGAGAAAGACAGAAATATATTAGGAGACAGTTGTGAAAGTTAAAGCAATAGATGACGGCTTAAATCAGCATTTCTCAGTCTTTTTGGTTTTAGGATGCCTTTCCACTCTTAAAAATTATTGAAGATCTCAAAGAGTTTACAATTATATGGGTTATACCTACAAATATGTACCATATTAGAAACAAAATATGAGGAAATTTTAAAGCACAAGAGCATACAAACACATATTCTATCATCATGACAGTAATGCCGTCACCACCTATCACATAGCTCCTGGAAAAGTCTGCAGAATACTTGGAAGAAGGTGAGAGTAAAATAGGCAAATAATATCATAATATTATTATGAAATCATCTTGACCTCACAGACTCCTTGAAAGAGTCCTGAAGACACTCCTCCTCCCCAGGGACCCCTGGATTACACTTTGAGAACCACTGACTTAAACTAAGGCCATGTCCTCAGAGATGTCAAGGAGAAATAAGTTTAAAGACCTTAATGAAGTAGAAATGACTTAGGAACAGCAAAGGATTTAGTGACCTCCTTCAATAAGATATAATTTACATATACAACCTCCCAACATCAGTTATTATTTTGAAGCTAACTTTTAAGGAGCTCTGTGCTAAGTGCTTTAAGTACTTAATTTTATTTAATCCTCACCTAAAGTCTATAATATGGTGCTATTAAGTTTTCCCACAGCCAATGTGTATAATGAATAGTGTGTAATTGTGTGTAGTAAACAATGTATAATTTTCTGACTACCCAGAAACAAAGTTCCTTTAAGGCAAGTGAAGCTTTTGGTTAATACTTCAAAAATTACTCTGTGCCTCCAGGGAAGGTTTTTCTTTTTCATAACTAGCCTGTAAGACTTTGATGTCCATGGCTTCTTCAGTGAATTGGTTTCTGTATTTTTCTTGGTTCTAGTTCTGACACTATTCCTGTTCTGGTTATTCAACAGTGCTTACTGCTCAACGCCTGTTCCATCTGTTTCTCTTGACTCTATCTTTAACCTGGATTCCAGTCTTGTTACTCAGCTAAACTTAGTTTCTCAACACCTGTTCTAACTTTCTTCCTCTTTAGAACCACCCTATTTCAGTATGTAAACTGATTTTCTTATATTCCAATTAGCAATTTGTTCTACCTTCAGATATTGTGGATTTTTCTCTGGTCATTATTTGCAAGGTGACACCACAACCATCCATTGCTCACAGACATCTCAGAGTTAAATCTTTTGGTTTTGGTCTTAGCCTTTCTGAGTCTGATAGCAGAGATGGGATATTCCAGGAGGTGAAAATGGGGCAAGGCCAAGAGGTGTGGGTTCCATTCATGAAAAAAAATAGCTTCTTTTGACCCCTAGGAATTGCCTCGAGTATCTAAGGTTTCTGGGGGTTTTTTTGTTGTTTTTTTTTGCAATGAACATGAGCCACAGTTATATGTTGTAACTATGAGGTTTATTATGAAGATAAGATTGTGCTAAATGCTTAAAGTGATGGTGTTAGCTAGAGAAAGCTTTCTAGAAGCAGTGTTCCTATATACAGTTTAAGAAAAGTAGGCATTTCATTAGCTTGCCACAGGAGGGAAGTTATTTAGAATACTTGCAATTTTTTGGCAATGGAAAATGTGCAGGGTTCTTAAAAACAGAAACACATGAGGAGAAACCAAGATGGCGGCATAGGTAAACACCTGAACTTGCTGCCTCGCACAACCACTTCAAAACTATAACTAAAAGACAAAACGGACATCATACAGAACCACGGGAAGGCTGACTGAGTGGAAATTCTACAACTAGAAGGAAAGAGAAAAGCACACTGAGACTCAGAGGAGGTGCAGAAGTAAAGTGCAGAGGTACGGAGACGCGCGCAGAAAGGGCTGGCAACTGAGTACGTGGTTGTCTTTTTCAGTAGGGGGGGAGACACAAGTTCCCGACTGCACTGAACTCCAGTTCCGGGCGAGACTCTGGGGACCCAGACTCATACGGGGAGAAACTGGACTGTCTGGCTTCAGGCAGAACTTGAGGACGGCTTTCTCTCAGAGGTGCTTGCAGCGATTACTGAGGGACACTGAGACTATCATTCAGAATTGAAGGTCAGATAAAGCTATCATTCAGAATTGAAGGTCAGATAAAGAGCTTCACAGATAAGAAAAAGCTAAAGGAGTTCATCACCGCCAAACCAGTATTATATGAAATGGTGAAAGGTACTCTTTAAGAAGAGGAAAAAGAAGAAAAAGGTAAAGATAAAAATTATGAACAACAAATACATATCTATCAACAAGTGAATCTAAAAATCAAGTGAATAAAAAATCTGATGAACAGAATAAACTGGTGAATATAACAGAATCAGGGGCATAGAAAGGGAGTGGACTGACAATTCTTGGGGGGGAAAGGGGTGTGGAGGATTCGGGAAGAGACTGGACAAAATCGTATACCTATGGATGAGGACAGTTGGGAGGGTGGGTAAGGGCAGAGGGTGGAGTGGGAACCAGGTAGAGGGGAGCTATGGGGGGAAATAAGAGGAACAACTGTAATAATCTAAACAATAAAGATTTATTAAAAAAAAACACAACAGAATCACACAAAGAAACCCCAACAGTAACCAAACTATCATGATCACAAATCTAAAAAGTGAACAATAATTTAATAATCAAATATGCAGTTAGTATTCACATTTCTCTGTTTATCATCTTATGTGACTACACTAGAGGCCTGGTGCATGAAATTCATGTGGGTGGGGGGGCCCTCAGCCCAGCCTGCACCCTCTCCAATCCGGGACTCCTCGGGGGATGTCTGACAGTCAGACATCCCTCTCACAATCTGGGACCACTGGCTCCTAACTGCTTACCTGCCTGCCTGCCTGATTGCCCCTAACTGCCCCACCTGCTGGCCTGGTCACCCCCAACTGACCCCCCCGCCCCCCGCTGGCCTGGTTGCTCCTTACTGCCCCCCATGCCAGCCTGATTGCCCCCAACTGCCCCCTCTGCCAGCCTGGTCACCCCTCACTGCCCCCCCCCCCCAGCCTGGTCACCCTCAACTGCCCCCTCCTGAAGGCTTGGTCACCCCAGGCAGCCTGCTGCTCAGTCGTTTGGTCACCCCTCACTAAGCCCCTTGCCGGCCTGGTTGCCCCATGCAGCCTGCCACTCAGTCGTTTGGTCACCCCTCACTAACCCTCCTGGCGACCTAGTCGCCCCACGCAGCCTGTTCAGTCAAATCTCTTAAGTTTCTTTAATTCTATTGATTCCATCTCTCTTTCTGTCTCTCTCTAAATATTTGTTTGCTCAAAAAAACAGGTACTTTTCTTATAGAATTTCCCACTGTTTGGATTGTACTGATTGCATTCTTGTGGTATCCCCTGTATTTCCTGTATATTAATTATTAGGTCTAAGTGTATTATCAGACAACTTCAGATGTGGTGTTGTGTATATCCACAGAAGTTATATATAATATCTGATCTTCACTATTTATGATCATTTTCCACATATATTAATTAATTAAAAATTGCAAAATAGTCATATTCTAATTCTAAAAAACCTTTTTTATTTTATTTTTTTTATTTATTAGTAGGGACACATCTATAAAAAGAAGTTTTCCCCGTAAAAAAAGAAAAAAAAAAGAAGCTTCCAACCATGAAGTAATTGTTTACCCTGAGTTATAGTTAAAGACAGACCAGCTGAGTGCATGATTTTCTCCTTCTGCTCCCACTTTGCCAATGGGAGGCCATTCAGGTTGCTTTTTGAATCCGTTTACAGACCCTCGTAGTCACTAATAGCTTCTTTGCTTTCTCAATGTCACAAGAAATCCAGGCTTACTTTGGACTTTTCCTACTCTGGACTTGGAGGCATGTATTTCTCCAAGGATCCTTGACTCCTTTTAGGAAGAATTCATAATAGTGACCACAATGTGGACACTAAGGATGGTCAGAGCTACAAAACTGGTCATTGTTTCTAGGTCTTCAGTGTACAAAATGAAGTAAAATATTTGTTTGTTGCGTTTCCAGATAAAACATCTCAGGACACTACAAAGATAAAGTTAAACCCAAAGTACGCAAAAGAAAAGAAGTAATAATCAGAGGAGAAAGCAATGAAATCAGAAATAGAAAAACAATAGAGAAAAATCAGCAAAATAAGAAGCTGGTTCTTTGAAAAAAGTCAATAAAATTGATAAGGCTCTAGGCAGACTAAGAAAAAAGGGAGAGGACACAGATTGCTAACTCAGAAATGAAAGAGTGGACATCACTTACAGACCCCATGGACATTAAATACATAATAAAGGAATACTATGAACAATTCTATGCTAAAAATTTGATAACCTAGATGAAATTAACCAATTCCTTGAAAGATACAATATGCCAAAATTCACACAAGAGGAAACAGACCATCTGATAGGCCTATATCTATTGAACAAATTGAATCATTAATAATCTTTCAAAAAAGAAAGCAACAGTTCCAGGTTAATTTTTTTTATAAATGTCCATAGCTCTTCTTTTTTAAAAAAATATATTTTATTGATTTTTTACAGAGAGGAAGGAAGAGGGATAGAGAGTTAGAAACATTGATGAGAGAGAAACATCGATCAGCTGCCTCCTGCACACTCCCTACTGGGTATGTGCCTGAAACCAAGGTACATGCCCTTGACCGGAATCAAACCTGGGACCCTTGAGTCCGCAGGCCAGTGCTCTATCCACTGAGCCAAACTGGTTAGGGCTAGTTCCAGATTAATTTACTGGTAAATTCCACTGAACATTTAAGAAAAAATTATGCCAATTCTCTATGAAATTTTTAGGATACAGAAAATAAAGAAATAATTTTTAACTCATTCCATGAGACCAGCTAATGCAAAACAAGACAAAGACATTACAAGAAAACAAAACTACTGAGCAATAGCTTTTATTCATGAACATACATGAAAATTCCTCAAAAAAAATATCAGCAAACCAAATCTCCAGAAGTATAAAAAGAATTTATCCCAGGTGTACTAAGTGGTTCAATATTAGAAAATCAATTAATGTAACCTATCACATCAACAGACTAAAAAAGAAAATCACAGAAAAAACAATTGATAAAATCCAACAACCATTCATGATAAAGACTCTGAGTAAACTAGGAATAGTGGAAAACTCTCAACTTAATAGTATTTCTTAAAAAAAAAACAAAAACAAAAAAACCCCCAAAAAACAACCCCACATCTAACATCATATATAATGGTGAGAAGCAAGAAGCTTTCCCACTAAGATAATGTACAAAGCAAGGATGTTCCCTCCCACCACTATTTTCAACATTGTACTGGAAGTTGTAGCTAATACAATAGGGACGAAAAGGAAATAAAAGATACACAAATTGGGAAAGAAGACATAAAACTCTGTTCATAGATGACATGATCCTCTATATAGAAATTTTAAAAGAATAAGCAAAAAAAAAAAAAAACAACTCCTGGAACTAATTAGCAAATACTAGTATAGCAAGGCTGCAGAATACAAGGTTAATATACAAAAGTCAATCACTTTCTTATATGCCAGCATGAACAAGTTAAATTTAAAATAAAAAACACAATATTGTTTACATTAGAATACAAAAAAAGAGAAAATACTTAGATATAAACCTAATAAAATATGTATAAGATCTATTTGAGGAAAACTACAAAACTTTGATGAATGAAATCAAATAATTAAAAACAATGGAGAACAATCCCATGTTCATGGATAGGAAGACTCAATATTGTCAAGGTGTCAATTTTTCCAACTTGATCTTTAACACAACTAAAATCAAAATCTTTTTTTTTTTTTAAATCATCATGCAAGGACATTTTTCCATTGATTTTTAGAGAGAGTAGAAGAAAGTAGGACAGAGAGAGTGAGAGAGAGGAAATTGGATGTGACAGAGACACATTAATTGGTTGCCTCACACACACACACCCCAACCAGGCTGGGAGCCTGCGACCAAGGTACATGTCCTTGACTGGAATCAAACCCAGGATTCTTCAGTCCTCAGGCTAACACTCTATTCACCAGCTAGGGCAAATAAAAATCTTGATATATTATTTTTTAGTTATCAACAAACTGATTCTAAAGTTTATATGCAGAGGCAAAGGAATCAGAATACCAACACAATAAAAGAACAAAGTTGGAGAACTGATACTACTTGACTTTAAGACTCACTGGCTACAATAATCAAAATAGTGTAATATTGGCAAAAGAATTAAAAAAAATAGGTCAATAGCCCTTGCTGGGTGGCTCAGTTGGTTAGAGCATCGTCCTATACACCAAAAGGTAGTGAGCTCGATCCCCAGTAGGGAACATGAAGGAGGCAGCCGATCAAAGACTCTCTTTCATCATGATGTTTCTATCTCTCTCTCCCTCTCCCTTCATCTCTGAAATCAATAAAAATATATTTAAAAAACAAACAAACAAAAAACACAAATAAACATATCCTCAGGTGAGGATTAAAAAAAAGTTAAAGGAAGACAATATAGAGCCCAGAAATAAACCCATATAAATATACTCAACTGATCTTAGACAAGGGAGCAGAGGCAATACAAGGGAACAAAGGGAGTCTTTCAACAAATGGTTGAAAGACCGAACAGCTGAATATCCAAGGCAAATTTAAAAAATAAAATAAAATACAGACCTTACACCCTCCAAAATATTAACTCAAAATGGATCACAGACCTAAAAGTAAAATACAAAACTACAAAGCAGATAACATAGGAGAAAACTTAGATGACCTTGGCTGTGGCAATGACTTTTTAGATACAGCAGGTCCTTGAATAATGTTATTTAGTTCAATGTCATCTCATTAAAATGTTGATGAGATGCCATAGGAACTTAACTCTTGTTTATATCAATTAGCCTATGGTAAAATTGGTTTCATTATCTGTTTTGTTTAAAATTGTAGAACCTATCAGTGACATTAATTAAGGACTTACTGTGCAACATCAAAAACATGATCTATGTAAGAATTAATAAATTGGACTTCACTAAAATAAAAATTTTTGCTCTGTGAAAGGCACTGTCAAGAGAATGAGAACGCAAGTCACAGGCTGGAGAAATATTTGCAAAAGATGCATCTAATAAAGGACTTTTAATCAAAATATACCAAGAACTCTTAAAACTCAACAATAAGAAAACAAATAACCCGGTTAAAAAATGGGCCACATGCCTGGCCATTGTGGCTTAGTGGTTGAGCATCGACCTATGAACCAGGAGAGATCATGCTTCAATTCCCAGTCAGGGCACATGCCCGGGTTGCAAGCTCAATCCCCAGTACAGGGGGTGCAGGAGGCAGCCAATCAATGATTCTCTCTCATCATTGATGTTTCTATGTCTCTCTCCCTCTCCCTTTTTCTCTGAAATCAATAAAAAAGCAAAACAAATAAACAAAATAAAAACAGGCCAAAGTACTCATGGGGATGTAATTACAGCTTAGTGAATATCTTACCTAATAATAGACAAACATGTAAATTGACCATACCTCTGTTACGCCCACAGCCAATCAGGAATGAGTATGCAGATTATCCTGACAAAAATGGCAGGTTAATTTGCATATTCAGGCCTGGAGCAGCTGGGCAGGTTGGGATGCCTGCTATGAGGGGGAGGGAGGGAGGAGGGAGCTACAGGAGCAGTGCTTCGGCAGGGAGCGAGGACTTGCTGGCTCGAAGCCAGGGGAAGGAAGGCCTATTCTTGCACGAATATCATGCAACAGGCCTTTAATAGTCAATAATATTGTAATAATAATGTATGGTATCAGATAGGTACTTAGACTTACTGGGGTAATTAATCACTTCATAAGTTATACAAATGTCTAATCACTATGTTGTACAACTGAACCTAATATATTGAATGTCAACAGTAATTGAAATATTACATTTTTAAAATATTTATTTAAATATATATTTTTATTGATTTCAGAGAGGAAGGAAGAGGGAGAGAGAGATGGAAACATCAATGATGAGAGAGAATCACTGATTATCTGCCTCCTGTACACCCCACACTGGGGACAGAGCCGGCAACCGGGGCATGTGGCCTGACCAGGAATCGAACCATGACCTCCTGGTTCATAGGTCAATGCTCAACCACTGAACCATGGAAACAAGGAGACACTATAAGATATTTTGCAGCTATAAGATATTGAGACATCTGTCCGTTCGTTTGTATCTCTGAATGACTATGTGGAGCAATGGTTTTTGCTGATGTGCCTGGGATATGGAACAAAAGCAGATACAAACTTTCAATGTCTAAGCCATTGACATTTTGTAGTCATTTGTTACTGAACACAAACTAATATACTTGATATATGAAGAAACAACCCAAGTTATAGAAGAAAATACTCAGCAGATTAGTCAAATAATAACATTAGGATTATTTTTGAATTATAAATGGACAATGATAAGGTAATATAACTTAAAATAACTTTGAAATGCTTATTTTGAAAAAAAGAAAGTGAAGTAGATGATGGGGGCAGAAGTGAGTAAGCAGACATAGACAAGAATATATTAAGTGGTAATCCAAGGGAACATCAGTCTGCCTACCTCCCATTTCCCATGTGACTGACTCCACGTTAGGCTCTGGAGCTGTAAAGGTAAAAAGTATAGACAACATTCCTGTCCTAATCAAATACTTAGCCTATAGAGAAATATAGGCAATTACAAGTAAATACATTGATTAAATAATAATTACAGATGTTTGAAAACAGAGGGGGTGCTGTGAAAGAAAATGACGATGATGTAGGAGGCTGGGGATCATACTTAAAACAAGGTGGTCAGGAAGGAAACCTTTCCAGGCAGGTGATATTTAAACTAAGACCTGGAGGGCGTAAAGGAGAATCAGGAATTCAAAAAGCAAGAGGAAGAGCCATCACAGCAGAGGACTGGCACAGTCATAGTCCCCAAGCTGGGAGTGTAAGTGAGGCTGAGGGGAGGCAACAGGAAGTAATGTTGCCGAGGTAGGCAGGGGTCAGGCTTTGTAAACCAGAATACAAAGTTGAGATTTGATTTTAAATGTAATATCAAAAGTTTTCCATGTTTATGTAAATGGATATAACCTAAATTATAATCTCTATATATAAAAGCCTAAGCAACCATTATGACAGAATGACCAGAACGACCAGAATGACCGGCACGACCAGTTGACCCATCGCTATGATGTGCACTGACCACCAGGGGGCTCAATGCAGGCGCTCAATGCAGGAGCTGCCCCCTGGTGGTCAGTGCACTTCCACAGCCAACCTCCCACGACCCCTCCCACTGTCCAGCCGACCTCCCAAGCCCCCATGCCCACCTGATGGTCAACGTCCCACAGTCTCTCCCCCTGGCCAGCCAGCCCCCGGATAGGCCTTGATCACCAGCCAGGCCGAGGGACCCCATCCATGCACAAATTCGTGCACCGGGCCTCTAGTTTAAAAGAATACTGTGTTTCCTATGTGGGAAATGGATAAGAGGACATAAAAGTGGGCACTGGGAAAGCGGTCTGGTGGTGGCTAGGGCAGGGGAGTGAGGGTGTGTATGTAGTGGGGTGGATGAATCTGGAATACTTGGGGGACAGAACCATCAGAACTTGCTGATGAATTGGAAGCGGGAAATGAGGAGCAGGATATTCCCTTGCATTCTGGTATAAACTGCTGGATGGAGAGTGATGACATTTACTGAGATGAGAAAGAGGAAGAGGACACATTTGATGGGAAACCAAGAGCTTCAGTTTGAATGTGTGAAGTCTGAGATGCCTTTGAGATGGCTAATGGTATGTGGACAGTTGACTATAAGAGTCTGAACTCAGAGAAGAGATTTGAGCTAGAGATATGGACTTGGAAACTATTTCCATGGAGGTGGTTTACAAAGCCACAATAACTGATGAAGCGGCGTAGAGAGAGAGAGTGATGATAGTAATGTTTTTTTTTGAACACAAGACCATAGTACAGTCATACTATTTGTTTTACAAAAAGGTTCTAATTGCATAAAATGTAATATTCAGAAGATATCTGATTCCATGTATTAATAATTCACAATGAAATTTGATGGTATTAACATATTAGTACTGGCACAGGAACAAGCAAAAATGTGAGGGAAACGTATCTTCTAAATGGCAGTCAACATTGGGAAGACAGAAAGCTCTAAAGAGCCAAAAGCATTTTTGTTTTGTTTTAATAAGACTGACTGATATATGTTTTCTATTTTAAAGGAAATAGTGTGAGAAAGGCTGGCACCATTGCTTTAGGTTGTTTAAGTTTGAAATCTATAATACTACAGAATCCATTTCATCCCATGAATAAAAATGACTAAAATGGAGGGAAAATCTCAATGTGTCTAGATATACTTTAAATATTAAGGTACACTGAAGACAGGAGCCCAGTGATGGGAAATTTATACAACAAGGGATATACATTCTGCTACTATGATGGTTTATGCCTACCTGTGTGGTCAGATTAAAGGTAACTTTAGAACAATAGATTGGCTTTCCAATTGTAGACTCAGGGTTGCAATTTTATAGACACAGAGGCTCTCAAATCTCTAGGGAGAAATGTGAAAAATAAAAAGTTACTGAAGTAAAGCAATGTGCATCCTACATTATTATGGCAACAAATCTATAATGGTATTACAATAAAATCTGGTGTAATCACATTTTCCTTCTTTGGTATTGCAGCATTCATCTCTGTCTCATGGGAGATGGGATGGATCGCAGGATATGTAATGGCATGCAGAATATTTTGCTGGTTACAGCCAAGGCGGTGGGACTAGTAATTACCGAAAGCTTTTATTATTTAACAATTGCTTGTTGCTTTTTTCAGCCTCTTTAACTGCTTACGTATTCACACCTCAGAGTCCCCAACCCCATACCAGTGCTATGGATATTATGCATTTAAAATTTTTTCATTTATCCTCTCTCTGTACCTTAACACTAGCTGAATGGCATGGAGCATCCAGGCGTGGCTTTGGCACTGAACTAATTGAATAAACAGAAACTGGTACTGCCTGAGCGCCAGGCTGAGGGGCCAAATATGGGCTGGAGGTTACTCCCTTGTCACATCAATAAAAGTGTGACAGAAGGGAAGTGCATACAACTGATCCCCCTAGTCCTATTTGCTCTATAACCAAAAAGTATCCATTAATTTATAGAGGGATAAAAGGCAGGTAGCTGTTTTCATAAAATCAAATCCAGCCAAGTTTTCATTTTAACACCTTTCAAGTGCCAGTAGCTCTTGTTAAGATGTTAAATGTATTACTCTCTACACAGTCTATAGCATGGATTTCCAATGTTCTCTTAAAAAAACTGTTGATTGTAATTTGCAAAAGTAAAGGTATTAAATATGCAAAGATCTTTACGAACAGACACTCCACCAGAAACAAGTATCTCTAAAAGGTATGGATAAGTATTGCTGCATGTCTATTTATTTTTATTATGAGCATATTATGGCCCTGCATTCAAAAACACATATTACTAAAATAAGGTTGCATAACCATAGAAGTAAATGCTCACACTGTAATCAGCACAAATATTCACTGTGGAGAGATGTGCAAAGTATTTTTCAAATGAATATTCGCACTGAGATCTGGAGCTTATAAACAAGAGACATTGCTAAGCACTCAGTGACAGCCCATCCTATCAACCGTTTCGTGATTCTAGGACGAGTAGAGAATATCTGGAATATCTGGAGAGAATCCGAATTGCCAAATGATTCTAAATAATCACGTGAACATTTTATTTCTAGAAACAATCAACGGAAACCCATGCGAGCAATTTAAACAATTCCGTAATCTTTCCTGAACCAGCTTCTACAGCATTCATCCGTATTCTCCTGCTGTCAGGCATCTGGTGCCTCCGTGATAGACATTACGTATCTTAAGGGAGGCAGGTCTCACTAGTATGCCGCGAGCAGATGTGGTGGCTCACAGAAGCCCAAGCTCTGTTGAGAAGCCTGTAGGCAAAGCCTCGAAGAGTCATGGGTCACAGCTGCTGGTCAAGGCAGACTCTTGGTGAAGCAAGGCCCAGTGTCAGTCTTTTATACCCACTCAAACACACGGGCCACGCAATCTTTAAGATGACAAGGTTGGATTCTCACAGTGTTTCTACTAACTTCAAGCGGGAGTCTGGAATTGTCAACGCCTGGCACAGTTTAGATGTTTAGGCCACACAATACTAAGGTAAGCTATTATTAGTGTTCTGAGACTCAATTTCAACATGGGAAGGAGGGGCTCCCCCACCAGTAAGCAATTCTTGGACACTATCTATCCAAAGATAGTATTGGATTCCACAGAGTAAGGGTTCAGTCCTATAAGACTACCTGCCCCCATGATCAATCCGCTATGGTTTGAAGGTTAAGGACCAACCCCTCCCCCCTCTCCCCCCCACATACACACTTTGGCAACTCATTACATGCCAGTCAGTCACAAGTCCAGGCTGCAATTCTGACCAATCAGCTATAAATCAGATGTTCCCATATGCCTCTCCTTGGGTTCCATCAGTTTGCTAGAGCAGCTCACAGAACTCAGAGAAACATGTTATTGACTAGATCACCAGTTCATTATGAAAAGGTATAGCTCAGGATCAGCCAGATGACAAAGGTGCACTGGGAAAGGCGTGGGGAAAGGGTGAAGAGCTGCCATGCCCTCTCCAGGTGCACCACTCTCCTTGCATCTCCAAGTGGTCAGCAACCCGGAAGCTCTCCAAGCCTGTCCTTTTTCGTGTTTTCATTGCACAGGCATGATCCAGTCACTGGCCATCTGCAACTGACTCAGTCTCCAGGCTCTCTCCCCTTGAGAGGAGGAGGGAGTTAGTTCTAATCCTCTTATCACATGTTCAGATCTCCTGGGAACCAACTCTCATCCTTAAGTAATTAACATAACAAGGGACACTTTGGTTGCTCTCACCACTTAGGAAATTCCAAGGGATTTAGGAGCTCTGTGCCAGAAACTGGACTGAGATCAAACAGATATTATAAATCACAATACTCATTAGCATATTGGGTAACTGCAGATAAGGCTTGTATGAAGAAACAGTATTCATCTAGCCACTCAATGCATTTGTTTGTTATTGAGTTATTGAACATCTAAGTTGTGCCACTCTCTCATTCCCAAATTACCATGCGTTCGATCTCTCTTCTGCATCTTCTGGTTTCTAACCTCTGGGGAGGAGAACTGCAACTTCAATGCTGTTCAAGGCCTTGTCATCAGACACAAAGCTAGCAAAAACTTCATTTTATAACTAGGAAAATTTGGAAATTCTTAGCATATTAACAAGGAATCTTTATTCTTAGTTTACTGGGGAAGCCATTTAGTAATTTATCTGAACATATAAAGTCAAGGTTGTGTCACATTTAAAAAATTTTTATTGTAGGATGTTCTTAGTACTGTTGTGTGTGTACCTGCTATCTAGAGACCATGCTCTGAGCTATTTACATGAAAGGCATTAATATTCAGGATAGTGAGAAAGCATCAGAGCAATTACCCTGCTTGAGATAAAACCTGGCACCCTTGGAATGATCAACTCTCTTAAAAAGTATGTTAATAAAGCAATACACTTTGTATATCAATAAAACATGCATGGATATTAATACTTTGTACGTTATACATAAAATTGTATAGTGTATAAAACAATTGAGAAGCTTTTGCTCACATATGAGGATGTTCTTTTGTGAATGGGTTAGAATAACCATTTTGTTAACACATGTAGTGTCTCAATCAGTTGTAAGGTATCATAAGTAATTAATAACTCATAGTAGATGAAGTACCAAAATATGTGGAAGACTTGCCTTTATAATAAACTAGAGGCCCAGTGCATGAAAATTCATGCACTGGAGGGGGGGGGTCTCTCAGCTCAGCCTGCCCCCTCTCACAGTCTGGGAGCCCTCAGGGGCAGGAGGCAACCCAGCAATCAGGGGAAGGCGACACCCCATCACACCTCTGCTGCTGCTACTGCCGGCAGTGCAAGCCTCAGCCAGCCCTGGTTACCTGAGCCTCGGGGGGCCCTGGGTGGCTGGGCAGCCACCATCTGAGCTTGCCTGTGCCTCGGGTGTCAGCTGGGCAGCCAACATCTGAGGCTTGCCTGCACCTCGGGGGACTCTAGAGGCAGGCATGCGGAGCAGCTGGACCCACCTGGGGGCAGGCTCGGCTGTGCCGCCCCAGAGGGGCTGAGGAGACTGGGCGCCGCAGTCTTGTGGCTGTGGGCACCACCATCTTTGAGGGCATGGCAGTCAATTAGCATATTCCCTCCTTATTGGCTGTGGGCACTTCCATCTTTGTGAGGGCATGATGGTCAATTAGCATATTCCATTTTTATTAGATAGGATTAGAGTTGATTCAAGGGTATCTCTACATTGATATCTCTTGGGTTTCTCTTGGCATGTGTTTTCTAGAGTGAGAGGAAGGGATTAAGGGAACTAGACCCAGAGTGCAACAGGCCTGGGACTTACTCTCATTTGTATCACTAGGTAAAGGTTTGAGAATGGCTGGTTTAAACAAAAGGAGAAATGGTTTAATTAGGGTGGCTATGTAATTTATCAAACTGGGACACTTCTAAGAATAAAAGGGGGAGCTATTTTTATTATACCTGGTTTAAGTACTTGAGCTGTAAAGTTATAAAAAACAAGGTTTGAAGCCCAATTCTTCCAGTTATTAGCTATATGATATTGGAAAGGTCATTCTCCCAATAAAATGGACTTAGTATTTGCTATCTCACAGGTACTGTGTCAGTTAGGCTCCAACCAGGAGACAGAAACCTCACAATTACTTGAATAGAGTAAGTTTAATACAAACAATTATTGACTTGAACAGGGGGTTGGAGGTAATGGAGGATAGGCTCACAAGAAGCAAAAAGAATGCTACAGAATGCAGCAATAGCAGTTAACAAGGAGCAGCCACTGCCTGAAGGCTAAGGAAGGGAATCAGGGAAGAACCAGTGGAAGATACTGGCTGCAGAAAAGGAGACATATGTAATACCTTAATCAATAAAGAATAATATACACTGAGTGGCCAGATTATTATAATCTCTGAACACATAATAATCTGGCCACTCAGTGTATATCCTATATAATAAAAGGCTAATATGCAAATTATCCCCTCGACCAGGAGCTCGACCAGCAGGCCCCTCCCCCTGGCCAGGCTGGCCAGACCCCACCCATTTACGAATTCATGCATCAGGCCTCTAAATATATATATTGAGTGGCCAGATTATTATACGTTCAGAGATCATAATAATCTGGCCACTCAGTGTATATATATAAAACCCAGTGCATGAATTCGTATATGGGTGGGGTCCCAAGGGGGTTGAGGAGTGTGATAGACCCTCTGGGTAGGCGGTGGGATGCCTTTGCCTGCCCGGGGTCCGGATCCGTCCTGCTGACTTTCACACAAGTTGTTGGGAGCCACCTGGCGGCTGCTTTTATATTGTTTCTTCCTTGTGGAGCATCTAGGGAGGGGAAGCGGCTTTGGTGCTCGAGGCTGACTTCTAAGAGGCTAGTGGCACTAGTCTGTCAGTGCCTGGCTCGTTCTCTAGAGATCAGAGCTGCAGGACTACTGAGGTTGTGAGTGGCTGCCGCCGGGCTGGTGGATCGCTAGGACGGGTCTCAGCTAAGCAGTGCTCCCACTGTGGGAGCACACTGACCACCAGGGGCAGCTCCTGTGTTGATCGTCTGCCCCCCTGGTGGTCAGTGCATGACATAGCGACTGGTCGTTCCAGTCATTCCGAACCTTTGGTTGCTTAGGCTTTTATATATATAATATATACTAGAGGCCCGGTGCACGACATTTGTGCACTGGGGAGGGGGGTTTCTCAGCCCAGCCTGTGCCCTCTCGCAGTCCAGGACCCCTTGGGGGATGTCCACCTGCCAGCTTAAGTCCGCTCCCTTAAGCCGGCAGGCGGACATCCCCTGAGGGGTCCTTAGCGCTGCCGCAGAGGCGGGAGAGGCTCCCTCCATTGCCGCTGCGCTCACCAGCCATGAGCCCGGTCAGTGTGCGTCTTAGTGAACAGTCATTCTGCAGTTCGGTTGATTTGCATATTAGCCTTTTATTATATAGTATATATATGGAAAAATAGATACTGGTTGCAAAGTGGCCCAAGAAGGTACCAGGGGAAGCCATCCATAAGAAGGTGCTTGCCTTGTGATACTGGGCTGCACAGCTGTCTGACTGACTGGGCACGCGGGGGAAGTTTCTGGCCCCGGTGCTGCTAGGTGTGACAAGCAGCAGGAGCCAGGTGCTGGAGAAGCTGTGCTCACTGCAGGAGCCTGGCAAAAGGAGCACATCACACCCGGGAAGAGAAACATCCCTTTCTCCTTCAGCGTCACCCCAATACCTTCGACAGACAAAGCTTAACCTTGTGCAACTTTGCAAAGAAAAATATTTAGAGTTCTGCTCTATTTTTTCAGAACAGGGAATGAAGGGTAGATTTGGAGGTGAGATGCAATGAATGGATAAACAGCACAATCACACTGAGAATCACATGAGTTACACTAATGAACATGCAATATATTAGCATTGAACATGTTTAGCACAGTGCCTGGAATATGGTAAGTGATTAATACATGGTATACTATTATTATAATTTCTACCTATCACATTCTAGTTTTATTATCAAATGATGCTAGGGCTCTAGTTAATTAATTTAATTGATGTGAGACAATGAATAATGTTCAAGGAAGATGAGGCAGTATCTATTCTCTGTAGAACTAAAAAAAAATGGACAATTATTTTTTGACTCATATAGGTCAGGGAGAATCCTGACCTATGATTAATTTTTGAAACAGAAGTTTCAAAACACCTAAAATAGAAGCAGGACTATTTTGCCAGGGATCTAGTATGGCAAATTTCAAGCTTAGCTTTTTTAATGTTCAAACAAAACATATTCCCTCATTAATAAAGACATTTTTCCATTGAAGCTTCATTGCCTTCTTTTTGTATCAAATGAACTGTATTGTCATCTCATTAATCCTCAAATGCTCTTAGGAGGCAAAAGTGTGGAATTATCCATCCCATTTTATATCGCCTCTACTTCTCATGATTGACTTAATATCATGTTATTAAAACCAAGTTTCCTACCTTTTTCTTATTGCTAGCAACAGACTAGTGATTTTTGATCCAGAATCATAATATTTTGTTTATTCTGGGCATGGTTTTTTATATTACTTTATTCATGTTTTCCATACCCAGCCTGGTGTGTTTCAGCCTCCCAGATCACAGTTTTAAAGGTTAAATATTAGGGTTTTATATTTGCTGCATTTGTCACATCTATACCTGAATTCCATACTGTTTTCTAAATCCAGTATTCATTTGCTGTAATAGTTGACTCCTACATAATGTTTATTTAAAGTTTCTCCTTAGAAATTAGTCTTTTATGCAGTTACATGACTTGACCTCTCATTAAATTAGATTTACAACATCCCACATTTTTTTCTTTAATGATTTCTTTTCAATTTTACCTGCTTGCTACTTCTTTTGAGTATATATAATGACTGCTTTAGATTAAAATGTCAATACCTATTCTCTTTTTTTCTAGAAAATTTATTGTCTTGGACATAATACTTACATAATGCAAAGTTTAAGAGCCTCCCTTTGTTATATTTCTTGAACCATGAAGATGATCTTCAAATCTTTTCTCCATCATTAGCTCTATGTTCTTTTATGCAGTCTTTTTTTTTTCCTATTCTGCTTTAGGTATTTCTGTTATGTTAATGAAGAGATTAAAAAATGAAATGAAAAGTATGGAACTAGTAGTTCAGAGCAGATGAAATATCAACTAAATTTACCTTTCCTATAATATACTGTTTCACAGCATTTCTGTCTTCTGTGAAATGCCTATTAAAGACAGCTTTATTGAAAAATAGATTTGAGAATTTAGTATTTCAAATTTTACTTTGTCATGACTATTTACTTATTGTTGTTCTAAAAATGCTCAGAGAGAAAAGTAATCTATACTAATAAAAGGGTAATATGCAAATTGGGTCATGACGCCCTCACAGAAACAACCAAACAGCAAGCTGCATGGGGTGACCAGGCCAGCAGGGGTGTTAGTGAGGGATGACCAAACAACTGACCAGCAGGCTACGTGGGGCGACCAGGCTGGCAGAGGGGGACAGTGAGGGGCAACCAGGCTGGCAGAGGCGGACAGTGAGGGGCAACCAGGCCAGCAGGGAGGGCAGTTGGGGGTGACCAGGCTGGCGAGGGGACAGTTGGGGGCGACCAGGCCAGTGGGGGGGGAGCAGTGAGGGGCAGCCAGACCGGCAGAGGGGGGCAGTTGGGGGCGATCAGACTGGCAGGCAGAGGTGGTTAGGTGTGATCAGGCTGGCAGGGGGGGCAGTTAGGGGCAATAAGGCAGGTAGGCAGGTGAGCAGTTAGGAGTCAGCGGTCTCAGATTGTGAGAGGGATGTCCGACTGCCAGTTTTGGCCCGATCCTTGGGATCGGGCCAAAACTGGCAGTCGAACATCCCCTGAGGGGTCCTGTATTGGAAAGGGTCCAGGCTGGGCTGAGGGGAACCCCCCCCATGCACGAATTTCATGCACTGAGCCTCTAGTAGTTAATAATAAATACCAGAACCAATCCTAGGTCTGGACACTGGGACACTATAGTCTATAATATTAAATCTTTCTATTTATTTATTTATTTATTTATTTATTTATTTATTTATTTATTTATTTATCTTTATTGTCTAAAGTTTTACATATGTCTCCTTTCCCCCCAATTGACCCCTCCTCCCCAGCCATTCCCACCCCAGACTTTCTATATAATTTGCACAGTCACTTTTTTAAGGTACTTTGTCTTAACCGTTCTCTTGCAATGTAAGGAGTCCCTCTCTTTCAGACCTAAACACATTTGTGTATCTGCTGTTCCTGGATCAGTTACCCTGTTTCCACTGCTTTTTGCTCCTGCTCTTCTCTGAAAACAAAAACCACCTTTCTCATTCTCTAGCTAGTTACCAATTCTCAATTGTACTTATGGTTTAGCTAAAAGCTTTCTATTTCCTTGAAACCTTCTCTGATCTTCCAAGTTGAATGTCCCTTAGAGTCTTATATAGCTTATTTTTCTTATTGTTGGTTTTAGTCATTTTACAGGTGGCATTTATTGCCTTTTATGCTCAGGTGTCATTTCGATATATATTCATAATTTTTATATATACTATACGTATGATATTTATATAATATGTAAAATATATATAATATTTTCCTAGTGATATATATATATATTTCTCTCCTAGTGCCCAAATGAAAATAGTAAGCCCATGACACTTATTTTGGTTCATGTTAGATGGTCAATCGCTATGTGTTGATTCATTAAAACAAATATTTGTTGAATTTGTTTTGCTTAGGCGGGGAGAAGACACCAAGTTTAAGCAGGTAGTCCTCCTGGAACTCTCTGTCTGGTAGTGGGAAATATGCAAATAAGTATGTGAAATAGCAGAGCCCAGTCTAGCCCCAATGTTCTGGAGAAGGCCACTCTGCATTGCAAATCAGGGAAGGCTGGGTAGAGGACCTAACATTTGAGTGGAATGCTAACATAAGGGGATAGGAAATGAATTCTAGGCAGAGGTAAAAGTGTGTGAAGATATTTGCTGCTCAAAGGCAATGCCTTAATCGTAACAGAGGGTAAATCTTACCTGGAATCATAAATTAAAGATTTTAGCCTTTACCCCTGAAACCTACACAATTTTATTAACCAATGTCACTGCAATAAATTCAATTACAAAAAGATTTTAGCCTTTCAGGATTCTTATGGGTACATGGTATCATTACAGTAGAAATAAGCTAATGCAGAATAAGCTACAATATCTTTCTTCAGGCAAGCACAGTAAACATTTCCTTTCCAAGATTTTGTAAGGTTTAACATTAGAAGGTATAATGTATTTTAATGTCAAAATATTTTCAGCGTTCTGTTAAGGTTTGATTTTCAAAGCTTTTAATCTTGAGTAAAATTGGAGTAATGTTCTATTTTTTTCTTAACAAACATTATAGCTCCTGGTACTGCGATATAAACTGTTAATAAATGCCATGAACACAGGTGGAAATTTGAGGCATGGTACCCCCTAAACAAGTTTCCATGCAGGCACTCCTGCTGCAGTGTTTGCAAAGGCAGCTCTTCATGTAAATTCTAGATTAGACTGAATGATGAATTTAAAACAAGTGGGTGCACTCACTGTGGCCCAAATTAAGCCTGTTCTAAAGTTGCTATAGCAACATTATCAGTACCAAATGTCCTGCTCTAAAAAATAATTGGAAACATTTCCTGTTATTTAGGGAGAAAAATAAAATCACTATTAATTTTTTATATGCTGCTATACAAAATGCATTATTATCATGCAATTTTTTTAAAAAAGTCAGCAAATTTCATGAAAAGGTATAAGTAATTTTTTAATATAATTATAACAGCAAAATCAAGAAAAATAAGAATAAAATTAGTTTGTTGGTATAATATGACATACCTAGCAGCTAAATAAAATATTTGAATAAAGATACTATTCATTCATTCTTAAATAACATTTAAGATCAGACAGTAGTTTGAATAGTTCCTTTGGGTTTTGCATATGTGAATTATTTACCAGTTGGATCATGAGCAGATTTCTTCAATATTTGGAAAAAGTTAAAAGGCAGCTGAAGTTTTCAAGTTATTGATAGGTCAGTAAATAAACTCAGATGACATAAAAACATGACAATTCAAGAAGCAGAGAGATCTGAAATTTTTTATGAAGGTAATGCAAAGGAATGTACATTTAGAATTTGACCACAATAGCTACCTGATGTAATAAAACTCCAGACCCAGATGCATTTCTTTCTGAAAATGATCTTAATTCAAATCTATCAATACATTTTTCCTATATGAAGTTATTAGGAAATATTATAACATTTTTAGGCAAAGCAAAGTCTCCCATAAAATGGAAAATAAATAACCCCTACAAACAACATACTATTATTGGCTAACAGCATATGAATGTGTATTCTATGTAATTAAAATTTTTTTAAATTTATTGATTTTAGAGAGAGAGGAAAAGAGAGAGAGAGAGAGAGAGAGAGAGAGAGAGAGAGAGAGAGAGAGAGTGAGACATTGACTTGTTCCACTTATTTATGCATTCATTGGCTGATTTTTGTATGTGCCCCAACCAGGATTAAACCCACAACCTTAAACCCACAGCTCATCAGGAGGATGCTCTAATCAACTAAGCTACCAAGCCAGGGCTATTCTATGTAGTTTTATTCAACTTGTCAATACGATTTTCTTTCTTGAGTTTAGAAAGACAGTTTCTCTCAATGTAATTTTAATTCTAAAGTGCCATTTCATGCTTCATTATCTCTGAGTGGGAGGTATAATTTGTAGTTGTGAATCATGGGTTGTATAGCTAAGTTTATTTTTCTAGGCATTTGAGTGAGGTGAATAATACTTTTTCTTATATAGCAATTAAGCTTTCTTTTTTTTTCCTTTTGTTAATCCCCACCTGAGGATATTTTCCTATTGATTTTTAGAAAGAGTGAAAGGGAGGGAGAGAGATAGAGAGAAACATTGATATGAGAGAGATACATCATTTGGTTGCCTTTCACACTTCCTAACTAGGGCCAGGGATCAAGCCTGCAACCAAGGCAGCAGCCTTAGACGAGAATCAAACCTGAGACCCTTCATTCCGTGGGCCAATGCTCTATCAGCTGAGCCAAACCAGCCAGGGCTTAGGCTTTCTTATTTAACAACATTTCATTTTGGAGTGTATGTATACCCTTCATCTTGGGAACAAGATGAAAACATATAAGCTGGAACATTTTGGAGAATGCTTAATTCAATTTATTTGCAAAGTGAAAACATTTTATTTGCTCAAACTTTGACCCCACCCTTAGCTCCAATTTCCACTGCTCTTTCTACCAGGTATCAGCTGTGCTTAATATACTGGCATAACTCAAAGCAAACATGAATAAAGAGGGAGATTCCCCAGTACTGGCTTCTAAACAATTTTTTTATGGCACTAATGGGTAGCAGCCAGCAGCTCCTATCTCACCCCCAAAAATAGATTCTATCCTGAGTCTAGGTTTGCCTATGGTATGTTTGCCCACAACAGACACACACACACACACACACACACACACACACACACACACACACACACACACTTAAACATATAAATTCATTCATCAGCTCCAAATGAAACTTAAATCTGTCATGGAAACCAGAAAGAAATAGGATGGAATTCAACTTTTTCGCCAAAGTGTGTGTCTGTTTCATATCAATTCCATTGTAATTATAATTAAGCTAATAATTATAAGCTTTCCTTGTCATTCACCTCATAAATCCAGCTTATTTCTAGTTCCGTATGTTCACCTAATCTAGAATGTTCTCCTTGGAGTTTTTACCTATGTCTAAATCATTCATATTTTCACCAAAAAATCTTAATTGGCTGATGTCAAGTGTTGTCATCCTTCATTATCTACTTCCACTTGCTTTAGATGAATTGTTAGTTAAATAGAGTATTTTAGAGTTTGGGCTCTAGAGTCAAGGTTTAATTTAAGCTTAAATTCTGGCATATGTACTTATAAACAACACTAAATGAACCAGATGTAAAATTTTAAACAAATATGTACAACTAATCCACTAATATCAACTTTTTAAAAATCAACTTTTAAATGAACAAATTAAATAAACAAATTAATTATGAGGCCAGCTGTGGGCCAGACACTGTTATTAGTGCTGAGATATGGGAGTGAGTATGGCAGACAAGAAACCTGTTCTTCGCAAGCTCACATTGTAATAGTAATAGAAGAGGGTGGACCATGGGCGATAAATTAAAAATATTCCAGATTAGGGTAAATTCTGTAAAGGAAGTAAATAAAGTCATGTAATACAGACTAACTGGGGTTCCTACTTCTTTTGGGGTGAGGGTCAGAAAAAGCCTTGATGAGGGGATGACATTCAGGTTGAGGCCTGCAGACTGAGGAACCAGCATACAGAACAGGGGGTTGGGGGAGGCGGGGAGAGTGTATGCAGGTTAGAGGGAAAAGCAAGCATCAATGTCTTGAGTAGAAAATTACATTCAAGGAATATATGGGTTGGGGGAGTGGGGAGCAAGAGCTGTTCTCGATAACATTGAGGATTATTAAAAGGAGTTTGGATTTTATTCTAAGATTGAGATAAAAACTGGATTACTTTGTTTAGTTGTCATGTAGATTTTTAGAAAGTTAAATTGGTTCTAAATATTTTTAAATTATGAAATGTTGCATAAAATCTCAATATGCTATGCATATACCTGAAGATTTCCATGATTATTAAAAACCAATTGTTTTGACTCACAATTTTCTTATCCACTCTAGTTTAACACAGATATCTCAGGTGATGATTAGAGCAATAAAACCAAAAACTCCTTTGATGCCACTCCAAGTACATAGTCACAGGGGAGTGAGCATCTGCCTTTCCCATGTCTAAAGTCTCCTCTGAACAATGGTGTTGACCAGAGGGATGAATGAGGAAACACAGATAATTGAACCTGGAGCACAGGGAAGAAGTCAGGCCTGGAATTACAAATTTGGGCAACATCAGTGTATAGATGTTTGTAAATCAAGGGAATGCGATTACCTAAGGGGATAGAATAGGTAGAATAGGGTCCCAAAGGAAGCCCTGGTTCATGCCAACATTTAAAAGAAAGTTTAGGTAAAGGAACAGGTGTCATCAAAAGAGGCTAATTAGGGCCAGCAAGTAACAGGAAAATTAGAAATATATATTTTTTTAAAGAAAAAGTACTTTGTAAACTTTGAGATTGAATATTATGAAAACAGGCACTTCTGCTGGATTGGCAACATAACGATACTCATAGACCTTGACAAGCACCGTAGTGATGGGAAGGTGAAGATAAGTAAGTTAGGGTGGGGAAGGAATGCACGATAAATGAAGTAGTGGAGGTGAAGGATGCGGTGAATTTGTGGAAATTATTTTTCCGGGAAGTTGGCTGTGAGGCAGCATGGAGAAATAGGGTGGTGGCCAGAAAAACGCCAGGGAGTCAAGGATTTTTAAAAAGTTGGTATTAGTGGATTAGTTATATATATGTTAAAAGTTTTACATCTGGTTTCTCATTTGTAAAAGAGGCAAAATTAACCATAATACTTCCAGTGGCTACTATGAGAATTAAGAGGTATTGCAAGCAAAGGACTAGCACCATACTTGGTGTATGGCCAAAGGCCCCAGGTAAATAAAGGCACTCCAATCAGGCAGAATATTCCAAGACTTAGAAGTTACCTCCCAGGAGCCAAGGACAAAGACCAAACCTCACTTTGTTAAGGTTAATCCTTTACTGCACAATTTACAATCTAGATGCATACGAGAATAAACTCTGTGCTCTGTGCACTCACATCTGTAAACCGACTTTTGTCCAGCCCTGCATGTGTGCGTGTGTATGTGTGTGTAACATTTAAACAATATGTAATTTAATTAGTAGCTCAAGTCAACAAGGAGTGCCATAATGCTGTGTTTGTTTAAATAGTGCTTACTAAAGATATTCAGAGAAACATCTGAATATCTGAGTTTGAGCTGAGGTGATACAGGAAGGTGTGGTAGGAAAAGTCCTATTTGAATTGGGATTACCTGGGATCCAGGGATTGCCTGGATTTGAACTTCCTGAAAGAAAAGGGAAGGCACTTCCAGGAGAGTGAATAGAGGAAGGCAAGATGTGGAGGTCCCTTCCCAAGGAGATGAGAAGGACAGAGTCAGGTGAGGTAAGACTGAGAAGGCTACAAACCAGGTGGCTTAAAACAGCTTTTTCTCTTGAAGTTCTGCAGGCCAGAAGTCTGGAGTCAAGTTGTTAGCTGGCAGGTTCCTTGTGGACACTCCGAGGGAAGGTCATCCGTATCTCCTTGCCTCAAGGACTGTCAGCAATCAGTGGCTTCCTTTTATTGTAGATGCATCACTAAGACCTGCCTCCATCATCACATGGCCTTCTCCCTTTGTGTATGCAGCTCATCTCTGTCTCTATTTTGCCTTCTTATAGGACATCAGTCATTGCATTAGAGTCCACTGTACTATGCTAAAACCTATAATTTCAACTTAATCAGTTAAATTGGCAAAGTGCTCACTTCCAAATGAAGTTCATGCTGAGGTTCCAAGTAGACAGGAATTTTGGGGGAAACTATTCAATCCAATATAGGCAGATTGGGGGAAAATGTGATCTAAGATGGGCTGTAGCTTACAAAAATTGTTACAAAGTCATAAACAATACTTGAATACCTTTTAAAAACAATTCACTAAACAAGGTCTTTCATACTTTCTCAATCACTCTTTCTAAACACTAGAATGCCATCCTCCCCCCACCACCAAGTACAATAGCCCTCAAGAGAAGAATTTGTGTGTGGTGGGAGTGATTTGATTTGATTTCAAACAGGGAAAAACCATTCTGTGTCTCTTTTCACTTGATTTCAAAGAGACATAAAGAAGAACAATCTGGATAAAGCAGGGGCAGCTTAGTGATTCAAGGGGCAGAGTCCTTGGCCAGGACGCCTAGGTGCCACAGATGCAAGGAGAGAAAAAGGGCAAGGGTGGGGTGGAAGAGGGCCAGGAAGGAGAGGGTATGGGAGAGATACTTCTTTCTCTATTCTATCTAAATGTTTTATTTGTCTGCTATTTTCATTCATGAAAACAGTTTTGTTTCCAAGGCAGTTTGCATAGCACCCGGGGTCTGTTTTGTAAAGGTGAATTCCAGTACCTTATTTTGGACCTAGTCAATCAGAAAGTCTGTGGGGGGACCCCGGGAATCTGCATTTCCCACAATCTCACCAAGTGAGTCTTAAGCATAATAACATAGGAGAACCACTCTATTAGCGTTTGGTTTGGATTTAAGATGCACATATATTTAGAAAGGTTAAAGGGATACTATTCCACAGATCCGTTTTATTAGAAGAATGAAAATTATGGTTTTGAAGTGGGTGAGTTCTTAAGCCCAGAATTATTGGGGCCCAGGTCAAGTCCAAGCAGGATCCCGAATGAGGCAGAATGTGGGCACAGAGTCTAGCTGTCTGGACAGAGGACTGGGATATGATTGAGGAGATGAGAAAAAAGAACAGTAATGTCAAAGAAAATCTTTGCCTAAATAACAACTTCATATAAAGGTAGATTTGTGCCTTAGAAGGATAATTTCTTGCCTTCTTCTCCCTCCTTTCCAGCTTCCAGCATTCATACCTGGGGATTAAGGGTTAGGCTTCCTTAGTCTAATCTGGGAATGCAATTGGCATGTATAAATCCATTTCCAGGGAAAAATAATCTTGCTTTTTAGGAGAATTTTGGAAAGATAAATATATATATATATATATATATATATATATATATATATATATATATAGTCTACACTACTAAAAGAGTAAGATGTAAATTGACCATACCTTTGCGACATCCACCAGCTAATCAGGAGTGAGTATGCAAATTAACCCAACAAAGATGGCAGGTTAAGTTGCATATGCAGGCCCCAAGCGGCATGCTTGCATCGTCGCCATGGTGACAATGCAGGCGTTTCACACGCTCCAGCCTCTCAGGGCCTCTGGACAGTGTGGGAAGGCGGAAAGGCGACTCCAGCCGGATTGATGGCAGTGCTGGCAGCCAGGGTAAGGAAGGCCCATTCTTGCATGAATCTTGGTGCATCGGGCCTCTAGCTTTTAATATATAATACATATATATATGTTTAATATACTTGTCAAAATCTGAGCTAGGCTGTGAAGAGCATAGTGCTCATGTTGTCTGTGCCATCCTATAATACCTTTGCTAATTTATTGTTGTTGTGAGGATGTGTAACTTACTCCTAGTTATTTAGCATTCTACAATACTGGCAATATTTTTTGAATCAATATGTGAAACTCATCCTTTGAAAAGGATGTTAGTCTTTCTTCCAGGTGCATGGTGAGAATGGCTTCTATAAGCTGAAAATAGAATTATTGGCACTTTCAGAATATTGATGGCCAATGAAGAGAAGGGGTAGGATATTTGAATTCTAAGAAGTTTTAGAAAAACCCCCAAAATTTTCTTCCTGAACCTGAGAAAGAACAATGATAACTGCCTTAGAAAGATGAAATGAATTGCATAAGAAAATATATCCAGTTTCTTAATATTGTTAGATAATTGATCAAGTCCTGGAACTGCAGTGATTTTTTTCATATTCAATTGACTTTTTCCACCATTCTTCTAAAGGAACTGAATGCAAAGCAAATGAGAAAGGCAACGTTACAAAGTCCTATCTTCATCATAAATTTATTACATTTTTCTAATAAGAACCTGGTCTAACTCTGCTGAGGATTTCAGATTTTCTCAGGGAAAAGAAAGAGAAAAACTTGGTTTGTATTCAAAGACATGAGATTCTTTCCTTATTAGAGGATTTATTACATTAGCATTTGGTTAGTTTATAGTAAACTCCTAATTTCTACTCCAGAGCAAAAAAAAAGTTCATCTAGAACTGCATAATCAATACTTCTCCAGTATCACAAGCCTCATCAGTAAAATTTCCAGGGTTCCTTCTTCATGTCTGATAATTTCTTTCTATTCTGGCTTTGAGCATTAATATGCCAGAATACTGAGGTCTTCACTAACAAACTCCATGCAAATATAATAGGTAAACTATTCAACCAGGTGCCTAGTTGACATCCATGACGAGGGTTCACTTTCACAAGGAGGTAGCACCTGCAGAGAAGCCCACAGGTTGTGGAGTCACTAGGATGAGGCGTGGGCTCAGCTTCTGGACCTCCCCTTGCCCGGTGAAGTGACCTTGGGCAAATAACTTCTCCAAGCTTTAGAGTCCTCATTTATACCATGTAGCTTAGCAAATTAGTTAATGCTTAGCAAAGAAGTTCTTAAAATGTGGCTACATAAAAGGCACTTCAGAAAGATTTGTTCTTTCCTTTCTTTCCAATCCCCAGAAAGTCTCTCAATCTGAAGCACCAGCTGCCATGGGCATTGCAAATGTTCTGAAGACTACAGGTTGGACAGAATTGTTGGAATGAACCTATGCTGCAGGTAATGAAGGGCCCACAGTGAAACTTCTCAACAGCAGCAACAAAGCAATAGGAACATAAATCGTTATCTGATCATTTATGACTCAACACTCAAATGGGAAAAAGAAAATGCCCAGTATTTACTAAAGGCAAGAATGGTCTTGGCACTTTTACACTTAATTCCTGTATGTCAACCGTATAAAGTGAAATCAATAATCCTTCATAGAAAGGGAAACTGAGATTCAGAAAGCTGATGAAACTTGCCAAAGGACACGTGCAGGATACAGCAGTGTAGGAACAACACACTGATGTTTGATACAACTTTGCCTAAGACGTGGCTCACACTGGTGAATATATCAGTACGTTGTCTGTTCTTCATGTCAAAGAATGGCAAGATCAGATTCTCTTATTCATGAATCATCCTTTAATCTATGGCAAGCACAGAAATCTGAAGGGATATAGAAATGATAACAGAGTAGTAACAACATTAACTTTAGAGTCAGACAGTTGTGGGTTTGAATCTGACTCTGCCACTTACTGTTTATGTGTCATTGGGAAAATTATTAAACTTCTGAAGCTTCCCTTCCTCATCTAAAAATGAGGATAATGATGGTACATACTTCATAGAGCTATTTAAGGATTATTTAAAATAATGCCTGTAAAATACTTAATACAGTTCCTGACATATAATTATGAATTTATTTTTAGTTGTATTAAGACACTGCACTCTTAAAGTGTTTCACAAAGTTTGGATGAATAATTTCTTGCATCAGAATCCCTCGGGAGCTTATTAAGTAAGAAGGTTCCTGGGCCTCGCTCCACACCTCATGAATCAGAATATCCAGGCAGTGGGACTTTGCTTTCTAACTAGTTGGCCGTATATACTAGTAGTTGAAATCAGCTACTGATGCTATCTATCATTTATTCACTCCTCTCTTGGCAACAATATCCTGATTTCCATTTGGGGAATTACACGCCCCCCCCCTCACACTCCACTTTTCCTTTTTTTGTTGTTAATCCTCACTCCAGGATATTTTTTCCATTGATTTTTAGAGAGTGGAAGGGAGGGAGGGGGAGAAAGAAAGAAAGAGAGAGAGAAAGAGGAGAGAGAGAGAGAAGAAAGAGAGGGAGATGTGAGAGGAACACGTTGATTGGTTGCCTCCTGCACATGCCAGGCATCAAAACTGAAACCCAGTACATGCCCTTGACCAGGAATTGAGCCCGACACCCTTCGGTGTGCAGGCCAATACTCTAACCATTGAACCCACCGGCTAGGGCATCCACTTTTACTTTTGATGGAGCATCTAATTGGTACCTGATTGGCATTCCCCCAGCCACAGAGACTGACAGGGTAGCTGTCTGAGAGTAGAACCAGAAAAGGCAGAGCTAAAAGATAGAAACAGAAGTCTCATGCTGATGGTGTCATTTGAGCCTCTCGTCTAGCTACACCTAAAGCCAGACTGCCTCCTACACTTTTCAGTTATAGAGCCAACAGAATCCCTTTTTGGTTAGATCATCTTGGAATCATGTTTATTTTAGTTACAAACCACCAAAGGCCTTAATAAATCAGATAACACATTTATACATTTTTTTATTTTTATTTTTTGTCAAATGAACACTTGCTAGGCCTTAACTCCACAATGGGTTGGACCACATGCAGACCGTCCGGATGCTTTTTGTTTAGACTTAGGCAAGGCAAGTGGCCTCCTAGATTTCTCTCCTCTAAATTGATACCTGGATCTGGGCTCTCAAGGGCATGCAAAAGACATACAAGAATACCCTACTCAACTTGGAGGCTTTGAATAAAATTTGGTTCTATTAGCCAGAGGTACCAAGTCAAATATCCAAGGGACCAGGCAGGAAAAATGATTAACTAAAACAGGCTGGGCATCCAAGAAAAACATCAAGGCCAATCTGACATTAAATGCCCAGCCTCACTGTTAACAAGACAACAGGAGCAGAGAAACTGGAGGATCTGGGAGCTCTTGTCTTCTTTAAAGGAAGCAGCTGCTATCAGATCCAGCCAAAAGCTGCCAAAGGAGAATGCAGTCCCAATATTACCAGAGTACTCAAGCATCATTAATTTTATATGAAATCTCCTGAATTTTAAACACTAACAAATAACTCAATGTTTTGAAACATGCTGTGCAAGCCGACACCCTGAGGGCCAAACTACAGACACACGTGAGGCACCCTGTCATCTCCTTGGTAGACCTCCCAAGAAATGGCCAGGTGGGAGTTACTGAGGAGACTTTCACAAGTAGGAGGTTACCCAGGTCCATCTATAGACACCTGGAAGATCACAAAGAGAAAAGACCCATAACCAACCATGACAAGCAGAAGGGCAGTGTCTTCACTCCATCCATAGACTAGATTGGTGGTCGCACGTGGGCTCCTCAGGAATGCATTAAGCTCTTTACGCCTGTAAGATCTTCTCCTCTGGAGGAATGAAACCCTTTTTCTAGAAATTAGGTTGTGTTGCTAACAGTCTCTACCTACCTGTTTTCTTACTTTGCCCCTTTAAAAGCTGGTAGGGTCTTCTGGTTTTTTTTCTCTCCAGAAGACATGATAGCCAGAAATCTGGCTCCAGGCAAGTACTGAATTAACCTCATAATCCTAAGGAGACACAATCACTTTAGAGTCCATTTGGTTAACAAAATATGTTTATATATGCTTTCAACATGGGCTCTTCTAAACTGTGGTATCTCCCCTTACCCAACATATTCCACATTTACATTTGCAGGGCAGAGCTAAGATAAACATCCAAAATGGGTTTGTTTTTTTTTTTTTTTTAAAAGAAAAGACAGGCTCCAAGAAGGTTAACATAAAACCTTTGGAATGAGGAAGAATAGAGATACAGCTCACGGTTACTCAGCTACCAATAGTCCTGTCTCCTGTCTTAGTCCTCACCTAATACAGAAAAGTATTCAGAGTCCTGAACTATTGCTCCAATTTCTAATTTGTGGTCTATTGCTCTGTCTCCAGGGAAATCAGGAGAAATGGGGAATTATTAAAGAGTTATTGCTTAGATAACTAGAGAAGTGACCTATGCTAGGAGAAAATATCTGCTATTTTCTTGACTAACTAATGGGGTGCTTAGCAAAAATAAAAATAAAAATAATTCAACATGAACTAAAGGGGTAGAACTAGAACCAAAATGAGAATTTATTGGATTGCTGATCAAATGTGTATAAAAGTAACAACCCCTGAGTAGGACATCTCCCAAACTAAACAGACAGAATGTCTCTACTACAACCGAATAGCTTTATCTTACTCAACAAACTAGTTCAGGCGTCCTCAAACTACGGCCCACAGGCCACATGCGGGGTGTTTTTGCCATTTTGTTTTTTTACTTCAAAATAAGATATGTGCAGATTGCATAGGAATTTGTTCATAGTTTTTTTTAAACTATAGTCCGGCCCTCCAACCATCTGAGGGACAGTGAACTGGCCCCCTGTTTAAAAAGTTTGAAGACCCCTGAACTAGTTCATCTAAAAGGGTGTCCTCACCACACACAGGCCCAGCTGGTGGAGCTGCCATCAGCCGGGGATACTGAGTGACCACATGGAGGAGAGTCCATGCTGACCAAAAATGACCATGTAACATGAAGAAAGAGTAAGCTTTAGTTGTTAAGGCCATGGGATTTCAGAGTGAATTCCAATTGCAGCATAGCGAAGTTCATCCTGACTAATAAAAGATATGCTGAAAAAAATAGGAGTTTGCCTTGTCTCTGGAGTGAGGGAAAAGCAATTAGAAGCAGGGTAGCAGCTAGTGGTAAAATCTTCTATCCTCCTTCTGTCCTCCTGCTTTCTTTTCATTCTTATTCTATGCACACAAAAAATGCACCAATTCTGTCAATTTTCAATTCTATATTCACACATATGCCAACTTTATAAAATGAAAATAAGGGAAAACATGAAAAGTACACAGCTTAGTTTTGTGCATAATTTAAACATTTAAAAAATTTTTATGTATTCAAATGTATTCACGAAAGAGACATTTGCATGAGACACAGATGAGAAGTCAGTTTTTCAGTTCTCCCAGTCCTACTGTTCTTTGGCTAACACAGTGGTCGGCAAACTGCGGCTCGCGAGCCACATGCCGCTCGCGAGCCGCGGTTTGCCGCTCTGTTGACTAATGAGTTTGCCAATCACTGACCTAGACTCTCGATTCCAATAATTACAGGCTGTTGTTGTTCCTTGTGATTAAGCCCCTATCCCAGTGGTCGGCAAACTCATTAGTCAACAGAGCGGCAAACCGCGGCTTGCGAGCCGCATGTGGCTCACGAACCGCAGTTTGCCGACCACTGGGCTAACATTCTCTTAGTAGCACATACCTATTCAGGGTCTTAGAATCTTTTTCTATCCTATTAATATATGCACTCAGAAAACACTGAATTAAACTCATTCACTCAGTCTCTGACACTCATCTTCTGTGTGGCGGGAATTATGCTGTATCTATCCTCAAGGGAGCTCAGAGGTTAGTGGGAAAGCTAATCTGTAAATAAATCCTTTTTTGTGATGTTGAACAGACATCCACACAAGAGCAGGGACTAGGAGAAACAAGCACATATGTTTCAGGGGTCTTGGGATGTTAAGAGAAGATTTACTGATAAGGTCACAGTGATTTTTGCTCATTAAAAGGTTATGCTAGTGACATTATAGTCACTATAATGTAGTGGATGGTTGGAGAAGGGTGAGATTGGACCCAGAGAACCAGGTTAGGCAAGCGGTAATGGTGTCATAAACTAGGACGATTAGCAAGGGGGTTAGAGGGAATGGAGAAAAGAGGACTTGTGGCAGAGATATTAGGAGGCAGACACTAATTTGGATTTGAGGAGTGAAAAAGAGGGAAGAGCTAAGGAATATTCTAGAGTAAGAGTCAGTGAATTTTTTCTATAATGGGCTGGCTAGTAAATACTTTAGATTCTGATTCACATACAATTCTGTTGTATAGCCTTTATTCCTCACAATATTTAAAAAATGTAAAAACTATTCTTATTTTGAGGCATGGAGTTGGCTCACAAACCTATGTTGTAGATTAAAATATCTCAAGGGGCTGCCTAGCCAGTGTGACTCAGTGGCTGAGTGTCAATCTATGAACTAGGAGGTCAGGGCACATGATTCTCTCTCATCACTGATGTTTCTATCCCTCTCTCCTTCTCCCTTCCTCTCTCTGAAATCAACAAAACATATTTATATGAAAAAGTTTTCAACTTTGGGAATATTTAGAAAGCAGTTAATAGAATGCTTTTCAATACTATTTGCATTTTTACATTTGGATTAAACGAGGATCAAGAAATGTTTCTGTTGTATCCTAAATAGAATTCTAGGCCTTCAAGTATGAAAACTGCTTCTTTTGTTTCTAATTCTTAAGTATTAAGATGCACACACATAAGGCACATACAATTAATTCTTGATTATCTGAAGGTGGATTAACTGGTTTATGGAGTAAGGGGTTTGTGGATTGGTCTGTTTTCAGATGGAGGAGGTTACAGTGCAGCAGGTTTAGGCTGAGGTCACTTCCCCTGTCGGGACATGTAATCAAGCCCTGGGCAGCTGCCCTGGTTGTCAGTGCCCCAGTGGTTAGGGAACAGGACTCCAGGTTTGGGGGTCATGTAATCTGGTGCACTTGATCTACTCTGTTCACAGTCCCACCCAAAGCTTGGCTGTTCAGCTCCGGCCCCTTGAAGAGCTGTCCTTCAGCTCCAATCTCACAATTACCTGATTGTTCAGCTTCACTGGGAAATGAGATCTGGTTTATCCAAAGTTTGATCTGTAAACTGGCTTATCTACTTTGCGGTAATGAAGAGTTGACTGTGGTTTCATCTGAACTGTGTGTGGTTTGGGGTTATCTGTAAACTAGCTCATTTCCACTCACCCTCCAAAATTATCTCTGATAATTATTGAATGTAATTACATGTTGTCCTCCAAGTGTTCCTGAAAATGTAATTTCACCAATTCTGTTTATCTTCCAAAAGATTCAGCCCATTTCACGGACCCTATGACATAGTTCTATTTGTTTTCAATGTGATGTTCCTATGATAGTGTCAAACTGTACGATTTACAAAGTTGTTTCTTAATATTCAATTCAAAATAAAAACAAAAACAAACAAACCAAAAAACCAAAACAAGGCTGAAATTAATGTCTTAACTTAGGGAATTAAATGGTTTTTAAATGCTTAGCGCTGGCTGAGTACTAGTATACCAATCAGTACTCGTTCTTTACTCCAAATGTGTCTACTTGATAACATCATCTATATCTTTTAAATTTTTACTGCATTCTTTAATTCTAAGATATAACAAGGCAATGCATATATTTTTAAAAAGCTTATGAAACAAAACAAACAAACAAGGAAATACAGTACCACAAGCCGAAATCCACTGAGTGCTTTATCCTTTCAATACCAGAAGAAGAGTAAACCGAATGGGTTAGTAAGAAGGCGATATCAGAAAGGCATAGAAAGAAGCAATGGAGGAATCCAAGTGTGGGACAAAAGTGAGTGAAAAGATAAAAGAAGGAAAGTGAAGGAAAAGCTACAGCCCTCGTTAGCCTCACTCCAAGCTGAAGGCCTCTCTTCTCAATAGTTCCTATGAAGAATATTGACATTAAAAGGAAGGCTGGAGGTAAGTCACACAGAATCAGAAGAAGTCCTAAGAGGTTTCTGAATTAAAGCGGTAGGTGTGGAGGCAGAGTGAGCCAGGAGCTGCACTGTCATAGTTTCCTTAGATCTCTGGTAGAATATTCAGGTAAACCTTGGAGAACGCATTTGATTATGAGCAGTCACAGCTATCAGTTTGCATGTACTGTGTTATATCTGGCACTATGTTGCTAAATGAGATTGCTCAAACCTAGTTTGCCTTTTAACATTACCTCCAGCTCCTTGTTCACTGCCTAACATTTTGTTTTCTTCCTCAATGTCTTAAATTTAAATGTTTAAACAATATAATGAATTTAAAGTGAGACAGGGTAGAAAATCAATAACTGGAACTCCCTCTTCCTTTGCTCCTTTACCCTCTTTTCTAGTGACTTGTGCTTTTAGGTTTCACCTTGGATGCCCAAAGCTCCAAGGGTGTCATTCTGCGGACCCTGGAAACTCTCCACACGGAAGGCCTCTACCTGGCTCCTCCTCACCTTCAGAACTTGCATGTCTCTAGAAGTCATTAAAACTTCAGGTATTTCCAGTTCTCTGTCTCCCAGGCATATCCGCCTCCTTGTGGTTAGGTAAGTTCACATGACTAGTTCTGGTCATTGAGTTGAGAGTAGACGTACAAAGTATCTCTTCCAGGCCAAGGCACTGAACTACTAGTGCAAGACCTTACAGAGTGCTTTTTGACTCTGGGCTGTAGTGTACTTGAGATAGTGGCCACTCTATTAGCCTGAATCTCAGCGTAAAGAGATGTGGAGCAGAGCCCTCACTCACTTTCAAAGGACATGAAGTAAAAGTGAGAGATAAAGTGTTATTTTTCAAAAGCCAGTAAGTTTGAAGGATATATTATGATGTGATTAATTTACCTTCCAATACTCCCCCCTCTTCATTAGTATACATGAAAACAGAGACTCAGTGAGGACAGAGACTTTATCTATGTTGTCATGTTCTCTTATGTATCTTCAGTGCCAGCACAGTGCTTAGAGGATAAGCAATTATCATTCAATAAATATTTGCTTATTTAAAAAATAAGTGACTTTACTTCTTGCTTTGGTGATATAGGTTGTAATGGGGTAAATAAATGCAGTTATTCAAGCAAATGAATCATAGATCTATTATCTCAGCAAGTCATAGGTTTTTGATCTGAATACTACTTAATGGTGATTGTAGATACATTGGAAGGCTGCATATGAGAAGATTTTTAGTTAGATTTGGGCTCCTTCAGAAAATGTAAGCTGGGCAACTACTGGAGCAGCCTCATGAGTAGAAAGTCTCTAATTCTGCTTAAGATTAGATATGAGTTATTGAGGGGTCTTATTAGAGGAAGAGAGAAAGGGCTAGCCTGAACCTTGACAGTTGTATTAAATAAGGCCTTTCTGATTAACCAACACTCTGTAGTTATCAGGATTGTAGCAACTTCATTATAATTTAGTTGAATTTTAGGAGAAATTTTAGCTGTGAATTATCAAGAAAGAAAATTTTGCTTTATGAATTTTAAGCAAATGGTAAAGATTCATTGTTTTTGCCACCTGGAATTCACTTCTTCAAAATGCTTTCTGAAATGCCTATGACTAGAAAGAGTTTTTATAATAGACACACTACTGTGTGATCATAGTCCCTGTACACTAAGAGCAATTACAATAAAATTACAATAAAAGTATGAACATCTTTTGCCAATGAGCAACTCTACGGCAGGCAGATGCAGGAAGAGGGAAACTAGAATTATGTGAGTATATTTCTCAGAGGCCTAATTAGGCTGTAAGAGTCATCCAGTTATAACATCCAAAGATCATACTGAATGAGCTTTGCCAGGCCATCTAAATGGGTAATGGTGGCATTAGTGTAAGTGGGTGACAATGTTCAGGCAGGTGGCGGACAGTGTCAGGGTCCTAAGCAGCGTCTCACTTTGTCTATAATAGCAGCTATCTAACATTACCTGAACAGATTCCTCACAGAGAACAGAAATGGAGGCCAAGAAGGGGGAGTGAGGACCTTGAGCTCTGGAAAGCATTGGGCTTCAGAACCCAAGTTCAAGTGGGGCACCAAGCAAAAAGCCCTGAGAGTGACGGTCAGAAATGAAACTAATAGACACAGACAATAATCCTATGGGAATGTTACAGTAAGTTATTTTTTTTTCATAATCCTTTATTTTCTTACTGCAGAAGACAAGAAAGGTGGGAGGTGGGTGGGGGCATTGCTGGCAGACAGTGGGTGGAAGCGATTTCTTTCCTGACAGTGACAGTCTTCTGGGATTACTTAACACTATAAAAGTTATCAAGCGTTAAAACTGTCTTAAGTTCTACTTTTTGTGTTTAGTGCTATTAGTTTCCTTTGTTCTTAATATTAAATGTCTTCATAAATTGGCAAAAACAAGGAGATTCTAGATATTGTAAATATTCAATAACTGAACCATTTTTTTACAAAAGAATATAAAATATTTAAAATTAAATCATCACTTTCTGATTGGTGACACCAATCAGAAAGGATATATGCACCCCTATGTTCATAGCAGCACAATTTATAATAGCTAAGATTTGGAAACAGCCTAAATGCCCATCAGCAGATGAGTGGATTAGAAAACTGTGGTACATCTACACAATGGAATACTATGCTGCTGTAAAAAAGAAGGAATTCTTAGCATTTGCAACAGCATGGATGGAACTGGACAGCATTATGCTAAGTGAAATAAGACAGTCAGTGAAAGATAGATACCACATGATCTCACTCATTTGTGGAATATACAGAACATTATAAACTGATGAACAAAAATAGATACAGAGGCAAAGAAGCATTGAACAGTCTGTCAAACTACAGTGGGAAGGCGGGGAGGGTTGGGGGGGGGTAAGAGATCAACTGAAGGACTTGTATGCATGCATATAAGGATAACCAATGGACGCAAGATGGTGGGGGGCGGGCGGGGGCAGTGAGGGCAAGTGCAGTTGGGTAGGGGAAGCTGGGGGGAAGTCAATGGGGACAAAAAGGAGACATATGTACTACTATTTGTAATACTTTAAACAATAAAATAAAATTTAAAAAAATAGCTGTGGTACATTTACACAATGGAATTCTACACAGCTATAAAAAAGAAAGAACTCTTACCATTTGCAACAACATTGAGGGACCTGGAGAATATTATGTTAAGCGAAATAAGCCAGTCAGAGAAAGATAAATATCACATGATCTCACTCATATGTGGCATCTAATGAATAAAATAAACTGATGAAGAAAATAGATCCAGAAACATAGAAGCATGGAACAGACTGTTGAACCTTAGAGGAAAAGCAGGGGAGTGTGGGTGGGTGGGAAGAGATCAAACAATGAACTCATATGCATATGTGCATAACCTGTGGACACAGACAATGGGGTGCTGAGGGCCTGGGGCGGGGTGGGGTTGGGGCGAGGATAGGAGCAGGCTGGAAGAGGTTAATGGGGGAAAAAGGAGGACCTATGTAATACTTTCAACAATAAATATTTTTTAAAAATTAAATCATCACAATTAATTATACTTAACTTCATAACTAAAAATTATTAAAAGAGAAATGTATTTAATTGCTAAAGTTATAATTTATGAACAATCTCTTCTTTTAAGCTTTCAAACTAAACATGATAAACTTGTAAGCAAATAAGTTATTCATCATATCTTTAAATGCCTGTGAAAAGCAATGGACTTTTAGATTTATTAGAAGTGATAAAATGTTTAGTTCTTAAACCACGACTCTCTTTTCATCCTTATTTTGGGTGATATCATCTCCATGCATGAATTTTACTCTATGGTATTATAATTAGATGACATAGCATAAAATGTTTAGTACAGTTGGAGGCGAGGGCTCAGACTGCCTGGAGTTTGAATCCTGGGTCCTAACTGTGTGACCCAATTAACTTAATAACTGTGACACTTATGCTTGATCTCCTACATCTATAAAATTGATCATAATAATTTATGCTTCATAAGATCATTCTGGCCATTGAATGGAGCTACAGATATAAAGTCCTTGACCTCATTAAATGATCTGTAAATAGTAGGTATCATTGACTATCTGCATACATAAGCATCAGGCCTGTGTGGAACTGCCTGCTGGCAAAGTCTCCTGGGGTGTTGCTGACACACAGTGCATTCAGGCTCTTCAAAAACAAAACTCACTCTCTTTACTTGACATTGACATTCTCTCTGAAATCTCTGCCTAATTGCTTTGACACTTATCTCCTGGATCTAACCAATCATCCAGACATACTGAATTTACTTCATATATGTCCACCATGGCCTTGTTAGCCCCTCCCTCTTGGTAGGTCCCTTGGTCATCTGAACTTTTGTATCAGCCCCCTATTTTGTCTTCTTTCTTCTATTCTAGTGCTCAGCCCTGTGCCCCTTCTTATATTCTTCTATAAAACAGTCAGAATAATCCATCTGAAACACAAACCTAACTGGGTGACTCCCTTAGAAACTCCCAAAGACTTCTGATCACTTACAGAAAAAAGTCTGAGCTCATAGCATGACTTAGAAACTTTAGGACTCAGGTCGTGCCCTATTTCCAGTTATTCTCATTTGGGGCATCTACCTTTTATTTTTGTTATTTCTTTATCCTTCAGAAATGTGTCTTTATATCCCAGGTTAGGTTAAATACCACACAGTTTGCTCAAATAGACTCTGTGCTTACCTCTGATTGATTACTTTTATCCTATATAATAAAACCCTAATATGCAAATAGACTAAATGGTGAAATGACCAGTCGCTATGATGTGCATTGACCACCAGGGGTCAGACGCTCAATGCAGGAGCTGCTCCCTGGTGGTGAGTGCGCTCCCACAGGGGGAGCTCCGCTCAGACAGAAGAAAGGCTCATGGCTGGTGAGCTCAGCGGAGGTGTCAGGAGCTCTCCCATGTCCATGGCAGCGCTAAGGACCCCCCCCCCGAGGTGTCCTGGACTGCGAGAGGGTGCAGGCCAGGCTGAGGGAGATCCCTCCCTCCAGTGCACGAATGTTGTGCACCGGGCTTCTAGTATCATATAAAATTGTTCTTGGGCAGTCTCCTTTGCTAAACTACAAGCTTCTCAATTATGGCTTGCTAACTTTGCGCCATAAAAGCCTGGCTTATAGTAGATTCTTAATGTTTTATGGAACTGTTGAACTTCATTTTAGTTAACTTCCCTAACATTTCTGACCTCCCCTCTAGGAAAACAATTAAAACACAGATTATCTACCTCTTATAGTTTCCACTCTGGAAATGCTATAGCTCTATTTCCATCATTTCCATCTGGCTTTTATTTCAGGAACTGAGATACTGGGTATAAAAAGCATATAAGGATCCCATAATGCAAATGTCTGTGAAACAATGGTCAAGTCTGTAGAACATTCTGAAGATGCAGGACCAAACTGACAAAGAACTGAACAAGTTGAGAGGATTTGGATTTGCCTGGCAAGACAAACAAACAAACAAACCCAAGCAAGCAAGCAAGCAAGCAAGCAAACAATAAACAAACACACAATGGGGAGGAGAGGAAGATGTGGGCCTCTCCAATACTAGACCAACTCAGACCAGCTCTAGAGCTATGCTGTCCAGTATCATAGCCACCAGCCATCACCTGAGGCTATATTTATTGACTTTAGAAAGAGAAAGGGAGGAAGAGAAAGAAAGTGAGAGAGAGAGAAACATTGATATGAGAAATATCTATTGATATGCCTCCCATACATGCCCCAACTTGAGAATGAGCCCTTTTGGTGCCAGGATGGTGCTCAACCAACTGAGCTACCTGGCCAGGGCCACACCATGTTTCAATGACTTTGCACAAGCACAAAGAATATAAAACATATCATTAATAATATTTTAATTTTTTTACATGTTGAAATGACAATATTTTGAATATATTGGGTTAAATAAAATATATGATTAAAATAAATTTTACCTTTTTCTTTTTTACCATAGCCACTAGAAAATTTAAAATTATATATGTGGTTCACGTATTGCTATTGAACAATCCAAGAGGATGGAATAACAACCTATAATTATTACTTATTTTCCCTTCAGTTGGAACCTTGGAGATGCTCCTTTAGGGAATATGATGTCCTGTGTGGGCAGGGCCGTTGCAGAACCAGCTGTACACTCAGGGGCCAGCTGTGAACAACAAGACAGACCCTGCCTCTAGAAGTCAGGTTTAAATCTAAATAGATTTTCTGAGGCAGAGCTACCTCTAACCTCTACTTCTAGGATGACCTGGGATGCAGTTGAACAAGTCACACGTTCCCCATGGTTCAGTCACTTCCAATGGGGCATAAACCATGGTTAGGCAACTACCTACTGAATGTCTCCTGAACTAGTGTGGCTAATTGGCCATATTCCCAGAGTGTTATAGCCCCTTTGGGTCAGTAGCAGTCCTGGTTCTTGGGTGAATAACTGCTCACCTCTCTGAAGTGGATTAACTCTTTCAGGGCACTAGGGCACCATTTAGTAATTTATTCAATGGTTCCCCAAGGACATCCTGGAGAACAGAGAAGAAGCAGAGCAATTGGAAGCTCACATACCAATGCTGCAAAGTCTATTAGGGGAACGAGACAAATTAGAAGCAAGTGTGCTCTGTCCAGTTGGGATATAAAGACAGTTTATATGAGCAGGATGTAATTGCCTAAGTGGGAATCTGGCTAAGAAAACAAGGCTTTTCTGAGAAGGACTATGGAAAGAAAGAATAAAGCATGGCTAAGACCTCAGTTCTATACAAAAGCAGATTGCATGCTTGTGCACTCTACAGATTATATTACAAAGTGTTGGGAGGTGTCTGTATTTTGTCCATTATAGTGTAACTATCATACCAAATTGGTGAATACTAATCTAAAAGTCAGGAAACTTAACTTCAAGCCACAGTGCCACCACTAACGACCATGTGGCCTCAGGCAGGTTACTTTTTCCTCCCAGTCTTAATTCAGTCTTAGTTTCCCCCTGAGATGATGTTAGGGACTGTGTTGGGATTGGGATATTTTTATTTATTTATTTATTATTTTTTTAAAATATATTTTTATTGATTTCTGAGAGGAAGAGAGGGGTAGAGAGAGATAGAAACATCAATGATAAGAGAGAATCATTGATCAGCTGCCTCCTGTATGCCCCCTACTGGGGATTAAGCCCACAACCTGGGCATGTGCCCTGACCAGGAATTGAACCTGGGACCCTTCAGTCCGAAGGCTGACACTTTAGCCACTGAGCCAAACCGGTTAGGGCAGGGATTGGGATATTTTTAGATGGGATTTGGTGAAAAGATTTAGGAATGTCCAAATCCTACCAGACCGTAGCCAACTGGGAATGAGACACAAGCAAGGAATGACTGCCCAAGGAAAGTGATTATCACTTTACTGTTAGCTGGGTTCTTGCCCGAATTCTAAGGAATGTTCTGGTAAACAGCTAGAGCACAAAGGCTGAGTCTTTTTTTTTTTTTTTCCTCCCTATGCCTGAAACCCTGAAGCAGGATTTCACCACACTCTGGCAAGCTGCAGGAAGGACTAAAGAAGAGAGTGCTGTGATGGTTTTGCTTCAAGAAAATGGGCTCTGGGTTGGTACCTTCCTTGTGCTACAAGAGGAACCCAGTGCATGGTGGCCCATTTCCCCATTCCCCCCTGATAAAGATGGTCCCTTAGGTTCCTCAACTCTAACCCATGAGCTCCCCTTCAGAGGAGGATGAGGAAGGGTGGGGGACTTCCTCAGGGAGGGGAGGAATTAGGAGTTTTTCTACTTTGGCAGACTCCCCTGCTTCTTCTGCTCCTACTATTGTTTCATTATGCCATCTGCATGAAAGTCCAAGACCTTTAGTGTTGACCTGACACAATTGATTCAGCAGGTTTCGACTTTATATTTCTAAGAAAAAAAAAAAAAATTTGTTTTCTGTTGATTACTTGCTTTGCCTACCTAGAGGTTCTTTGAGATTTATTGAGAAAGCTTATTAAAGACCCCAATCTTGAGAAATTAACTTAATAGCTCCTCTGACAATCAAGCAATAACGGTATTAATCACCATCATTCGTGTAGTGCTTATTATGTGTCAGGTGCCGTTGTAAGTGTTGTGATATATCAATGCATTTTCTATTTACAACAAGCCTAGGAAGTGTTTTTAATTATAATTGGCATTCCTATTTTACTAATATGAAAATGGAAGCACAGGGAGGTGAAAGAACTTCTTCCGGGTGTCATAGTTGGCAGGTGGCAGAGCAAGGATTTGAACCCAGGTCAGAGGACTTAGGGCCACCAGCTCATACTGCTGTTCAGTGTCAGTTTATCCCTTTGACTACATATTTCAACCCTATAAGTCCCATTTATAGAAAAAGCAGTTTCAAAGTTTGAAATCCCATTTTTATATGAATTTAATTCCTGTAAAGTGCCTCTAGTTGTATGTAAACTACTTATACACAAGTGAACAGTGATTATGAAAGTGCTCTCATTAAGAACACATGAACATATTTATATTTGTTGTAGCTAATGTTTTAATTGCATAATAGTATTTTGTTAATACACTGTAATAATTATAAAACATCAGAAAGTTTCATTCCATTTTATGCAAAAATGTAAAACAATCATGGAGCTCTAATGATGTTTGGTACCTGTCGTCTCATCACCTTTTAGTCAGACAGGCAGAGCTAAAATAGGCAAATCAAACAATCAAAATTAAGCATAATATGTATCACTGACCCATGCCATCATCTTGTCATTCATTAATTTGCAAAATTCAGCAAGTTACAATGAGCATTACTGTTCTTGTGCTAACAAGTTAATGATTTGTAAAAAAATCATCCTTTAGATGTCTAGTGGAGAGGGGAACGCACTTCAGGGACTAGTCTTGGTAAAGGATGTTCATTGATTATACCTCCTAAGGGAGAAGTCCTGAGGCCTAATATCAGCCAGTGGCAGCTTGGCACACAAAAGGGCAGCAGTTTGAGTCCCAAGTGGTCTAAATAATGCAGCAGGTAACTACCTCATCAGGGGTTTAAAATCCCCTAATGCTTATTTGAATTTTTCTTTACAAACACCTACCTAATAAAAACCTTCCATTTTTGTCACACTTAAATTCAGAGCTTGTGAGGTGGGCTCTGACTTCAGAACCAGTTCTCTTCACACACATAGCTTTAGTAACATTGAACACTGTGTCCACCATCTCTGACTTGAAAGATTATCTGGAGCAGGAGCAGAAGTGGCAGGTCTCTGCTGGTCACATTTTCTGTAATGGGTTTGGGAAAATATCTGCAACTTCCTTTCCTCCATGTGACTAGATTAACATGCTGTTTTGCCCTCTAGGTCAACTATGCATTTTAGGAGTACGAATAAGTATCCTGACATAGCAAAAGGCTCATTTTCGAACACCATCTTTCTCTTAATATATATTTCTTTTTTTGTCACTCTTGGGTCTCCATTTTTATTTTACTTCTTCCTTTCTTGTCTCAAATTTCTCTCTTTAAAATCTTATATAAGCCTTTCTCCTTCTGTTTTCTCTTATTTCTGCAATTCATTGCCTCAGAGGAATATAATTGTGGTGGTGGTGGTGGTGGGGGGTGTTCAGAGGACCAGGATGGGGTGGAGAGGGGGCGGAGGTGTCACAGTTGGACAGAGGGAAGCAGCAATATTGTCTAATTCTCACTGCCTTCTGGGAGCAGTGAGGCTCTACCTTCCCTTTCCAGCTGCTGAAATGATGCACAACCCAAAGCAATCCTGGCTGCAAAACTGCAGCTAAAGCTGCTACTGCTTCCTACCTAGAACATTTTAAAAATACAACGATGTAAATGAAGTTCCCAGCGCTTAATAAGGTAGTGGGTACAAAATAAATGCTTGCTGAGTCAACATTTCACTGCAGCTCTCTGAGGCAGCAGATGGGGCTTATTTCATGGGCGTAGACTTATGGTCTAAAGGTAGGGAATAAATTCTCCCCCGGACTCTTATTTTTGTATCCACATTTCTCTAATGGAGTATTTCAGGAGTCCCTGCACACACTTGGTTTTGTAATAAGAACTTGGTCCATATTTACTTGTAATTACAGGCCATTACTCTCAAGGGACAGGATGTTACATAAACCTAGATATGATTATGATGCACAGTAGAACTAATAGAAGACTGGTTAATGAACAAACTCTGTTTTAATTCCTTCATGTTATCACTGTTAGTCCTGGTTTAACCTGAAGACACTATGGACACTGAAAGAAGATACTGAGAAGGGTTCCCAGTGGCTAACTAAGCTCACATTTATAGAAATAGAGACTAGCCATTTTCACACAGATACCTCTCATACAAATTGCACTTCAGGGAGAAACCTACACTGAACTGCCTGCCTCTGCACTGAGCTGCCTCTGCACTGTGTCTCTGCCATCTGAGCCAGCCCTTATACAGGAGTTCCTGGAATCCTGTTTCAACCAATAGGACTAAGGCTTTCCCTGTCTAATTAGAGCTGCCCAGCTATATCCCTGTCAGCTTCTTCACCAACCAATCAGATCAGCCTGGCTGGTGAGGCTCAATGGTTGAATGTTGACCCAGGAACCAGGAGGTCACTGGTCTGTTCTGGTCAGGGTACATGCCTGGGTTGCAGGCTCAGTCCCCAGGTGGGGAGGGGGGTGTAGGAGACAGCTGATCAATGTTTCTCTCTCATCAATGTTTCTGTCTCTATCCCTCTCCATCCCCCTCTCTCTAAAAATCAATATAAACATATTTAAAAATCAAAACAAAAACAATTGTATCAGCTCAATTCTGACCAATCAGGACAGTGCCTTTTGAACCAATCAAACTCACTGATTTTGAGTCCTCATTTGCATGAGGATAAATCAATCAGGGTCCAGGGGTGGGGACTTCTGTCTGTGTAAGTCAGCTCCCTTCTGATTGTGGGAGTGTATTTTCCCTTTCCACTGAAGACTGTGTTGCCCTGGCTGAAGCTGAAACACTTATGATGTCTCATGAGAGCAGAGCGAAGCAGACCATTGCAGGGCAGAGCAGAGCAGACCAGAGAAGCGCAGAGCAGAGCTGTCTAGCCTGAGAGGGGCCAGGTGCCAGGGCTGCCTGGCTCCAGGGCCTCCTAACAGCCATGCTATTTCACAGCTGTGCTGTATCACAATTGACTTGTTTGCACTGAATCAAGTTTCCTTTTACACCACACCCCAAATTGGGGATTCCTGTCGGTGTTGAATTGACGCCAACACCTTTGGTTGACAACACCATCTGCCAACGCATATTGCTAGGTCTGACCTGTGGGCTCTACTCCTGAACTCCAGCTCCTTCTGTCAACCTCTAGCTCCATTAGCTTTGCAATCTCAGCCTCGGATAAAGTGAAGCAACTTTATATGGCACCACCGGGTCAGCTCATCCTGCTCTGCCTCACATTTCAGTCATCCTTGGTCACCCACTCAAAACGAAAGCCTCTGATTATCTATGTCTTCCCCTATTCACATGTACATGCTCTGCTCTGACTCTGACTGACCTCACAAACGTGCCCACAGTATCCCAAGGAAGCCTTGTATCATGTAAAACTGCCTTTCCCTCCTCAACCCACTCAAAGAATGCTGACTCCACCTCATTGCCTGGCTCTTCCTGGAGGCCCATGCTTCTCTCGACTCACCCCAGAGTAGAAGCTGTTAGTTCTCCTGAACTTGATGGGCACAGATCCTAGAAACTGAATGGTTTTTCCCAGATCCCAACAATAATATGGATATTTATGGAGCACATTCTGTGCCAGGCACTAAACTAAGTACTGTATGTAGATAATACCATGTATTCCTCTTATTATCCCTTATGATTTACATATAAAAAGCAGTTATTGAGTTCTTACTATATGCCAGATATTCTTTTATGCATCTTCTTTGTTTTAGTTTGAGTTTCCCCATAAGCCAATCCTGAAAAGGGGATTTGAATAAAAATTGTTTATTTGGGAAGTGATTCCAGGAAACATTAGTGGGTAGTGGGGAAGAGACACAGGAAGGAGAACACACCCAGTACAGTGTGCGTTATCAAACAATTACCATTGTAGGTCAAATGGAGAAGAGCCAGTGTGGACTATTATCCTCAGAGTTATTCCCACTCAGGGGTTAAGAGACCTGGCTAGGTCCACACCAACAGATTTTCAGACAGTGCTGAGATCCGGCTGGAGTTAGAGAGTCTTCATTTGTAGTAACATCAGTCTATTCACTTCTGTGTAAATGCCCCACCTCACACTCACTCAATGTCTTGATCCTCTTAACCTTCAAACTGGTCTGTGGTCTGCATCCATATCTCTTCTTTCTCCTTGTTTCTTCTCAGTGTTATCTTTGCCTCTTCCTTCCCTGGGGAGCTTTGCCTATTCAGAGACTTGAGCCATCACCATTTTCTCTTTTGGTTCCATTTTCATCCTCTTTGTCATGTTTTCATTTCATTTCATTCCATTTTCATTCTCAAAACAGAAACTTGTCAAACCTCTCTTTCTTAAAAATAAAAATACCCTTCAGTGACTTCAAAATCTTGATTCTAGCCCAAATCTCTGATAATCTCCAGACCTGCATTAAACACAATATAATTCGCCTTTCCCCCAAACTTGCCCCTCTGCTTTTTCTTATATTTTGGTTAGAGTCAATGTTATACCTCTAGTTATCTTTAAGAGACAAACAAACCCCAAACTGGATTTTGCACATAAGTCCTGTCATTCATCTCCCACATAGAATTTGTCTTGGTTTGAATCCAATTCTACCACTTTCATATTTGTCAAATCTCTCCTACTGTGAATGACTTAGTTTAGGTCCTCACCTTTATGACAACAGCCTTCTAATGTTTCACACTGCCTCTGCTTTTTTATCTGTCTAAATTCTTCTTCACTCCTCTTCCAAAAAGACAAATATAATCATGTCACTGGTGCCTCAGGTCCCTCATAACTAGTCCTGGGTTTTTGGCAAAGCCTGTGAATTCTTCATGATGTGGCATCTGCTTACCACCTCCACCCAGCTCTGCCTCTTGTTTCTCTCCATCTGCTCTGTACTCTCCCACCACACGAGGCCCTGTCTCATCTGGAGGACATGCTCACATACCCATGCTTTTGTTCAAGCCACATTTTCTATCTGGAAAAACCCCCTTACTCCCTTGCTCCTTTGACCCCAAACACACACACACACACACACACACACACACACACACACACACACCTTACTATGAACTTGAAATATGACTAAGTATTTGTTCTCCCAAACTTGTCAGATCTGGTTTGCATATCCTTTTAGGTGATTCTGTAACAACATCAAGTTACCTTCAACAATAAATTTAAATAAAAAGACCAAGTTGTGTATACTTTTGCATTTCAAGGGCATAGCACTATGCATAGCATATAGCAGGTGGTCAGGACCTATGTGTGGAATGTGAACCTTATACATTTTCTGTCCTCACAGAAACACTCAATCTATCATTTAAGAAAAATATTTAAATGCATCATTTCTTATATAATATTTTCTTTTTTCAGACTCCTGTTTGTCTAGATGTACTTCTTCTACCCTCCATATTTTAGAAATATTTTATATAAAGTTAAGTATCATTAGAAGAATGAAGTTTTCATTCCTTAAAGAAAACTTACAAAGATGGATGATTACAAAGATGAATCCTTAGAGACAACTAAACTTCATCAACTTAATGTAAGTGTGAAACATCCACTAGCTTCCATCACGATGACTAAATATTTCGAATAGCTATTTTCTTAAGTAATCTTTTAAAATCTGTACTTCATTTATGTGTCAGGAAAATGCGCCATCCCGCTTGATTAGTGCAAATCAAATTGCTAGAAACTGCTCTCTGAACCAACACCACGCTGGTTCAGATGTGCATTAAGTAGTAAATCAACTTTATTGGAAATGCTGGGTCTCATCTTTTCAGAGCAAATGCTGTGTACTCTTTCAGAGGTTCAATAATTCTTGCACATTTCTGGAGTCTCTTTAGTAAATTGCTCCTATTTAGTAAATTATCATGGCACTAAGTAGCCCAAAGTAATGAAAGTATTAAAAAGTGTCCAAAAGTGACATCCCAGTGGTATTCCTGGGCTCTTAGCTGAATGCATTTAGCCTTCTCCGCTTGCCCTTTCAGGGACTTTCTCAGTACCTTGGGCAAACTTTTGACAAAGATTTGCCAGCATCTTCTGCCTGGGCACAATATTTTATGACCCACTTCTTGGGAGCTTTGGGGCTAAAAGGCATTCAATAATGCAATGCTGCCTAGGAGGGATGAAAGCTATTGTCTTCATCACACATACGTGCATCTATTCAAATAATTCATCTTCTATAGCTTTTTCTCATTCGATAGAACATTTACCAGCAGCCTAGAAGAGTCAGACTGGTTTAGTTTCACATTGAAATGTGCTGCGTTCAAGTGCTGTGAAGTGTGATGTAAGTACTGCTCTGAAAACAATGTGGGTTTTTTTTTTTGTTTGTTTTTTGTTTTTTTTAAAAAGCGTTGTCAGGTAAATGAAGGTGCATTTTAGATATTAAGAGATTCCTTGCTGGGCAGCATAAAATATGTGCTAGGGAAGCTTTCATCTTAAATTAAAGCAATTTAACCCGGTCCTTCCAACATAACACGATTACTCCTATTTTACTGAAAGTGCATGCGCACTGAATCTGCTTAAATCCGACGGCCAGTGTTTTCTAATCTCTGGTCAGCACATAAGAAGTGAACACATTTTAATGCCTTGTAGGATGACATTTTAGCCCACATCGTTTTAGAATCAGTCCTTGCTCCATGCTCCATCAGTTGCATCTGGGGGTTGGATGTTCCTTTGAAAGCACCACCATAAATATTTCTGCAAATGAGTGATCTGTCCCCATTACATCTGCTAATGCTATCTCATGGCGGAGCAAAGAAATAGTTCCGACCTCACATCACTGCACACGGAAACAGGAAGGGGCACTCTGGTGGGGTGCAGCCCATCTCTGAGCAGTGCATCACTGATCATCTCCCGGGAGCTAACCCCTCTTTTCAGAGACATGTTTTTTGACAGCCTGTCACAAGGAGAGCTGCGGATGTTCCGTGGACAAAGAATAATGTCAACATTGTATATGGTAAAAGGCCGCAAACTTTAATCTTGACAGCTTCTGAATACAGACATCTTTTATGGCCCATTACATTTTGAAAGAAAAACCAAAAAGATGAGCATCCTGAACTTTGAGAAGAGAATGTTTGCATCTAACCTCAAATATTTTTTACAATAAACTTTCAAAAAGACGTTTTAAAATAAGGTTTGATAAATTTAACTTATTTCTAAAGTCCAAGCAGGTATTATCACCATTACCCTAATCATTTTATATTGCACTTATTTTTTCTGTAAAAATTTATCAGAAGTTGTTTATATTTTTTCTCAGTCCAATGATTATCATTTTTATTTGAAAACAAGAGAGAGTTAAATTATTTTCTACCTTGAGAGCAATTTGAGATGTTCTTCTATGTGAATGGTTAAAAATGGCTGACCTTTTATGACCTTACTTTGCATAAAAAGATAATTAGTTGTGGTTCTCAAAGGAAAGAAGCTTAAACAAATGGGGAAAATAGCTATATCTTTTCATACAGCTCAATAAAACATGGGAGACGGGCCAGATAGTATTTTTTATGATCAGTCATATTGTGTCACATCATCTCCAGAGTGAGGTGACCACAGCAACAGATACAATCCATGGAGTCAAGCTTCTCATCTCTACACCACAGCCTGCAATCTGCCGATGAAAAGGCCACTTAGTGCTCTTTTATTTGTGTAGGATGCAAATACTTCTGCTTGGCAGCTTGAAATAAAACGTTTCATTTTTAAAAATCAAATAAAGAGCCTTAATGCTCACACAAATTGACAAATTCTACAAGTCTTATAATGGGCTAGCCTTGGCATGAGCTAAGATTAAATAACATGTTCATTTCTCAGCTATTTTTCTCTGCCTTTGAGATTTCTGAGATGTGTCAGCCTATAGATCAGTGATTTTCAACTGGTGTGCCACAAGAATTTTTAAAATATGCAACACCTGACTATTTAGTCAGGGACACTGCCCTCTTTTACCTTAGGTTACCAAATAAAAAAATGACAATATCCAACACAACAATAGCCATCTAGTGTGAATGCCCTGCCTTGAACCATAAATACATAGGTCATATGATAGAGTTGCATCTTATTGGTCATGTTGCATAATAAAGTTACATCTGATTGGTTAATTCTTGGTACCAGAAATCCTTACATATAAGTATAGGCACCTGATTTTTAAAAAAGTCACTTTGGAACAAAAAGGGTAGGTAATTATTATTATTATTATTATTATTTTGTAAATCAATAAAAATTATACCTATTTTTTGTCAGATTGGCAAAAAATATATTTTTTGGTGTGCCACAGAATTTTAGTAATTAGTTTATGTGTGCCATGAGATGAAAAAGGTTGAAAATCACTGCCATAGATGAATACAAGAAATTATAAAGATTGCTCTGTTAACAACTTTCTTGCTCAGAGACTTGCAGAGCTTAACTACTTTAGAGCTTTGTGAAGATACAAATGTACTCAGAAAAATGGTTGTGTTAGAACTAAGCAAGTTTAAAAGTATTTTAAAAAGAGAACATGGAGGCATAGAGAAGTTCTGTAATTTCTCCAAATTGCATTCTCACTGAGACTAGAACAGAGAGCTTCTGATTCCCAAACTCATGCTTTTAGTTGTTTACTCCTGTATCTTCCCTAGCAGTTAACTAGCCTGTGGCAAGCAGTCCCAGTGCAACGGACCCATCATCTTGGGTGGCCTCTGCTGAAGCTTCAGCATCCCTTTCCTTTGCTTTTCTGACTCCCCAAATTCTTTCCTCTTCAACCTAGTACAAATATACTATAAAATATTTGACAGTCTTAGAGCACAGAGTACTGCTATTATTAAACCATTTTTCTGCTTTGAGGATAATCTGTGGCATAATATAAAATTAGCTTGATAACATTCATATGAATTTACATTATGCAAGAGAAATACTACCAACATTGACAAATGGACTTAGGATCAAACTCTACATATCACGAATGAAATAAGAACAACAACACAGCCATGAGGTGGTGCCTTCCCAAGCCTGCTGTGCATTGAGGGAGAATCCCACAGCAGCTACACAGACTGCCCTTTTTACTGGGCTTCTATTTAGTGGATATTGCTTGGGGAGAAAAAAATACAAAAAGGCGCAAGTCACACCGCCCTGGTAACCGTCTTTTGAAAAGCTCAGACAGTGATCCTTACACATGCATTGGATAGGCCTTTCCTGAATGCAGAACGGTGTCCTGGGAGTTAAGGAATAATAGTGTCTGAGAAAGTCATATCCTCTTCCTCTAGGAGCTTTCAGTTCACTGATTCACAGCTAGCATGTGGTTCCCGCAGAAGTAACTAGTCCAACCAACAGTGGTGCTGGGCACTCCTATGAATGGTTTATGTCCCCCCACTGTTGAGGGGAACCCACCTGCAGGACTCTAAATGATGCACTGAAAAGCAATGTCTTTGCCTCCTCTTAGAGTCAGAGGCAGGGGCTGAAATCCAATAGCTCAGGTGGGCTGACTATAGTCCTAGTACCACTCAGAGATTCAGACAAACTATTAGTAGGTTACTGTTAAGCACTAATATCACAACAAGGAATAGGTTTCTTGGTTATTGGTTTATGTTTTGAAATATTGTAACATACCTAAAGCATTACATATGGTTATTTGAAATATGGAAGCAATTCATCCTTTTCATAAATGATACACACACACACACACACACACACACACACACTCACAAAACAATGGAGGAGAAAATAATTTCTGCAATTTCCCAAGGGCCTAATGATTAAATCTAAAAATGTACAAGCTTTGTAGACACCTGTAAACAATCAATGATGCAGGAACAATATACTTATACAAACAACTCATGGCCAGAATACATCTCTATATATACTTAGAATAAAAGGAAGGAAGGAAGACGGAAGGAGAGAACAAGGAAAACAAGGAGACATTTTCTTATCAAGTTAAATTTCATTTATAAAAGCAAAAGAAAACCTGGAGGCTATATTTTGGTTAATTTCATATGTCATAATAAACAATGCTCAATTACATTTTGTCATAAAAAAAAAGTGTTGAATGTAACTTTAAGGTTGACTGAGTCCCAATATCCCCTTTCCCAACTCTGGTGAGTTTTATTGCAGCCCCACAAGAGTAAGTGTTCTATCTATTTGTTCAGTAAGTTAGTTTTGTGCAATCACATAGCTATTTGAATCACACAATCCATATTTTGTCATTAAGTCCATTTACACCTGTGTGCTCAAGTCTTCCTATGTGACTCTAAGGCAACTGAAAGAAGATAAGCCTAAGTTTTTATGATAGGTGAGTAAGACAATAATGGAAAACTTATTGCCTAAAAATAGAAGTAAAAATAATTCTGGGTGGTAAGTTGTTGGGTATGATTTCCGACTTACAAAATTTGAGGTAACAATAAAACATCCATACTAAATTATAAATTAAACTAGAGGCCTGGTGCACGAATTCGTGCAGCAGTGGGGTCCCTTGGCTTGGCCTGCAGGATCAGGCCGAAACTGGCTCTCTGACATCCCCTGAGGGGTTTTGAATTGTGAGAGGGCATAGGCCAGGCTGAGGGACCCCACCAGTGCACAATCGGGGCTGGGGAGGGACACAGGATGTTGGCCAGCTGGGAAGGGACCGAGGAAGGGGTTCAGGGCATGTCTGGCCTGTTTTGCTCAGTCCCGATAGGCCGGACCCCAGCAGCAAGTTAATGTACTGGTCAGAACATCTGTCCCCTGGTGGTCAGTACACGTCATAGCAACTGGTCAACTGGTTGATTATCTGTCCCCTGGTGGTCAGTGCACGTCATAGTGAGCTGTTGAGCGACCTTAGCATATCATTAGCATATCACACTTTGATTGGTTGAATGGCTGACTGGATGACTGGACACATAGCATATTAGACTTCTATTATATAAGATAATAAGGTGTCCTTATACTTGTACAAAGGTTTATATTTTCAAGGTGTTTTCTCATGTTATTTTGTTAGATCCTCATGATGTTAGGCACTATTATTAAGTGCCTATTTTACATATAGAAAATTGAAGGTCCAAGAGATTGAAGAAATAATCTAGAGACACACAGCTTATAAATTGCAGAACCTGGAATCTAACGCAAATGTCCTGATCCCTAAATCTGGAATAATTATGTTTATAGTTGCTATTTAGAAACAGGATTAGATTTGTCCTCAAGATTTTGGGAGATGCTAGGTAAGATCAAATAATGGAAACTAAGGTGTGGGAGTTCAGGGTAAATTTAAGGACAATAGCCCTTCCTCCCCTAACCCCAACCCCAACCCCATCATAGCTTAATTCCAGAGAGAGTCCTGAGCAGTTTTCCCTCTGCTATGTGACTGTTGCCCTTGGAGGGGTAGGTTAGCTTTTATGCCATCTTATCCTACATACATTCAGAGTTTGTGACTTCACACCCCCAGTGCACAGAAAGAGGGTAGATTGGGAAGGGAAATGGGCACTGGTGTTACAACCTGGAAAGTCCCTTAAGCATAAAAGTAGTCTGAGTGGATTTCCTCTCCATACCTGAAAATGTTGGGCTCCATCCCTTGGAAAGTGGGCTGGAGACCAGTTTACTGCAGACCGGTGGTTCACAACCTTTTTTTGGCCCTGCCCCACCTAAGCGTCTCTAAAATCCTGATGCCCGCCCTGTGACATATAATTCTTATTATCCAAAAAATGAACTCCTATTCACGTAGAGGAAGCCTAAAAGGTTATTAACTTGGTCTAAACAAGCTTCCAAAGAACATGGCATTCATGAAAGAGAAAAATAAAAGAATGAAAGGACATTTGAAGTACTGGAGAAAAAATCACTAAGAAATTGTTAAATAATAATAATAATATGAAGTAAGATGAAAAAATAGCAAATAAAGTTTCAAAACATATAAAAGAGAACTGAAATGCAGAAATATGCATATACTGTGTATGAGGCCCCTAGAACCATAAGAAATATAAAAAAATCACTGTTAATAACTCATTCTCAAATTGCCCCCCTTAAAAATCAAATTGCCCCACGTTGGGAACCACTGCTGTAGACACTCTATGGTCTGTGTTCTGCTCGTCAACCATTTAGGGGGACTGTGGCCAGAGAACTGTATCTTCACATCTGGTTCCTTCAAGTTCATTAAAGCTGGGAACCAGCTCATTCAGGGTGAAGGACTGTCCTTAAACTTGAGCTGGGTGCTTTTCAGATTTTCAACTGTTTCCCTGACTTTGGAATACGTATGTTGACGAGTCGGTAAGAATTTTTGTGCAGAGGTGCCTCATGATTCTTATTTTTGGATTTATTATTCCTGAACAGACAAGTTTTGTTGTTTTTGGTCCTTAGCAATGACAATGGCTCCCAGAAGATTATTATTTTTTCACCCTGCTGGTGCTAGATCAGAAAAAAAACAACAAACCAAACTACTGTGTAACAGCAATCCTAGTTCCCCTCCTCTGGTCTTAGCGTTGTTAGCATTATTTCCTTTTAGAAAAGTGACTCCAATGAGGGTAATACCTATCTCCAACCTCAGTTCATCCTTCCCTCAGTCCCACTTTCCAACTGCAGGGTATAGGCAAGATTATTTTTTTTTAATTCCTTTCACTTTGTCTTATTTTCTTCTACTTTCTTGCATTGCTCTCTCAAGAATTGGTGTCATCCTGTTATTTGATCTAAATTGTATTAGGCAACGAGATTACTAAATTTGTATTACCAGAGGCACACTCAGTATAGTAACTAAATCACAGGTGATTATTATACTACACATACATTTTGCGTTGCAGATGGACAAAAATACAAAAAGTGTGAGAAGGTGGCCATCACATGGGTACAGAAGGTATGTCGCATGCTGCACTGCACTGGTTCAGACTCTGCTTCTGTGCTTTGGGGGAAAGCTATGGTGGCACTTCTTACAGATCTTGTATCCTGAGAGGCAGCATTTCAATAAATAACCAAAAAGAACATTTTATTTTTGTGTGAGTGTAATGCAAATCAAGGTCAATCCCAAACATGTCTATCTATTTTAGCCATTTTCAAGGTCTGAAGTCCCTAACAAGGCAATACATTGTTTCAATCTCACTACTAAGAAAAGGTATCTTGGCATAAGGTCAAGAGGATGCAGCAGTCCCTTCAATGTCACACTGGGGCATTGTTAGTAGAACCTGGGCCCAAATCCAAGCACCACCACCTGTTAGATTTTGCGTGAGTTGCTTTATCTCTCTAAACCTTACTCATATGTAAGGTGGAAATAACAGTGATTATTTAATGGGAGATCTCTTTTGAGACAATCTATAATAATGAAAGTATAATATGCTAATTAGACCAGACGTCCTTCCGGACAACCTTCTGGATGAAGCCAGGGCTGCGAGGGAAGCCTGGGTCCCGGGTTCCTGAGGGAAGCAGGTGCCAGCAGCTGGGGGAAGGAAGGCCTACTCTTGCACAAATTTCGTGCATCGGGCCTCTAGTGAGATAATAAAGTTACAGAGGAAGGTAGCTGACAAATGGCATTCAATGAACATTATGTTAGCTATTTAAACATTATTGTAGAATGAATTTACCAATTCAACATATGAACATACAACAGTAAACACATATTATACAATATTAGAATCATAATGAAGAGCAGACTGACTAGATATTGGCAGGGAAGTAAGACTTCTCTTTCTGCTTCCCTAATTATTACATAACTGAACTTTGATCCTGAAAGGTGATTGTTTGATAGAACAAATGTCCCCAGCAGGTTCAAGGTGCAGGGCATTAACAGACATCAGGGTGGACCCTTGACTGTGCCTGATACCTGCAAGGAGATTAAAGGGTAGGATGTGACTCTAGAGCTATGCTAGCCTTGATTAGCCTTAAGAGAGGCAGAGCCACATCCTACTTTGAGGGTCCTGCATTCTCCTAACCCAGCAATATTATAGTCTCAAAGATGAAGCAGGGTGTAATAATAACCTTTGAATGGATACACATTGTGGGGTGGTGATAGTCTCAATTCTTATATCTAATTTCTTCAAGTCAGTATAAGACACAAATTATTCCAATTAAGAAGAAAACCATTTTATAAATTCATGAGACCAGTATAATAAAAGCAGAATTTGGTTTGTAATGGCAAATTAGCTTTCCCCAGTGGCTTAGTTCGCTGCCTCAGCTGTAATCTGAAACTACAAGTGCTGGCTGAATGCAGCTTCTCTCTGATTGAAGGCACTCACCTGTTTCTTGCCTAAGTTTAATATGAAGCATGAGATACGTGCAGAGGATAGAAAGTTTCTTCTGTTAGATCAGGAATCAGCAAACTATGACTTACAGGACAAATCTGGCCTGCAGCCCATTTGGTTCTGCCAAGGAGCTCAGAGTAGTTTTATATTTTTAAATGATTGAAAACAAAAAAGATTATGTAGCAGAGACCATTTGCGGCTCTGGAGTCTACTAAGATGGTTACTATCTGGTCCTTTTCAGAAAATGTTTAGCTGGCTCCTGCTTTAGATCTATGATCAGAAGCCCAATCATAAGAGCTTTCTAGAACAGATGTCAACCAACTTTTTCTGTGAAAAAGAGAGTAAATATGTCAGGCTTTCTGGGCCATATGGTCTTCGTTGCAACTACTCGATTCTACCGTGGTGATATGGAAGCAGCCACAGACAAAAAAGTAACTGAATAGGTGTGGCTGTGTTCCACTAAAATTTTATTTGCAAAAACAGACAGCAGACCAGATTTGGCTTATGGTCACACAATGTCTAGCCCTGTTCTAGAAGAGAGCACTCAGATCTATGTACTTTATTTCTCATTATATTCTTGCTTTGGTCTCTCTGAACTCAGTTTGATTATCATGTTGTTGTTGTTGTTATTATTATTATTATTATTATTATTATTTACCATACATCACCCACTCTAAGTACCATGATTTGGCTATCTGAACTTTCATTTTTCCAGATTTCTTGGCAATGACCTCTTGCTCACCGGTACTCACATTACCCATCAGAGCATGCCTTATCTTTCTTTACCTATCTGTTCTGGAGCCTAAGCCTCAGTGTCATTATTCCACACCCCACTTTTTAAAAAATCATCACCTGAGGATATATTTTTATTGATTTTTAGAGTGATTTTTAGAGAGAGAGGAAGAAGGGAGAGAGAGAGAGACCGGTTGAACCTGCAACCTTTTTCATGTATGGAACAACGCTCCAACTAACTGAGCCCATGCCCAGGGCCCCCCATGTTTTTTTTTTCTTTTTTTGACTAGACAAAGTGATTGAAAGCAATGCTAGTGTCAAAGGAATCTCTATTTTCACACAGGAGGCAGTTTGACATCCATAAGAGACAACAGTGTTGGAGTCAGATAGAACTAGATTCAAATAATCACTTACAACTTTCTACCAGAAATAACTTGGATGAAGTTTCTCTCTCAGCCTTTCTTTCCCCAATCTTAATACAGGCTTTATCTGAGGATTAAACATATACATGTAGGACATGTTGTAGGCCAGTATTTGTTTGATGGTAATCCAAAATCATGATTGCTCTAATTGTCTCTTACAATGATTCAGCTTTGAGTATTCCTCCTGTTATCTGTTATGCACACAAATGTTGAATTAATCTTCCTATGATATCTTTTTCAAAATCTGTGTCCTGAATTAAAATACCTCAAATGACTTCCAGTTATGCAAATGGGATATACTATTTTAATAACCTGAACCCATAGGTGGTGTTGGGACTAAATTTTCTCCATTGGAGTCATTAGACTAGAAATCCTTCAAGAAATAAGGGTAAAAGTTACCTTGAATCTCAATTTAACTCTGTCACACAAACTATTGATTTCTACCCAGCATTCACTCTTACACTTACACACACACACTTCAGGTAACAAAAATGATTCATGTGGCATGTCCATCAGAGCCTGTACCTATCTCTATGCTTCCTTTTTGACCTAAATTATATGAAAATTTACCTGATTATTAAATGTTTATTATTTAATCCTGTATAATAGATATTTAAGATGCAATGGTGAAGACATGTCCTTGTCTCTAATGTATCTTGGAGACTATTAGGGGAGGGTATTGTCAGGAGGTTCTTTTTGGAAACAGATGAGACAGGAGTGCAAAGGTTTTTTGGAAGTAATGCCTGTGGGTACCAAAAGGAGGAGGAAGCAGGACTGGGCAGGGAGAGCTTTCAAGTCATGATGCAGATCTGACAAAATCTTGGGTAACATACTGGGGAGCTGCCGGGCAAATAGCCTGTTAGAGGAGTCCTGCATTGGCAGGATGGCCAGGCCGCAGGACCCCTGCAGAGCGAGGTCCTTCGGTGCTGCTGAGGGAAAGGATGGCTTTGGTTTGAAAGCTCAGGCAGATCCTGAAGGTGTAGCAGCTGGTAGCTGTCAGCTCACTACACTCCTTACAGCTAAACAAGCTTTTCCTTGAAGGAATAACTCATTAGCACACTTCCATAGCTTCTATTCTATTGGGAAGGCAAAAGAAGTGCAATTTCTGTGACATGTGAAATAGCAGGAGTATATATAAGCTAAAAGGAGTTAAATCAATGTACTATATCAATACTAAGAAATGTAGCATTGAGCACAAATCAATTTGAATCTCATTAGAACTTAAAAGAGTGAAAAATTATGTATTTCAAGAGGTATGTTTCAACGATCATAACTTTCTAAAGATAATTTTTATTTTTAAATTGTTTTACAACAGTTAAAAAGTTCTGATTCTATAGTTGCAATTTTATGAACGAGTGGATGAGTACTTGATGGGATACATTGCTCTTTGATAAAATACAGGCTCAGATTATAAATTCATTAGGAATTTCTCAAAATTCCATAGGTTGTTGTGACACAGAATATTAACCTATATATTTTTTAAAATGGTTCCAGGCTTAAATGAATTAGATAAAGAGAGAAGACAAACAAGATAGACATAGGCTTTTACTGTGATATTTCTGAGGTCTTTTAATGTGCAAATATACATTAAAATCTCAAATTATGAAAGCGGCATGGTAAATAGAAAATGGTAGTCCCCCTTATCTGTGGTTTAACTTCCCACGGTTTCAGTTCCCGTGGTCAATCACAGTCCAAAAATATTAAAGGGAAAATTTCCAAAATAACAGTTCATAAAATTTAAATTGCAGACGATTCTGAGTAGCATGATAACATCTCATGTCATTGCACTCTATCCCACTGGGGATGTGAATCATCCGTTTGTCCTGCATATCCACACTGTATACCCCACCTGTCTCTTAGTCACTTAGTAGCTGTCTCAGTTATCAAATTGATGGTTGTGGTATCTCGGTGCTTGTGTTCCAGTCACCTTTATTTTACTTAATAATGGTCCCAAAGCCATTCACAAATTTTTGATTACAGCATTTTTTATAATTATTCTATTTTACTAGTTACCATTGTTAATCTCTTTGCCTAATTTACAAGTTAAACTTTATTCTAGGCATATATGTATAGGAAAAATCATAGTATGTACATACAGGCCACTATCGAGGGTGTCAGGCATCCCTTGGAGTTCTTGAACTCCACAGATAATTGGGAACTCTTGTCTACCAAATTTCTCACAGTTAATGGAACATAGAACTAAAACTAGTTTGAGAATTGCCAAACTAATGAACTTTAAATGTATCCATATGAAGTAATTTAGTCAATTGCTCTAATTTTTTTTAATATCCAAAAATAGACAATTTTTTCAGTTTTTATCTGCATGTTTAATATTAGACAAAGTCCAATTTTCTGAGTCTTTGTTAAAGGAAAATGTTTTTTTCTAAAATAAATCTCATATTTTGAAACCATTAGTTAATAACACTAACTAGAGGCCAAAGGCAGCTATAATTATTTGCATCATCATCCAGAATTGGCTTTCCTTTTAATAGAGCCCATTTGCACTATAATAAAAAGCATGATGGGAACTGATTAAAGCTGGCTAGAACAGTTTTCATTTAAGAATTTCTCTTCCTCTGTCAGCGGATGTTTCTCTCTTAATGTTATTTTAATGCAGTCGTTTTATGTTTGAAAATGAAGGCAATCATGTCAGTCCATGAGCTGGCAAAAGACAGTTATTGATTTTTACAAATCAGTCACCTTTAAAAATCCAGAAGAGATGAATATTTATTATTTTGCAAGTACAAATCAGTTTCTGTAGAAACAAGAATAAAGTATGATAAAGCAATGCATTTTGAAAAGAAGGGAAATGTGAGAAATAGCTTGCCTTAGTGTGTTTCTTTACATTGTGTCATTGTAATAAACATTCCTCATTGATTCATTCTCCCATATTTGGGGCAATTTTCATTAGCTTTCAATGTGCCAAATGCATAAACTGACTAACTTCACAAATGACATACTCTGGAACCACCTTTTGCTCACTGAGTTAGTGCAACTCACCTGTAACAATACTAACTTCACCAAGAGAAGTGTTCCTGTAACCCTATGCAAAAATGAGCTTGGTAGACAGAATCATTTCCTACATGTGTCAGGGCAATGGCATTGAACTGTGTTCTGCAGAGCCTTTAGGGAAGGTTGCAGAGAAGAATCACCGTGGAGGTTGCCCTCCGGGTGGGAAGGCCAGGAAGAGCACACTGGATGGTGCCCCAAATCTCTCCCACACCCCCCTTCCTGCCAGGGAAGTTACCTAGTAGAGTTCTATGTAATAATCCATTTAAGGCTAAGATCAACAAAACAAAACCAAAGCCCCCAAATGAACAAACTTTACTAGGCGAATTTTCATTTTTGAATGTATATCATTAGGAACCCTTTAAAAAGAAATATTAGCAACAAATTGTATAAAAACATGCTTTTTACGTTAAAAATGTTCACAAAAAGTTCCTTGAATAAAGCAAACCTGTGTAGAGCATAACATGATAAAATATGCTTGGATAACAAAAGAAGCTTAATAAGATTTGAAAGCTTTTTTCTTCCTCTCATTCTCTTTCATATCCTTAATGTCAGAAGGGAGCTAGAGGTAGAAAATGGTTCCAGAAAGTCTATGCTAAAGGCTAAAGTATGACAAAAAGTATTATTTTTCTCCAACTTCAGAATAGCCAACCTGAGGCAGCAGGGCAAACTATTATTCAGTCAATGGTGTTGGCTCCCATGTTAGAAACATGCAGAAAGTTCCCCCCAGGTTCCAGCCTTGCTCTACATCCCTACACGAAAGCAATTCTTTCACTTCTCACTGGCTCCAGGGCATGTCCTACTAGAACTGCTGCCAACCTTAGCATTTAGTTCCCCAGAAATAACTAACTTGACAGAACCAATAAAGGTTAAGAGATCTTAAAAATGTGGCCAGACAGCCAAGCAGGTAGCCCCCACTTTGACAGCAGGTTATGAGCATGTTAAGGCAAATCACATACAATTTAGCAAGGACCTGAATTCCAATGAGAAGAAACAGATTTCCGTTATCATGAGCTGAGGAATTGGGCACAGGACTTCCTTAGATGGACAGAAAACTGTGGCCATTCCCCTTTTTCAGTCTAAATCTCTTGTTAGGGCCACAACAATAACAAACAAGTCTGTAGGGGGATGTATTTCAGAAAACAGATCTGTTTCAGATGTATTAAAAAGGCTTATTTAACCCAACACATTGAATTTTAGCTTAATGATCTCAACCCATCATATTCTAGAGGAGGCTTTGTAGTCATGCAGAAATAAAACAATATAGCCAAAGAATTGTGTGTGTGTTTCTCCTTGGCATATGTATAAATCCTTGATTGTGGTTGGGTTCTGTAGCTTGTCTTGAATCCCCCAACCATTTCAGCCATCACCAAGTAAGAAATGCCCATCACTTTCTGGTAGCAGGGAATCTGAGGGCTTCCAAATTTGCAGGGTAGCAAAAGCCTCAGATGATTCCTGTGTTCATTGAAGAGCTGGAAAGACTGATGCAATACCCAACACTCATGACACCATAGAGAGGACAGCATCTCTGCTCTCTCTCCTAAATGAACTCTTGAGTTCACTACTCCACATTATGGATCAAAATTCAGTTATTGGGAAGAACATTTAGAGAAAAACTTATGTAAAAATTGCAGTTCATTCATTGGAGGGCATTTGCATTTTATCAAATTTTCAAGGTCATTTTATATGAGTCAAGGTTTTATAAATATGACTGTAGACATCAGGTACTCTAAATTTTGCTTTTTGCTAAATCCATGTGAACGATTTCTCTTCCTGACAGTTTGTTTCATGAAAAGTACCTCATTTTAGGAATGAACAACCCATACTAATAACCAAAACTTCAAACTTCTTTCAGATGAAAGTTTCTTCCCTTTGCCCCCTCCCTCCACCCTTATAAACGCAAGTTTTAAGGTCTGGAAGGTGGTTGATCATTAATGTTGACAGACTATTATAATTTCCTGTCTGAATGGTCCAGTAGCTCACTTTAAAATGTTGAGGTACTTGGCTTTGTCCTTTGGGCCTTAGAGGAAACTGACTTAGAAGCAGTTCTATTTTAACATCTTGACACACACCAGACAAACTAAATATCCGTCTCCCATTAGACCACAAGAGATACTATATCATCCGAATATCTACCATCAAGTTAACACCATGTTTTTAGCCACCATTGTAGCTCTAGTATCTAAATATGTGTCATATGTATAAGACCTGATCCTTTTCTTCACTTTCTCTAACCTGTCAAATTCCTATTTATCTTTCAATTTTCAACTAGAACATTACTTCTTTTGCAAGTTTTCCCTAATCCTGTTCACAGAATCAAGTGTTTTCTCTCTTCTTTTTCTCCCATAGAACCTTACTTGTACCACTATTATATGGTTTATCTCCAACCACACTTTTGTAGATAATTAGTATGTCACCTGTGTTTCTCATTCATGTAGGGCAGAGTATTTTGTTCCTGATGCCCTCCTCTGTCCATGCATGTAGCACATTGCCTTATAAATACTAGGTGATCAAAATGATCTCCCCATTCTCCCATTTTCGTTTGTTTCTTTCTTTTTAATTTCACTTTGCTAGCAAAGGATCATCAACAGGTGGAGTTTAAGGGTCTAGAACTCACCCACTAAAGAAAAAGAAAAGCTTCCATTCCACCTGATCAGCTAACAATTGAATGCTATGTATCATTGCATATCTGAGGGGGATTTCTGCCATATTGTGCAATCAACATGTAGCCAAGACCACAGGAATCAGATGACCTGCTTAGAATTATCTGGCTGTCAGTTAATTTCTCTGAAACTCAGTCTACTAATCTATAAATAGGCATGTAAAGTGTGCATCAGGAGCTTTATAGAAAACACATTTGTGTACATCACTGGCTCATGGCAGGTACTTAATTAGTAGCTATTATTAAAATTAATATTGCTGATTCACTAAGTGCCTTCTATGTGCCAGACCTGCTCATGGGGACTTATGAAAAGTACCTCATTTTAGGAATGAACAACCCATACTAATAACCAAATGTATGAGATAGACTTTAATTTAGATAGAGAGCTTTGTGGTATTTGAAACTTATCTTTTTTCTTTTTTTTTTTTTAGTCAAAGGAGTGATTACAGAGAAAAAGGGAGAGGGAGAGAGAGATAGAAATATCAATGATGAGAGAGAATCATTGCACACCCCCTCCTGCACACCCCCTACTGGGGATCGAGTCTGCAACCCAGGCATGTGCCCTTGACTGGAATCGAACCTGGGACCTTTCAGTCCACAGGCTGACGCTCTATCCACTGAGCCAAACCAGCTAGGGCTGAAGGATATTATCTTTATTACCTGTGTCAAGAAATATTAAACTTGAGTAAAAGACCATTTTTTAAAAAACTGTGTGTTTAACACTTAGCAAGTGAGAGGACTCCAGTTTCATCATAACATTAAAAAAAAGAAAAACATAAATTGATATCTTGAGAAATCTGTGTATGTGAGAAATATTATTCATTTTGAAAACAAAAATTGCTATCCGTATTGAGACCTCTATCTCTTATTAGCCCAGCTGCTCTGTGGACCCAAGAACCCTTCCTGGGTGATTTGTATCTTCTCCCAAAGTAATGGAGTCTTATATTCTAACACCTGCTACCACCTGCTCCTGGTAAGCTAAATGGCTTTGCAGCCTCCTTGACTTTCAATGAGAAGATAAAATGATCATGTGTAGCTAGGAGAGCATACTATGGGGACGCAGTAGCAGGAAGCGAAATAAATTAGAGCAGTCCCTCTCTATGCCCTTAGGTAAAAAGACTTAAAATTAAAATGTTGAACTTTGGGTCAGCTGGGCAATTAAATAAGCAGCTGAAAGAATCTAGAGGGAATTTGATGACGGATATTTGAGGCTCAACTGTCAAGAGGGTTTAGGAACTTTACCATCAGGTCAGGGTCAGAATGTTTCACAGTGAATGTTCCTGATAACCCAAAGGATTCTTCTAGCTTATCAGTAGAGAATAAATACAATTTAAGAATTAGGCCTATTTCTGTCTTCACTTGGTTTTTATTTAAATACATATCTTAAAAGATGAAGAAAAGGTGCAAACAATGAAATGCCATCTTACAGAGTACTTCTTACTTCTTTGGCTAAAATATTAATTTCACAGTGAACAAAACATAGAGGTCAAGGGAAAATATCTGGTATACTGTAGAAAAATCAGACACATAAACTTCATGAGTATGCTAAACTTTGGGGGCATTATGTTAAATAGAAGAGACTTTTAATAGTCACATCTAAAACTTAAGCTCTCTTCACTATGTCACTAAATGATTTTATGCCTTCAAAAAGGTAGTGATACTTGAGACGTAGCAACTGGAAGTCCTTAAACACAAAGGGTTAGAGTGGCTACCTGAAATCAAATATTAGTCCTCTTACTTTATAGCTGTGTGAATTCTGAACACCTGTTTCCCCACCTGTAAAATGGAAGTAATATTAATATCCTGCTCCTAAGGTTCTTGAGAGAATTGAAATAACTAATTCATAAGGCAATTACAACAATGTATGGCACATAGTAGGCACTCAGCATATACGGGGTGGGACAAAGTAGATTTCCAGTTGTGACTACACAAAACACAGCTTATTCTTGTGTCATTTATTAATTATTGTATCATTTTTCCATATGAATGAGTGCACTCCTTCTTTTTCCCCACTCTGTATTTATTTGTTGGCTGAACTTTAAGAAATATATACATCTATTAGTTTTGATATTCTTTGTTGGAAATTTTATATTGACCATGTTGTTGCCTTTAGTTATTTCCTCTAAGAGCCTTTCAATGATTTCTAGGTGCTTAGTGTCAACCAAAATAACTATATCAATGATAACAATAGCTCTATTTATTGGGCTCTTGCATCTCACATCCTTAGCATCTACCATCTCATTAGACTAGAATAGAGTCCATGATCTCCTCTTTCTCCTCATCTCCCATCTCTCATTTACGTCTGACATGTTGTTGGAACAACTCAGGGGACTTGCAGTTGCACAGTTTACTCTGACTGAAATGCAGAAACTACTGTTGTCCACTGACAAACACATATTTGAACTTCAAGACTCAGGTCTATTATCTGCTCTTTCAAAACCCTGTACTCCATCCACTAGCAGGTTGTTTTCTGTAGCAATTGCTACAGTGCTGTGCAAAAACCAAGCACCAAGGTAACCATCTTAGAGTTTTATTGAGCTCTCCAATGTCCCTTTCCTCTTTTCTTATTCCCAGTCACAATGATGATACAAACTAATCTACATTGCTGTGCCATTGTTATCACTAAATAAATCCCTTATGAGATGCTGGCTCTTGGTGATGAAGACCCTGGTCTCTGGAGTTGGATATCTGCTTACAAATCCCAGCTCTAGCACCGTGTATCCTTGGGCAACTTGCTTTATTTCTCTAAGCCTCAGTTTTTTCATCCTAAAAAGGAGGTAATAATATAAATTATTTTACAGCATTTTTCTTGGAGGACTAGATAAGACAATGTTTTAAAATACTTACTATGGTGCCTGGCTTCCTATAAATGCTCAATATGCTCTATAAATGGTATCTATGGTTAATTGTGCAATAAAATAGCTCAAACTCCTCTTTTTCATTCTCTATGCCTGTACCCATGCACATAGAAGACATGATTGACAAAGGGATTACCACACTATCTAAATGCATTCATTAGAGGTATTTAATAAATATTCGTTGAGGGAATAGCTTATGTCATGCAGAGTGTATTTAAAAAACACAAGAGCATGTCTCTCAAACATGACATGCCTAAATAAAGGGATTATTTCCACAAATCCTCCATTAATGAAACAGAGAAACATGAGAATATATAGAAAACCACAGTTCCTTGGAAATCCCTAATATCTTTTTATCCTGTTCCTTCATTCATTAAACAATTATTGATTGCCTATTACACAACTAACAACAAATCCTTTATCAGATATGGTAGGTACACAACAGCCTTTAGCTAAAAGCAAAAGAATTCTAACCAATCAATTAAATTGTTTATTTATATTTGAATTTTACCTTTTTTTCCTTTTGTAATCCTTACCTTTAGTGTAGGTGCCATGGTCAGTGTACTAAATTCAGTTATGTAGAAGATGCAAAAGGGTTGGCAGATTATTTTTAAAAATATGCATAATCAGAATCTAGAGCATGGGAAGGTCCCAATATTTTTTGTTCTGCTCCTTACTAATACATTGCTTCACAAAGGCAAGTATATACATGCTTAGCAGGAAATCTATGGCTTCAATTGACATCTCTGGCCCCTCCCCGCCTCCCCCGCCACATGCTTAAAAAGGAATGGACACTAAATTGTTCACTGTTAAGGTAAGCAAAAGAGTAGTTTATTCTATTTACACATGTCTTATTAACTAAATTGCTGATATCTTTAGAAAATCATTTTGGTTAGCTTTCCTTTCCTTTCATTAACTTGTTTTCACAGTAGACTACATTTTCTGAAGGATAAATCTGTGTACTAGTATAGCCAGAGGGACGTTTAAGATACTGCTTTGCACCTGGGAAACCCGTTTAATTATTTGAGCTGTCAAAATGTTTTATTGTAAACAGCTTTTCTGATAGATCCTGTTTCCCTCCTATGAACTATCTTCCCCAGAAGACAGTCCTCTTTTCAGAGCAGCTTAAAGTACAGGTATCATAATTTAGAGGAGTGAAGGTTTTATGTCTGAAAATACCCCATCCTTCTTCTCATGTCTGATTAAGAAATATTGGATGTTCATTTTTTTCTAGTTTGTGTGCATCATAAAACACTATCATATTAATAAGACTTTAAAAATTAAATAGAATGAACTATCTAAACTACAGGTAAAAGTAAGATTTTATCTGAGATAACAATATTTGAAACAGTATATATCTAATAAATCTATTTAGAAATGTAATCTGACAACATAAACACAATTTTGTAATTTACTTAAATAAACTCAGGAACCCAAACAAGTTTCTGTGAAACAAAAATGTCTTTCACACAGCATAGCTATGGTTAATTACCTTTTTGTCTTATCTGGCCTTGATTGGGTCTAACATTCCCAATCTGTTAAATCCCTTCTTTTTCAGAAAATTTACTCTAATTCCAGGTCCTGGAGTACCAAGAGCATAAACAATTAAGGAAAGTTTTTCTCCTTTATGAAGAGAGGCAGGGTTCCAACTAAGATACCATTAATTCTCAGTTCTAAAGTTTTCTCATACAAGTGAAGGGCTATTGGTTAAGTAAAAAAAAAAAAAAAATACAATGAGGATTCTATTATGAATATTTAAATATTATAGGCAGCTAATGCCCATAATTAGAAAAGAATTATTAACATATCCATTTTTTTTTTCAAAACGTATCCATCTTTATTTATTTATTTATTTTTTTTTAATTTCTTTATTGATTAAGGTGTCACATATTTGTCCTCATCCCATGCCCATCCCACCCCTCTCCCCACGCATGCCCCAATCCCCTGTTGAACTTAACCGTTGGATAGGCTTATATGCATGCATACAGGTCCTTTGGTTGAACTCTCCCCCTCCCCCCCACCCTCCCCCTACCCTCCCCTAAACATATCCATTTTAATTAGACTCCTATCTACAGTCCTAGTGCAGATTGATAATCTTCTTAGATCCTTATGCATTGAGAACTATCATGTGAAAATATGGACTGAACCTAAAAATTCCTGGGAAATGTGTAAGATTCAAACTGACGATCTCTTATTGGCCAGGATAATTAATAAACTAAGAAGACCCCAACTACAGTTAGTATGTTATTATAGTTCCAAATAGAACTCTAAACCCAATCTTAAAAAATGGAACTAATAGTCCTTCTGTACTAAATATTCAACTATGGATACATACTTTCTCTCATCAATATGGGCATTGAACTGTCTATGCTGTTAATACAGTTAAAAGTATGCTATCCAAGGGGTGGGCTAGAAGAGGTGCATGGGAGAAAAAAGGGGACATCTGTAATTCTTTCAATAATAAAGATTTAAAAAAAACCTAGTATGCTATTCTGCCTGACAGGGTGGTTGGAGCACTGTCCTATACACCAAAAGGTTGGAGCACTGTTCCACTCCCAGTCAGGGCACATATCTGTTTTGGGTTTGGTCCCAGACAGGGTGCATACTGGAAGCAACCGATCAATGTTTCTCTCTCACATTGATGTTTCTCTCCTCCCCACACCTGCTTCTCTCCTTCCCTCCCCCTCTCTCTCAAAAATAAGTAAATAAATAAACTAATTACCATATTCTCATATGAAGATTTTAAAAAAGGCTATCCTGTTGCTCAAAGATGCTGTATTGCAACTCCCAAACAGCACATGGGCTTGGTCCCTGTTCCACTCAGCCTGTCTCCCACCACCACACTTTCCTGCTGTTGTGAGAACTAGAATTATGGTCTTTATCTCAACCAACAATCCAGGTTCTGAGTGTTCAAGGAGTCAAAAAATTACCAAAGACGTAGGCAGATAGGAAGACATGTAAAACTATAGACAACCAGAGCAGATACTTGGAAGGAAATATAGAAAACAACAGGGGAAAGTGTGTAGACCAGTAGTTCTCAATTCTAGCTGCGCAGCGGGCTTGCCTGAGGGCCCTGAAACAAATGGCCTTGCCCGCACTCCACCTCTACAGTTCCTGATTTAATTTGCCTGAGATGGGCCCTGAGCCTGAGTTTTACTTAAAGGTATCTCAGATAAATCTAATGCGTAGTCAGAGTTGTGGACAATAGGTGCCATTTGCTAACCTGACAAGCTCAGGGAAGGCCTGCATGGCGCTTACAAACTCAAAGACCTAAAGTAACCACAAAGGATGGTCTGAAATCAAAGGATGGTCTGAAATCAAACTAACTAAAAGCAGTTATGGTGGGTAGTCACCTCCTGTCCTATATCTTCCCTGACAAGATCAACCTTTACCTTAACTGAGCCTATCTGTCTTTTTGCCTTTAAGATAATGTATCACTGAAATGTCAGGGTAACTTGTAACTTCCCTTTTTTCTGGATCCCTCAGGGCACAACCAAATGTCCTGGGTGCCAAATGTCTTTCATTGTTATTGTTATCATGTTAATGATTGACTGTTAACTATCCTGTACCCCCCTAAGTAATTGTCTATCATTTTACTTTTTATCCAATCCCAGAGGTTTCCCTGCTTTGCTTTCTCCCGCCTCCCCTAATCTATCACCAATGGATTTCTTGTAACCCACCTACATCTCCTCCTTTGATCGCAATGTATAAAAATACTTGAAAAACTGCCATTCTGTGGAGCATTATCTCTATTGTTGAGATTCTGCTTCCCAGCAATTGTCGACAGTTTGCTTCAAATAAATTTACAAAAATTCTTTACAGGTTTGAATGTTTTTATATAAACAGAGTTGAGAATCACAGATGTAGATTGTGGAGACCGCACACTAAGAGTGGCCAGGAAACATGATGCCTGGTTAAATTTGATTTTTTTTTCTTTTTTCTCTCTAATCCTCACCAGAGGATATGTTCATTGACTTTAGGGAGGGAGATAGGAATAGAGGATAGAGGGAGGGAGGGCAGGGGGGCTGCGGAAGGGAGGGAGAGAAAGAGAGAGAGAGAGAGAGAGAGAGAGAGAGAGAGAGAGAGAGAGAGAGAGAGAAACCGATGGGGCTCTCCAACAGAGCCACCTGGCTAGGGATAAATTTGAATTTCTGATAAACAATAAATAATATTTTAGTTTAAGTATGTTCCAAATATTGTAGGGGATTTACTTATACTAAGAAATGAATGGTTGTTTTTATGAAATTCAAATTTAACTGGGAATTTTTTATTTGTATGTACTGAGGTATAGGGAGAGATTTATCTTTGAGTTGTGGCAGATGGAAGGAAGTGGCCCAGCATTATTCCCAATGGAAGAAAATGTTCTGGAATTTTTAAAAAACAGAAAAATGCTATGATTTTCTTAACAGAACATAAAATAATAAAATAAGTGATAGAATCAAGTGTTTGATGTAATCATATTCAAAGTGAAACTTTCCATGTGGAACAAAGTGACAATTTTTGTTTTAATTCTTTCTATTCCCCAGTTTACCAACCCTACCGCATCCAAGCAATGATGATTTAGGAATGTTAAAATATGATGGCAATAAATATCTTAATGCCTAAATCTTGTTTTTGATCAACCACACATCCCTACAAGGCCTCTGAATAAAACATTTAATTAGAAAAGAAGACAAGACAAAGGAACCAATATTAGATGAGAATGGCCTCCAAACTCTGAACTACAATGTGGGACGCCAGTGTGCTGGTCTGAACCATATGGGTGTGTGTATGCATGTGTATGTGAACAGATGAGGACTTTGCCCAGTGTGGTCATTGCAAATGACGCAGAACTCAAACAGCATTGTTTTACACATTCCCATTCCAAAGTCCTATTTAAGGTCTGACCATTTTGATGTAAAACAAACAAACAAACAAACAAACAAACACCAAGGTCAAGGATTGTTGATCATGGAGAAGAGAAAGAGGAAGATTACTACAGCTTTATCATGATTCGGGGGTGGGGGCTGGGGGTGGGGGGGAGTACCCTCAGCCTTCTCTGAGCCAGGGGAACTCACCTTGGGTTGATCAAGAGTTCCACTGGAGAAGGGATTGTTGTCTGATGTTCCCTTACTGTTTTCTCCAGTTGAGTTTTTAAACTTGGCTTGCTTCTGAGTTGGTTTCTTTTCTACTATATGTAGGGTTAAAACTGTTGCTCTTTTTTTTTTTTTTTTTTTTTTTTTACTTTCCCCCAGAGTTCAACTATAACTAAAAGATCAAAAACTGGATTTAAACTGATTTCCTTCTTCACTGAGTTTCTGAATTTTTCTTTCAAAGCCTCAACAATATTTGTCAGTGTATATGACAAATTCAGAAGGCTTTTCACCCTTCACTGGGATGCTCCCTCCGCTTCTGAGCAAACCTGGTTCTTGGAACCAAAGTTTTCCATATACGGATCTTTTTATTTCCTACTAAATCTATGAGTATGAGTAATTCCTCTGAGTTCTATTTATATTTCCACCCAGGTTTATGACTCATACTCAGCATAATAAGGAACCTATCCCTCTTTATTTATTCAATATTTAACTCCACCACACTTTAGGTTTCTGAAATCCACAAATTTAATAAAGGATTTAGCTTATAATCTCTGAGGGCTCTGATGAGAAAGGAAGTTACATGAGACCCTCGCTGTGTGTGTGTGTGTGTGTGTGTGTGTGTGTGTGTGTGTTTCATCTTTTGTTTTGGTTTTACTTCAGCTCTCCTACACACAACCTTCTGAAGACCATGCTTTATATAATGAATAAATTTGGAGCACGTGGTTGGAGTTATTAAGGCTGCTGAAAGAAATCCAAGGGAGTCCCCTGAGGTGCACCTGGCATGATTGCTTCTAACCAAAAATGCTAAAACATCACAGAGCAGGTACAGAATGTCAGAATCCAGGGCAACCAACCAGGTGGTAACTTCTGGTGCTTGACACTAGAATTCCAGAAGCAAAACAGAACCAAACAATAGAGCTATGCTTGCTTTGTGGTGAGCTTTCACATGGTTAGAGAGGAACTTGCCTTCTTTTTTTAGGCTGAATAATATTCCATTAATGTACAGTCATGTACCACCTACAGATGGGATGTGTTCTGAGAAATGCGTTTTTAGGCGATTTCAGTGTTGTGTGAACATCATGGAGTGTATGTATACAAACCTAGATGGTCTAGCCTACTACTGTCAATGAGAAAATGCTTTCTTGTATACTAACTGGAGTATCAGTCTTAACTGTGCTGGCAGTTGGAGGCTTACTCTAAACCAGGAGTTCTAACTGTATAGTCTGTACACCAGCTGCAACACCTGGAAGCTTGTTAGGAACACACATTCCTGGGTCCATCCCAGACCCACTGAATCAGCAGCTTTGGGCTGGAGCCCAGCAATCTGGGCTTTAAATAGCCCTGCAGGTGTGATGTCTACGAACCACACTGCCCCACACACTACTGATCCCTTCCAAGACAGGAGTCCTCTGAGCCTGGATTATAATGGCTTTAGGCTCAATTCTGTCATTTACTTCCATTGTATCTCTTCTGATCCCAGAGAGAGAAATGTTGGCATTAAGGACAACGCAGGGAAAAGAGACGCAGATAGCATTACTTGCTGGATCTTTGACTGCAAATTCGGTGTCAATTTCCATTGTCCCCACCTGCTGGAGTCCCAAGGGAGTTGGAGGGAGATCTAAAATCTTCCCAGAGGCAGCAGCCTGGCCCCACTGGCTACTCTCATCAGAAGAAAATGTTGTAGAAAATATTTACCTCCACTCACTTATAACACTACAGAGAATGCCATCATCCTGCCCAACACCACGTCCTGGGTTGTGACTGATACTAGAGCAGCACTTGCAGCCTTTGAGTAGCTGGGAAGAGAACCAAGAGCGTGGCTTCTCTCTGAGAATGACTCTGGCTTTGGCTCGCACAGGGACCCGTGGGGTCATGTAAAACACAGGTATTCCAGCCTGAGAGGTTCTGAGGCAGATGGGTCTGAGGTGTAAAACCCAGGAGTCAACATGTTAATAAGAATCCCCAAGCGATCTTGCAGTTGCTTGCATAAGAAATGTAAAGATCTACTGCCTTACACCATAGATATAACACTTCTAGCACATTATCTCCACCTCCCAAACTTCTTAGGTGGAGATTTCAGAGCCTTCCCTCAGTTAGAAACATGAACAGATAGTGTTGGAATGATAATGTTCTCAGATGTTCATAAGGCACACTTAAAAGTTCTTTCACAGGCACCATCTCAAAATAGGGAGGACACAAAATGATACTGCTTTGAGGATGTTGCTTCGTCGATCTGGCAGTGACTGAGAAGTTTAAGAATATGTCTATTGGCCCTATACAAAGCGTAGGGATTAAGGCCATGGATGAAATCAGGCGCCATGGAGTACAAGCTTCCAAGTGACTCCAAAGCAGGGTATCGGCTTTCCTTAGAAAGAATCAAATTGAGGTGATTTTAGCATAACTGCACTAGAGCCCCAGCTGTTTTCAAGGCTGCGGTCTAAAATATTGCATTATGTACTTTTTTCCATACTTGAAAAACTTGTTTGTAACTTCCACAACATACTGCCAATAAATACTAAGTTTATTCATTTGGAACAGAGACATAAACACCAATCCATTCCCTTTATGTGGGAGTGGAGGGAGACCCCTAAGGTCTGTCTCATTCTATAATAAAAGGGATCAGGAAATCTCTCAGGAATTTCCCATTGGACTCAGGCTCACCTCTTTGGTAGAGAAGAGTATTCACGTGGCCAAGGCTGCAGGTCTGCTTTCCACGCAGCAGGAAAACTATGCTCTGGTCACAGACCACACCCTGGCCCCCAGCCAGCTGCCTTGCAAATGTGGGCCATTGGTCACAAAAGAGTTCGAGAAAAATCGAGGAACTATTAACACTCCCATACAGGAAATCAAAGCTCCTTTCATCCTAGTACACACTGGGCTAGGCTTCATCTAGCTGGGCTTCATCTCTATTGTATTTATCATTTAATTGTATTTTAAAGCAGCTACTACTTTGAGAAAACCATCTTCTTTTTGTATGTAACAGTTTTCACCATGCTACACATTAGGGAAATCCAAGACAGACTCTCTCAAATATTAAGGTGAAAATGCTAGGCAGAAAAATACTCATGATTCATTTTGACATTTTTATCTGATTACCTCTATTTTATAGACACATTGCTCATTTGCAGTTTTCTTACAAACTTTTAAACTGTTGTGACATTGGCGTGTGATTGGACATTGCTACAACTTCATTTGGTCCTGCTTAAGTTATTTTCTCACATGATTTAGTTATAGGTAAGTATGCACTAATTTTAGCTTGGAAAGTTTATTCTAATTAAGATGACCGCTGGAGGATTACATGCAGTTTCACACTGTATGGAATGTGGAGTGAAGGTGTGCAACACACACATTAAACCTATAGCATCCCATCTATGTCAAATTTTTTCAAAGAGAAAAAGACAAATCCAACAACCTAAGGAAGGGTTTAGTTGACTATCCTCTCTCCCTCTCTCTCTCTCTCTTTCTTGCTCTCTCTCTCTTGTTAATCCTCACCCAAGGATATTTTCCCATTGATTTTAATTTTTAGAGAGAGTGGAAGGGAGGGGGAGAGTCAGAGAGAGAGAAACATCGATTGGTTGCCTCTCACACATGCCCAGACTAAGCCAGGGACTGAGCCTGCAACCGAGGTCAAACCTGTGACCCTTCAGTCCGTAGGCCAACACTCTAACCACTGAGCCAAATCAGCCAGGGCTGACTATACTTTTCTTAGTTCTCACTTATTTTCTGTTGTGACTTTTCTTCTTCCAAGCAACATTAAGGAAGGAAAAAAAGTAAAATTATTTGTTCCAAGAAGAACTTTGTGAAAGAAAGCTTTAAGGACTGGAGCCAAAGGCCTCTTCCCGTGGGTTTCTTGAGAAAAACAAAAATTGAAACCCAAGACCTCAGATAACAATCTGTGACAGTCCCTGGGGCCCAGCTTCTTAGACTGCAGCTGAGCTACATTCTGCAACTGCTGGGGACCATTCATGCTTCTGGTCGTGGTTCTGGGCACAGTAAGGGGGCAGCATGGCTGTGCTCCGAACGCTGCCTGCTCTGTAAGCATCACGGAATGAGTCCACACCACAGGCATCACTGGATGAGCCTGTGCTTGAACAGAAATTCTCAATTAACGTTAGCTATAACTATGTTGTTCTACAGAATGGACCTTAGACATTATCTGGTGAATCTAAGTCCCTTAGTTACCAGATAAGGAAATGACCAATTAAGGTAAAAAGACTTGTGCAAGGATGCACAGCTGGTCAAGACATAGCATCCTCAGCTATTAAAAAAACACACACACCACATTTGTGACAGCAGCAACATTTTAACTGCCTTCATACCTAAACGATGAAGCAAGCAATGCCTGCAGTAGTGTGCCTGATCCCACCAGTACCCTACTCTTAGTTCCTTTCTGAACATCACACCTTCCTCTTTCTCCATAAGCTTCCCCTCCTCCTTCAGTTGTACCTCATTTTTCTCAGTCATCCTCGACCCTCCTCCTTGCACATATCCCTCAGCTTCTCCCCAATCCTGAGCCATGTGTGATAGTGCAGTCACAAATAAGCGAGGGAATCAAGAATATTTATTGCTTATTATTGAATATCACAGGTTTACATCTTGACAGGACACTTCCAGTTTCCTTACTAAAAGTATCTGCATCAAAAGTCCAGCTTTGCAATAAAGATGAGCCATTAAAAAAATCCACAAGTACTAGATAAGACATTTTACATTTGAAACTTCTATCGCTATCTGTAGATGTGTCAGACATCTGATCTGCTGTATACCTTTCCAGTTCTCTCAGCCACAACTGTCTCTTGTTCTGGACACCTCTGCAGGACCCAGCTCTGACTGGGCTCCAGCCCACCTCACACAGGTGCAATCTGCTGACAGCACTGTACAGTTTACCCAAATGTCCTACCTCTCTCTTTACTGCCCCCATGGCTTCCCTATTGCTGTGGATGGAGAGGCCCCAAAGAACCATGCTTGGCACCCAACTCTGCACAACTCAGAAGTGGGAAATGGATGTTACTGGAAAATTGTTCACCTGCCTCCCTCTGCAACCCACAGGGAAGGTCCCTCCTGACCAACAGGGAAGGCTCTTTGTGGTTTAAGTCCCCTGGATCACCTGATCCTATTGGTGCTATTTCCTTCCTGTTGGTTCTACTTCCTGTTTCACCACCTTGTATCTCACTTCTGTCCTCTGAATTTGCACTCTCTAATAAAGTAACAGCACTTAAGCCTGCTTTCTAGGTAATCCAGGCTGTGAGTATGCTTTGATATATAAACTTTATATTCCAGTCGAATCTCAAAATGACATTGTGTATAAGATTTTACAATGCATATAAGATTTAGCATTTATCAATTATGTACCTACATCTAATGCACACAAAAATTTTTAATGCCAAATCAACTAAGAATTTGGTTGTTAATGGCTTCCCCAGACTCAGTGTTAAAAGGGGTTCTACCTTATATTTAAACTTCACTTGCTTTTGTATAAGAAGAATGTGTGTGAATTAGAGTAGGGAAAGAGGGAAAATGTGTGAAAGTGCATTATAAATATTTTCTCTGTTTTTCCTTGTAACTCAAAGTATTGAGTTCATTTGTGATAAAATCAAGATATTGATAAGTGTTAAATTAAAAAAAGTGGCTGCTTGGTCAAATAATTTTGGGGGAGTTTTTATTGCTTTCAGAGAGGAAGGGAGGAGGAGAGAGATAGAAACATCAATGATGAGAGATAATCATTGATTGGCTGCCTCTTGCATGCCCCCTACTAGAGATCGAGCCTGCAACCCGGGCATGTGCCCTCGACTGGAATAGAACCCAGGCAGGCCAATGCTCTATCCACTGAGCCAAACCAGCTAGGGCGAGGAAGATTCTTAATCTCACTGTCTCTCTGAAAATGAGAAGTTTAGATGCACTGATATTCAGTGAGTTCTTCAGCTATATATTGTATGATTGAATAAGTCTAACTAAAACATTTAAAATTTTGATTATATTGTTTGTGATTTTCCAGAACCCACTGCAGTCCCCTCTCTCTTTGCTGCTCATATAATTGCTAATTACTCCTTCCACTGAGTGATACTATGGGAAATGGAAGCCATAAAATCTACATTAGGCAATTTTGCTACTTATTGCCAGGAGGAAGATTAAAGCTATAGTACTCCTCCACCTCTTTAGGCGATGACATAATCCAACAAAAGGCATCCTTTTAGCTCAAGGAAATATGTTCAATGTAAAAACAACACACACACACCCCTTTAGGATGGAGAATTAGTCCATTAGACCACATTTCCCTTAGTGAGCACTATGGACAATAATTGTGTTGAATTTTATATGGAGGAACTTCTATAATGTACTTAGAATACAACCTCAAAATATTAAAATGATTTTTAAAATATTAAAATTAAAATGGATTTTTGTTTTAAAAATCATTTCCCAGCTAATCTCTATGAAAAAAAGCCATACTTTGTTTCCCTGTTGTCTCCTCCTCAAGAAGAGCTTTGGTGTGAGCCAAGTGTGTCTAATCTGTCTCGTGTAATATGGATTTAATAAGACATATTTCCTAATGTGTAGCACTTGGAAAGCTTTTGCCACAATTTGATGTTTTCAGTTACACACATCTGGTGCTAGTTTGACCTGGCAATTACATATAGTTCCTTTCTTAATTTCTTGGGGAAAAAATAATAATGTAACAAATTGGGACTATGTTCAAATTAGTTTTTAAGTTTCTCCAGTTAGGTGAACTGAGCAAGAACTTCGATAAGCATTTCCTTTTTAGAGCTACATAAAACTTTCTTACTCATTTTTCATTGTCAAGAAATGTCCTTTTAAATGTGCCAAAGTCAAGCTTAATAGTAGCATTCTAACATTTGTCCAATAAGCCACTCTACCAGTTGGGGCTAGATATATATCTCCCTGAATATTACATGTCAGAAGACTTATCATTTTGCTCAGGCTCTAACACATACTAATATTTGGAACTTTTGTCAACTCATCTGATCACTATTAGCTTTTGAGTGTATTTTGTAGGTGGAAATAAAATTATTTGGCCTGCATACATCCAACATTGCTTTAAGAATCAAATGCAACAATATATGTGAAAATGTTTTGAAATATAAAAAGTATTTACAAATATGAGATAGCATTCTTTTTTATCTCTAAAGATTATTTTATTAAACTCAATGTGTAGAAATTAACAGGACCTTATACTATGGAAGATAAAAAATGAAAACCTTGTATAATGCAGTTTCTCATTTATAAAAGACTAGAGGCCCAGTGCACGAAATTCATGCAGGGGGGGGGGGGGGTGGGTGTCCCTCAGCCCAGCTTGAACCCTCTCCAATCTGAGACCCCTCAAGGAATGTCCAGCTGCCCATTTAGGCCCTCCCCTGCTGGCCCGGTCACGCCTAACTGCCCTCCCACTGGGACTGCTGGCTCCCAACTGCTCGCCTGCCTGCCTTCCTGATTGCCCCTAACTGCTTCTGCCTGCCAGCCTGATCACTCCCTAACCACTCCCCTGCCAGCCTGATTGACGCCTAACTGCTCCCCTGTCAGCCCGATTGCTCCTAACTCTGCCCTCCCTTGCAGACCTGGTCACCCCCAACTGCCGTCCCCTGCAGGCCTGGTCCTCCCTAAGTGCCCTCCCCTGCAGGGCTGGTCCCCCTCCCCCCGAACTGCCCTCCCCTGCAGGCCTGGGTCCCCCCACAACTGCCCTCCCCTGCTGGCCCAATCACCCCTAACTGCCCTCCACTGCCAGCCATCTTGTGGCAGCCATCTTGTGTCCACATGGGGGCAGCCATCTTTGACCACATGGGGGTGGCCATCTTGTGTGTTGGAGTGATGGTCAAATTGCATATTACCTCTTTATTATATAGGATGACTTAAAACACTTAAAGTACTTAAGAATATGCTACAAATGAAATACTATGTACTATAAGCATTGAGTACAATAGCTGCTTAAAGAAGAAAATAATCAGTGTAAACTGGAATAATCAGAGAGAGCTTCATACACTTATGTGAGGCAATGAGAAATCAATCATATTTGAGTAACTGAAGAGGATTTAAATTAAATAAGTATAAAGCAAAAGAGGAAGACAGAGAGAAAATATTCAGTAGGGGCAACCGCAGGCACAGAAAGTTGAAATATCAGAATGATTGAACCATGTCAAGTGAAAAAGAAACCCCAAACTCCCTCGTTCTTGTCTTTTGTACAAAATTGAATCCCTGCATTCTTCTACCCAATAGATTATGTGGAAGACTTCAAGACCAACAGATCATTAAGAACACTTTGCTCTCAAACACCCAATGCCCCCTGTCTCTCACTGTTCTTCTTCCACCAAAGTAGCATAGACCATTTTTGGTAGCCTGTCAACATGCAACCTGTCATCACACCAAATAGTGTGTTTATGGCTAGAAAAGCAATGATAACAATGACAATCCGATGTTTCAAATTTAATCTCTGACAGCCACTTTTCCAAATCCAGCTTATAGAATTTATAAATCGAGTGGGGAATTTGTTCATGTTTTCAAATCAAGGACAATATGGTGACGTTTTGCTTTAACTGATTCATACAGTACTAGTATGACAGACCAGAGTAACTCTGGCATCAGAGTAAGAGAAGCAAGAACCTAGGGAGAAGAGAAACATCTGTGAGATGTCTGGAATCTTACCTTATAATAGACAAATATGCAAATTGACCGCACCTTCGCTACGCCCAAGCCACGCCCACCAACCAAGCCACGCCCATCAACCACGCCCACCAGGAAACCGTTGCAGGGATGTTGGGGTGCGGGCAGAGCCCAAGGCCCGGAAAGCCGCCCGGGGCTTTCCGGGCCTTGGGCGCCGGCGGGGTGCCTGCTCTGATCGCAGGAGCGATCCGACCTGGGGGTTCGGCTCGCTCCTTCGATCGGGTCGCAGGAACGCTGGGTGCAGCCGAGCCCAAGGCCACTGCCCAGGGCCAAGCCGGGACCCTGAAAGAAGGTAGAAGGCGGTGGCCACAGCCAAGGCCTGGGTCCCCGGTGCCGGCAGAAAACTGGTGCAGGCAGCCAGGTGAATGAAGGTCTATTGCACGAATCTTCGTGCAAAAAGGCTACTAGTGATCTTATAATGGGCAATCATGTTTTGTCTGTAAAATTTGTCATGGTTACCTCAAAAACCAAAAATGATATGTATATGGCATGCTGAAGTCCTTTTATAATATCCTCTTGAACACACTTTTCCCCAACACAGGAAAGCTCACACATGCTGCCCACCCTCACCCAAGGGAGTTCACTGAATCCTATGAGGACAAATCCTGCAGGACAAATCACAAAGTAGTTTTGAGATGATACTGAGTCACTTTCATATTCCCTCTCTCTATTTCCCTTCTGGTTTCAAGCAACAACTGATTACTTCCTATTAAGCAAAATTTTCACCTTCAAATTTCTTCCATCTCCGAACCCACTGATACGTTCACTTAACAAAATAGTATGCACTGCCTATGGTGTTATGGGTGCTTTCTGGGAAATGATGATCCAAAAACAAGTTATGATCCAAATGGTGATCATAGCTTGTCTTGAAAATTATTTATCAAGGTCACTGTGTGCTTCCAATATTATTTCATTTCTCACTATATCAAGGCATCTTGTTCTATTGTTTGCTATCTCCTTAATGTCTAAAAACACGAAATTGTGTTGAAAGGCTCTATTTCACTGATGGCATAGTCAGGAAGATCTACCAAGTTCTGCATGGACCTCAAGCCATTTCAAGTTTTAGAATAAATTGGATGGGAACGGGTGTGGAGATGAGGGTGTGGAGCCTAGCAGCTGCTACCTACCATGTTGCCTTGCTCATTTACACCTGTTGACAGAACTGAACAGGGAGGGTGAGCACCAGCATCACGACTTCCAGTGACCTGTAACAACTCTCCCTGATGCTTAGATGAGGCATCAGCACTAGCGTCCTCATTGGAGGCAGTCAGGAGGCTTCAATGAATACACAGAATAGTTCCTCAGCACAAAGAGATTTTGCTTTTGAATGCAGTGGAGACAGTTCTCCAAGCCATGATATTGAAATATTAAATCTTCACTAATTCTAATTTACTCTTATAATAAATAACAGTCCCATGGAAGAGCACTGCTGTAGGAAGGAAATTATTATTCCATCTTCATAAGGTATTTGCCTGAGTTGAAAAAAATGGTTGAATCTTAGTCAAGCCATGAGCACTATAGCTGTTTCCTACCTTACTGCCTTTGCACATGCTGTTTTATTTGCCTGGAAATAGCACTTCTCTTTGCTTGAAGAACCCAGCTTAAATGTTACCTTCTGGGTGGAGTTTCTCTTGACCCTCTCTAAGTTAGCAAACAATGCCCCCTCTCCTGTTCTTTCCTTTCATATCCTCTGTGAGCACACTTCTATGCAAACACTGATGACCTGTTTTAATGTTCAACTCAACTCAGCTCTAAACTCCTTGAAGAACAAAGATATCTTTATATTTGTTTCCTTAGTGCCAGGCTAATAGCTGAGACACAGTGCTTGTTTGTGAAATAAATAAGCATTGTCATGGTCACATTAAGTAAGTGGCTAACATTAAAGGGACAGGGACATGAGCCTATAACCATTTGTCCATGTTGCCAATAACTGTTCTAGTTGCGAAAAGGTAGGAGTAACCATAACTATTATATCATTCATGTTGATAATATCAATTCTGGATAAAATAGATGTCAAGGGCAGCCTTAAAATGAAAAGGTATCCATTCATTCAGAGAGACATTCAATAACATTTACTGATTAATCACTACATGCCATGAAAGGCAAGATAAATGACACAGTCTCTCCTCTGAAGGAGACAAGAAAATAAATCTTTACAATACAGGGTATTAAGTGTTGAGCATTGGGATAAGAAAGGTATCTAATCCACAATAGGTGAATCAGGGAAGGGTTCTCTGAGGGGGTAATGCCCAATGCCCTTGAAAGAACAATGGGACTGAAATGTGAGAAACTATAGGAAGAATTCTAAGTAAATGGAAAAGCCCTGTGAATACTCTGTATTGGGAGAGACTAGCATGTCTGTGCACTAAAAGCCGTTTGATATTGCTAGATTTGTGGCCTGAGGGGTGGAGACAAATAGGAAGAAGGAGAGTTCTACCCAGTTACAAGCTCGTGAGGAGAAAGTATGAATGCACGTGAATGAGTGGCAGGGCTTTCAATCTACAATTTAATGGATTCCAATGGAGTCCTTCAGCCAAGTTCCTATAGGCAGTATTTCCCAAATCACAGAGTCTGGGATATCCAATCAAACTGGGGATTTTTTTTTTTTTTTTTTAAGATTTAGGACAAAAATATTAATTCTATTTAGTGGTATTTTTAAAAGTTAATTATGTTAAAAATTCAGATGCACAAAACCTTTCTATATAGATGTTTAAAAATAATATTTAAAATTTTTCTTTTAAGTCTAGGAGAAAGATAAATAATTGACTGATTTTAACATATCAGCATGGCTTTTTGGAGAAAAACATAATTTGGTAAAATGGACTATATATTGTAATTTTTTAGTACTTTCTATTGAGCAGATGTGGCTGTTGTATAACAGAGTTTCAGCCTCATGGATGACTGATGGATGTAGAACAAAATTAAAGTGTCCACAAGAATCTTCAGTAGTAATTTCCTAGCCCGAATTTAATCCAAATTCAACTTTGTTTTTAAAAATGCTTCATTTCTGCTAACTCTAATTCCAATCTTTATCTGGAATTCCTAAATCATCATCGCCTTCCTCTATTGTACAGCTGTCATTTTATTAAACCCATATTAAAGGACATCTACTGTTTCTCTGAGAAATTCAGGGAACACAGGAATAGTCTATTTCCAAAACAATGCCCAAAGAAAACAATATAAAATTTCCAACTCATAATTGTTTAAAAGGCAGAAAAGAGCCATAAATTAGTTGCAGTTGAGAATAATCATCTATATTGTATATACACAAACAGACTCATTCATAATCTGTGCTAAGATATTAAAATGTCTCAAACATATATTTAAAAACAAATTGATGGATCATCAAGGAAAGCAAAGTAAATTGTTTCTATATAATACAAGGCTAATATGCAAATAGACTGAATGGCGGAACGACCGGTTGCTATGATGCGCACTGACCACCAGGGGGCAGATGCTCAATGAAGGAGCTGCCTCCTGGTGGTCAATGTGCTCCCACAGGGGGAATATGGCTCAGCCAGAAGCCAGGCTAACGGCTGGTGAGCGCAGTGTGGTGGCGGGAGCCGAGGTGGCAGTTGGACATCCCCCGAGGGCTCTTGGACTGTAAGAGGGTGCAGGCCAGGCTCAGGGACCCTCCAGAGTGCAGGAATTTCATGCACCAGGCCTCTAGTATTTGCATAAAATGAATTCAGACATTTTAAGCATCTGCTAGGGCAACACTCTATGCTAGGTTTCAACACAATCCTAGTCTCCAAGGAGCCTTCCAAGGAGCTGATGGATAGCTCCCTCTCCACAAAACTCTTCATGTGAAGGTAAGATGATTACTCACTGAATAAGCACTACCCCATCCATCCCAGGTCAACTTGTAATTATCTTAAAGCCTTTTGGAAAGATAAAAAGTAATTCTAGTAAACTAGGGTTAAGATACGCTGGCCAGTTGCTTCTGAAGTTCATTAAATTGTCTTTCAGGAATTTCCTTGACAGCCTCCCTCTCCCTCCCACTAAAAAAGAGAGTTAACCTGTCTATCCGTACATAATAAAGGTTGTTGTAAATAAAAGGAAAATTAGTTTCTTTGTAAATCAGCAATATGAGAAAGCAATGCAGGAGAGTGAAAGGAAAGTACAGAGAAAAAAAAAAGGAGAATTTTTTAAAATTTAAAGATTTCTGACTTGAAAGCCCTAGATGGATAAATACATGAAAAAATATTTTGCAGGAAAAATATTGTAAATATCTAGATCTCAAGATATTTTCAATATATTAATTCTCACCACACATCTGAGATCTGTGGGCATCATTTCTGCTATTGGTGAAGAAAGGTACCTAGTTGCCTAGTTGCCTAGGGCTATGCAGCTTGTCACGGTGTGAACCAGAACTAAAATAGGAGTCCTGGCTCTCTGGATTTCTGATACCAATTCAGCAGACTTCAACTTTCCACTAGATACTTTGCAAGTTAAGCAGTTCTCATATCAGCTTGTGCCAACTGTTTAAATACCCTGTCAAATCTTCAAGTGTTATATGTGTCAAGTGCCTATGGACCTAGTATGTCCCCAGGACTATTGTCTACCTTGCGGTACTGTTTGAATTTAGACGACAGTAAGAATCCAAGAGGCCATCATTGCTATAATTACTGCATATTAAAGTACTAATGTTAATATTTTATTGAAAGAAGACTTCACTGGATACAGGCTGAGGAGCCCCAATGATTCAATTTCTCAATGTTAATAAAACACAATTTGCTTTAAAAAAGTAAAAGAAATAATTGGAAGGGTATAGGTATGCATGCCTATGGATGCTTATGTTGTTACAGAATTTTTCTACATTTATATACCATATAATCTATGGTTTAATATCTATGAAATTTACTAATTGTTTGACATTGAATACACACAATATACATAAGTACCTTATATTAAGACTTTTTTTGGTATTAAGTAAAAAAAAATATCATGCTTAGAAACATGTTTTTGGTTGGCATAACTAAAAAATTTGGAAGTTAATAGAATTGACCATTGGACACAAGAAAAGTAATGTAAGAAAGACAGAGGCATGGGTGAAAGAAAGTGAAATAATGGGAAAGATGAGGGTAATGCATGTTATTAAAGATTACCATTCACTCAGCAACTACTTACTGAGAAATTACTACTGTGGGGCACTGAACAAAATAGCATAGAGCTGAACTCTTAGTGAGCAGCATAAGAAAATAAATAGACAAATGTATAGTGTGTTAGGATGGGATAAAAATTATGGTAATATTGACATTTTAAATAGAATTGACTTAAAAATTTAAATAATATTATATTAATATTAAACAGTTTTGGGGCTGTTTAACATCAGAATTGTTCACCCATGGTCACATATCTATGCAGTAGTATATAGTTAATAATAGAAAGAATTTCCACTAGGTGATCTTTCAAGTGTCATACCCTTTTATCTCAAGAAACAACTTAAAACAACGCTTCATTATCATGAAACTGCTACCAAGATAACTCACTGACTGTACAGGGAGACCTGTATAACCTTTGAAGTAGTAACTGCGGCCTTCCCCTCTCATCTTCAATTTCCCATTTTCAAAGCCTTGTTGCTTTGGGTCATAACAGCTATGTTAAGAAGGGGTCTACGTGGATAGGACCACACTCCAGGATCAGTTTGATAGCTTTATATTTACTCCATAGAGCCCTGGAGCTCTGTGACAATTGATTAAAGACCAAACAGGTAAAAATAATGAAATGACACCACACAGGGACGTCACCAGAGGAAGATGACATACAACTCAGTGGACCGTTAAATTGCCTCTCTTGATTTGTGTCAGTGACATATACACGGTCTTAATCCACATGTTTTGTATTACTAACATGTATCTAAAGCTCATTCATGGTTATTTTATTTGTTTTTAAAATCTCCAACTTTGCTTAAAACTCTCTTTAAGCAAAATGATGTGCATAGTGCAGTCTTTTGCACCATCACATCCTTTCATACTTTAAACCAAAACTTCTTCCAAATTTACATAGCATTTTGAATGCTCAATATTTGGGATTGGCCAACAGCACTGTCACATATTCATTCATTCATTTGCTCATTCAATTAATGTAATAATATATATTGAGACTTTATAATAATAATATCAAGGCACTGTGTTAATATATATAGATAAAAGACCACTATCTCTACATCTTGAAGGAAGATAGGCAAGTTTCAAGGCAATTAATTATAACATAGTGTAATTAAGACAGCATGGAGGGGCCTGGAAAGTATTATGCTAAGCAGAATAAGCCAGTCAGAGAGAGACAAGTATCACATTACCTCACTCATATGTGGAATCTAATGAACAAAATAAACTGATGGACAAATCAAATCAAGAGACATGAAGAATCTCAGAGGGAAGGTGGGGTGGGAGGGAGATTGACTAAAAAAACTTATATGCATAACCCATAGACACAGACAATAATGAGGTGAAGGCCTGGGTTGGGGAGGGGGTGGGAGCAGGATGAAAGGGGTCAATGGGGGAAGAAAAGAGGCATCTGTAATAATTTCAAAATAAAGATAAAAAAGATAACACATAAGAGTCTGAAGAGGGAGAGAGTAAAATGATACCATAGACCATGATAATTACAATTGTCTAATATTTCTTTCCTTCCTCCCTTTCGGCTCTGTCCTGCCTGGAGTATCTCCTGTGGGTTGTGTAATTGGGGCTGACATCACTTGTCCTTTGTAACATTGTACACTCCAGTGCACATGCTTTAAACAGAATGCCAATTAGGTCTATATACATTGCCAAGAAAAATGAGAAAAGAAGCACTTTAGAAAACACAGTGATACATGTCATTTCTTGTATGTGTGTGTTTCTCCCCCTGCCCCCACTTCGTTCAATAGCGTTAATTGGGTCTGCCCACACTTTGGCATGAAAACTTACTTCTGTGCCACATGAGTCAGTCAAGAGGAGCACAGCAATTTGTTTGAGCAGAGAAGGGAATACACTGCTTTGGAAGCAAGGTGATACCTATGCACTAGAGCACAGCATTGCAACAAAGCAAAATGAAAATGGACAACAAAAGGAATTTATATGTTTGGACTGGTGAATGGAGAGGGAAACTCAGGTGTCTGTTACACATTCAATGGAGAGAGAGAGAGAGAGAGAGAGAGAGAGAGAGAGAGAGAGAGAATAGTGTGGAGTGTGTGGTGAGAATGAAGGACAGAGGTCACTGTCAGCATCAGTGCCAGCAGTGGGAGCGTGAGTGTAAGCTCCAGCATTACTCACCCAGCAGCTGAGCTCCCTGCCAGCAGCCAGCACCAACAGAGTACGTGGGCTAAAAGATCCAGAAAGCCTGCGGGCCAAGCAGAAGGACACAGAGGCCTGAGATCTTTGGAAGACACAGAGAGATACTGACAATCTCGAACTTACTGAGAAAGGTTATACATCCGAACAGAAAAATCTCATGAAAAGATCCACCTTAAGGAGGCAACCGACCTCATCATGAAGGTTAAAAGGAGGTGATGGAGCACAGGGTTCTCTAAGTTAGAAAGAAAGTAATTGTTTAAAAAGAAAAAAAAAAATCTTTACCTCTGGAAGGCAGAGGAAGAGATTTTATTTTTTTAAAATCCTTTTCTCTATCCCTGGGCATATTTTTCTTTGTCACATCTGGCCCCACATAAAACAGCTACTAATAGGAGACTTTTGGATTGTAAATCTTTTTACTGAGGACCCTGCAGCTTGCTGCTCAGAATGAGGTGACGTGGGTCCTAATCTGCTACTAGGAGGGATCACCGCCATAAACAAGCAAACACACAAACAAAGACAACACCCTGATGTGGCAGTCACACGGCTGCCCTCGTGACCTGGAGATGCCCTTTTCACGGGCTTTCCCAGTGGTTTTCTGAATAGTCACAAGTATCTTTCCCCAGTTTGGTTTAATACTGGGAGGTAGGTGAAAAGACTGGTTACCTCTGGGAGTTGGCATATGTTGATCCGCAGACATTCAAAGTGCCCCTGTTTTATTCTCCAAGAAAGGGTCACTGTCATAACTTACCAGTTTCAGCCTGACCATGATGGATGAGGCCTGACCACCACTGCTCTGCACATGCTAAGGATATAAAACACGAGCAGCAGATGTATCCCTGAACACCTCCCACAATCCTCTTCTGTGGTCCCCACAGCTCCTGCTTCCAGCTCCTGCTCCCTTCCCCTTCTCTCTCTCTGAAAATTTCCCCTGAAATCTCAGTTTGAGACACACGGTCATCTTACTATATTCTTGGGCTTCTTGCTCAACTGTTGGTACTACACACTCTGATTTGGGAGTTTCGGCAATTTTGGATTAAAGATGTTGCCACCACTGGTGAAGCCGGGAAGAACCTCCAGCTTTGCCAGGAATGGACTGAGAAGGATTTCAATCAGAGCAGCACCAAGTTCCATAAGCACATGGACTTTTGATAAGAGCACCTGTGAGGCTAATGAAAAATATAAGTTAAATGAAATGCATTTTATAGAATTTTATTTTCATAATTGCTGATCTACTTTTTAAAAAATGCCCTGCTAGTAATTAAATATGTATTATTTTCTCCTCTTCAGCAATACAGATACTTTAGAATAAATGCAAGTAGCTGTCATATTCTTCTCTAGAGGGCTAGGTCTAGATATCTTGAAATTTATTGGGGACTTTCACAAAGAAGACAAAACACCTCAGATGCATTGAAAATACCTTTTCAGAAGGTTTATGGGAGGGCTTCCAGAACTAATGAATTACTGAAGCTCACTTACTTTAGGGGAACGAATGGGTAGGGGGAGGGTTATCGCTAGGACCTACATGTCTTGAGGGTTTTAAAAGATATCTGTCCTAGGTAAATCCCAAGGGAAGACAGAAAGATGATGGATTTAGGGCCATGAGATGGGGGGCACTAGAACTCCCTGCTTCGTGCTCCTGAAGCCAGCTGGTGCCCATGAGAGTGACTGTGTATGAAAACCAAAAGAAATGTAGGTGAAAAGTTCCAAATTTAGAAATCAGGGCACTGGCATAAGCGGAGAGGCCTATGAGGGTGTCTGCATCATGAAGACACCACTAACGCAGTCCACCAGCAGAACCAGGTTGCTTCCAGGTTTATCAACAGTACAAGCAACACTGTGTTGAATATCCATATCTTATCTAATAAAAGAGTAATATGCAAATTAACTATCATTCCACTATACCCACAAGCCACACCCACCAGCCAATCAGGAGTGAGTATGCAAATTAACCCAACCAAGATGGCTGTGGTCATGGAGAGAGCAGGAGGGAGGCTTGGGTTTCCCCGGTGATGGAGGAAGTCAAGCTTTCTGCACACCCTGGCCGTCCCAGGCTTCAAAGCTTAAGGCTACAAAGTTTCAATTATAGAAGATAAATAAATCCCAACAAAAATGGCGGCAGCCATGGAGCTGGAGAGAGCAGGAGGCTAGGGTTGCCCCCGGTGGTGGAGGAAGCCAAGCTTCTGCAGCCCTGGCCTGCTTTGGCCTGCGCTTAAGGCTACAAAGTTTCAATTATAGAAGATAAATAAATCCCAACAGAAATGGCTGCTGCCAAGGAGTGAGCAGAAGGCTTGGCTCTGCTCCAGGCTACAAAGTTTCAATTGTAGAAGATAAATAAATCCCAGATACTAGGGCCTCTGCTTGGGTCACCGGGGTGTGTGGCCAGCCTTGCAAACCACCACAGGCCCCTCGCCCAGGCCGCCCCACGCCCCAAGGGAACCCCCACCCTGATCTGGGACACCCTTCAGAGAAAACCAGCTGGCCCCCCCACCCATACACCAGGCCTCTATCCTATCTAATAAAAGAGTAATATGCAGATTGACCATCACTCCAACACACAAGATGGCTGCTCCCATGTGGTCAAAGATCCTGCCCCCATGTGGACACAAGATGGCCAGCAGGGGAGGGCAGTTGGGAGGGACCAGGCCTGCAAGGGAGGGCAGTTTTGGGTGATCAGGCCAGCAGGGGAGAGCAGTTGGGAGGAACCAGGCCTGCAGGGGAGGGCAGTTAGGGGTGACCAGGCCGGCAGAGGAGGGAAGTTGGGGGCAAACAGGCTGGCAGGGGAGCAGTTAGACATCAATCAGGCTGGCAGGGGAGTGGTTAGGGGGTGATCAGGCTGGCAGGCAGAAGCGGTTAGGGTCAATCAGGAAGGCAGGCAGGTGAGCAGTTGGGAGCCAGCAGTCCTGAATTGTGAGAAGGATGTCCGACTGCCCATTTAGGCCCGATCCTAGTGGGATCGGGCCTAAATGGGCAGTCAGACATCCCTTGAGGGGTCCCAGATTGGAGAGGGTGCAGGCTGGTCTGAGGGACACCCCCATCCCATGCACGAATTTTGTGCACCGGGCCTCTAGTATGATAATAATTTTGGATTTGTCAGAACCATCTTTAAAATAAAATTCTAGACTCATCAGGAACCACTTCATTAGCTCAGGACACAATTATGGCCATATGACTCTATTTTGAGACCTTGCCTATAGATTTACTCAGTTCTGCTTTATAAAGGGTAGGCTGGGAAAGATAACTGAAAAATCTGATGTGGCCATTAGCATCTCTGTTATCATTAGCTGCCTCTGGACAGCCCATCTCTCAACATGCTCCCCTTTCTCTGTGAATGCCGTCATGGGTCTTCTTTCAGCTCTTGGAACAAACAAACAATGAGCTCTCCTGCCACAGAGAATTTGATGTTTCCTTGGTTTAGATTGTTGTTGTCCCCTCACCCACCTCTTTGCATGGCTGATTCTTAGTTAATTATCATATATCTATCTTAAGTATACCCTTCTAAGGAATGTTTCATAATCCTTCACAGCCCTACTACCCTGAGACACAAACAAGAGGGCCCTTGCATTGGCCTCATTCTTGAGAGGGCTCTTTATACACACACACACATTTATTAAACTACCAGGCCCCTCTGTTCACTCAGGAGTTTGGCTGGCATCAGCATTATAGCACTAGTACCGCCTTTAATGATAAATATCAGGTCTGATTAATTATCACTGATTAAGACACAGGAAATGCTCCTCCAGATATTTTGCCCTATGTTCCTGAAATGAAAGATTTCATTCATTCCTTAAAGGTTTGTGTGTTATGCTGCTCCTTACTTTGGAGATGAAAATGGCTAGAAAACATGGGGAGAATTTGTGCCATGGAAACACTTAGGTAAGAGAAAAGTAAAATTAATTAACTTGTCAAGTCCTTCCTCTCAGATAGCATGAATGTAATACATCCTTGCATAATGAAGTATCATTTCCCAGTAGTTCACAGCATTTATTTTTTTTTCTTTCTCTTTGTGTTCCAATTTATGGCTTATGAATCAGCATTATATTTGCAAAAGTAGCAAATGGTGGCTAAAGAACATTTGCAATGTTAAAAATTCATAGTTTTCATATTTTGGATAGAAGTAAATCTAGCTATACAGAAAGTACAATATAGATTTTTATGTTGGTAATTAGATAGACATTGACTATTAGAATTGTAAATCTTAAATTTGTATAAATTATTCAATTAACTTAAATTAAAATATTTCAGCTTTGTTTAAATATTTAGTATTTAATAATACAATTTAACAATTGACAGGACTTGATATTGAATTGGAAAGGACAATAATGAGATTATATAAGTAGATAGATAGTGGTGCTATTATCTGAGCTAAGAAGCACTAATTTGGGAGGCAATCTCATCAGTTTAATTTGAGATTTGTTGAATATGGGGTAACTGTAACAATCCAAGAGGAGATGCCAAGTACACAGTTAGATATATGATTCCAGATTTCAGAGGAGAGACTATTGTGAGAATGAGAAGAGAGTCTAGGATTGAAATTTTGATGAACTTAATTATTTGTTAAAAAAGGATAAACCAGGGAGAAAATGGCCAATAGAGTAGAAGAAAAGTCAGGTTGCTGTTTCAAAGAAACAAAAGGAAGAAAATGATTCAAGTAGGTGTGAATAGTCCTGCTGAGACATGGCCAATAATATAACCTCCACAAGGGCAGTGTCTTTGTTTTATCCTATGATATGTCCTAAGTGATTTGAATGCTCCTAGAACATAGTAGGTGCTCAATAAAAAATTATCATGTGTTGACTAAAGAAATATGCAGACTAAAAATTGCCCTTTGGATTAAACTATATAAAGGTTATCAATATATTTAGAGATTACTCTACTAATGGAGGGACAAGGGAGTCAGAGTGGTTGAGGAGGGTTTGGGGTTAGAGTTTTGAGGAAATGGAGAAAGTGATGCAAATATAGACAACTCTTCTTGAAAGGTTGGCTGTGATGGAAAAAAGGGAATATGGGGTCCTGAGAAGGTTTTGGTTTTGCTTAGGTTTGTTTTTTAATAAGAAAATAACTAAAAGCCTGAAGGAAAGAATCAAGTTGGGCATGGAGTTGATAGAGGAGAGAAGCAATAGTGTGAATTATTGGAACAGTAGGAGTGGAAGAGATTAAGTACAGATAGACAAATTGGTCTTAGGTAGCTGGAGGGAAATGTCCTTAACTGCAATAAGAGGAGAGAAAATAGAACAGGTACTAATATAGGTGCACTGTATGTTTGATAATGAGTGAATTTCCCTTCAGTGGCTCAGTATTTTCTTAGTAAAACAGGTGGTGAAATTATCTGATAAGATAATAAAGAAAGGTAAGGCAGAGAAAGGGGTTGGATGTTTGAGGAAAGAGCAATCAATTTAAATAGTTGTTATAAAAAGGGGGAAAGTTGACTAAAGATGTTAGAGTAACTGAAGAGTACTGAGGGCTCATTTGAGATTGGTCATTATCAATTTACTAGAGGCCCAGTGCATGGATTTGTGCACTGGGGGGGCATCCCTCAGCCTGGCCTATGCACTCTCGCAGTCCAGGACCCCTCGGGGGATGTCCCCCTGCCGGCTTAGGCCTGATTCCCGAGGCTCTCACAGTCTGGGACCCCCTCACTCCTTACCACCCGCCTGCAGCGGAGGCAGGAGAGGCTCCCGCCACCACCGCTGTGCTCACCAGCCATGAGCCCAGTTTCTGGCTGAGCAGCACTCCCTCTGTGGCAGTGCACTGACTACCAGGGGCAGTTCCTGCATTGAGCATCTGCTCCCTGGTGGTCATAGCAACTGGTTGTTTCACCATTCGGTCAATTTGCATATTAGGGTTTTATTATATAGGATAGAAAAATATATTTGCTCTGCTTTGTAAGTGTGAGGATAGGACCTTCTTAAAAATGTTTGCTTCACAGCTATGGAAACAAAATGAATTAGAAAATACCAGCTCTGCCATTTATGCCAGTCACAAACAGAGTAGATTTGTTTGCCTATATTTCCCTAGAGACAAAGTACATTTCCCTAGGCAAAAATGATAATTCATTCAATTTGAAAATGAATTTTGTATGTTCAAAATTCTCTTAAAGAATTTATTTATAGTACATTGATATAAACATATGTTTATTATCTTTGTGATAGTTGGTGAATAATATTTTTGTTTGACCATATGTTTATGTGAGTTTAAATTCACTGATGTTAACAACATATATGAATGGGAAACAACAGAGTGTTTTTGTTCTTGTCAATATGATGACTTATTAAATGTAGTTGCTCCAATATGTTGGGGTTAATGTGATTTGGAAAACTGACATGTTACAGATTAAACCCATATATAGACACTTAATAAAACTTATAGCCTTAGTGGACATAAAATCACAGGGTAGAGCGAATAAAGAGAAACTAAACACAGTATCATGCAAATGAGTGAGGGTGCTTTAAAATTGGCATTCATTATTCATTTTGTGATAGGTGATAATCAGCTTAATTGACATATGCCACCTTTTACTTTTAAATCTGGTAATCCATCAATATTCAGCTCCATTTACAAATAAAGATAGGGTAATGGAACATTTGGCCCATTTGCATTTTTATTATACATCAAATGAAATATTAAAAAATATAACCATATTATAACCAATTTTGTTTTATTATAATTGATTTTTACATTTTAAAATTAGCTAATTTGAACTCTTTACAGATATAATATTAAGAAATTGATTGTTGCCCTGGCTGGTTTGACTTGGTGGATAGAGCATCGGCCTGCAGACTAAAGGGCCCCAGGTTTAATTCTGGTCAAGGGCATGTACCTTGGTTGTAGTTGCAGGCTTGATCCCGGGCCCAGGTCTGGGTGCATTCGAGAAGCAACCAATCATATCTCACTCACAATGATGTTTCTCTCTTCTGTCTCTCCCACTCCCTTTCATTCTCTCTAATATGCAATGAAAAAAAATATCCTTAGGTGAGGATTAACAACAACAACAACAACAAAAAAGAAAAGTAAATTGATTGTTTTTTAGAAAGGAGAAATTGCACATAACTACGTTTATTATACTTGAAAGAAATGTCTCATCTAGGAGATTTATTTTCCAATGATAATTGAATTGAAGATCATTAACAAATATTTGTTGACTAAATCAACTTTAGGGCTTGATATTTTCACTAATACTTTAGGTCATTCTTAGATTTTTATGATGATCTTCTAATTCCCATTTTTATGTGTGGTAATTTTGGGAGTTATAACCCCATAGAATATACAGCGTAAACTTTAGGAAGTATCCTAGGTAATATAATCCAATAAAAAGTTGGAAAAAGCTATAATTTAGCTATGTTTAAGGAGGCCTGGCATAGTTGTCAATCTGTTGTTAGGTGCTTATGATTAGATCTCATAAAGTAATTGTCTGAAAGCCAGTTATGATGAAATTTAACCTTACAAAATGTTGTGCCAACAGAAACAGGTAGGAGAAGGAGGAAAGTGTTACAGTTTAATAGACTCCATTGGATATAACCAATGGCCCAATCTGCTTTTCTGTGGTCTACTTATCAGATAGAATGAGTTGTTTTTTTTAATCCTCACCCGAGGATATTCTTTTCCATTGATTCTCAGAGAGAGTGAAAGGGAGGGAGACAGGAGAGACAGAGAGAGACAAACATCACTGTGAGAGAGACACATTGACTGGTTGTCTCCCACACTTGCCCCCACAAAGGGGAAGGGAGTAAACTCACAACTGAGGTCCAACCGAGGTACATGCTCTTGACCCATGACCCTTTGGTCCTCAGGCTGATGCTCTAACAACTGGGCAACAGGCCAGGGCATTTGAGATTTAATTTATGAAACAGGTCTAGAGCTAAAGGTTTAAAGAGAGAAGAAATGGGTCAGTAGTTGAGGGAAAAGAAATATTAACATCGGAAGTAACAACTTAATGAACCTGGGGTTATATCAAAAATTAATTCTCATCAATTTTCAAGTTATTCCCTATGTCTGGAATGTCTTTTCTTTCTTCATTCTTCATTGCCTTGCCTGAGACTCCTTCCTTCTTATCTGCCTAGTTTCTTCTTCCTCTGCCTTTGGGAAGTTGCGGATATGTTTTCTGTGTGACATCATTCCTTACCCTTTTCTTCTCTACATCACATCTCGCTAACTCCCAATTCACATTAGGCCCTCCCATTTCTATTTACCCATAAAAATCACAACTCTGTTTTAATAACTCACTTGTTTAAATACTAGAGGCCCGGTGCACGAAATCATGCATGGGTGGGGTCCGGCCGGCCCTCCTCAATCAGGGGTGATCAGGCTGTGCTTGCTGGAGGGGAGGGACCGCTGGAGGTTTGTCGGTTGGCCCCACCCCTGATTGGGGTGGGAGATGGTTGGGGGTGGGGCTATCTGGGGGAGGGGCCGGGGTGGTTGGCAGGCTGGCTCCACCCTCTGGTCAAACTCCCAGTAGAGCTCCCAGTCAAGGGGAAAATTTGCATATTAGCCTTTTATTACATAGGATTCCACTATTGGATTATGGGCCTCTGATGATCATAATTCTGCCCTATCTCCAGGGATTAACACATTACTTCTCTGAATAGTTAACACCTTGTCTACATAATCTGATTTGAGATAGAGGATTTAGAGGTTCCTTATTCATTCACTGGAACTCTTTGTATACATTACAAATATTTCCTCCCGATCTTTTAGTTGTCTTTCAATTTTGTTTCAGGTGGTTTTTGCTATTCAAAAAATGTTAATATTCATGATGTAAAATCTGCCAATATTTTTCATAATGGTTGGTTCACATTTCATTTAGGAAGTTGGTTCCTATTACTATATGAAAAGTGTGAACATGTTTTTCTGTATTTTCTTTCAATATTTTTATCACTTTTGTGTTTCAGTCTTAACTGTGCATTTAGTCAATGGTCAATTCAATTAAAGTAACATTGGAGAGTTTTATTATCATTACTGTTTAGGAAAAAGAAGCTGGAAACTCTGGCCATGATAGGGACAACTTCCATTTTCTGTGACTCAGAAATCATGAAAGCCCCCCAAAAAGCAGGATTCAAGGGAGTATTTTTTTTTTTGGCTAATGAGATATAGTTCACACATAGGAAAGAATGGTTTGTTTTTATTCTTATGTTTTAATGACTTTGGTGTTATGGAAATGTTACTGTTTTAAAATTTATATTTTTTATTTATTGCTGGAATATAAATGTATTAGTTCTCTAGGCCTAGCAAAGTTGTACAGACTGGGTGGCTTAAAAACCAAAATATTATTTTTTCAAAATTCTTGAGGCTAGAAGTATGAGACCAAGGTATTACAGGGTTGGTTTCTTCTGGGGCCTCTCTTCTTGGCTTGTAGATGTTTGACTTCTCACTATGTCTTACATGGTCTTCCATCTGTGTATCTCTGTCCTAATCTATTCATCTTATAAGGTCACTTCTCATATTGGATTAGGATTCCATGTCCAAATACAGTCACACTCTGAACTACTGGGGTTAGGACTTCAACATACGAATTTGAGTTGGGGGTAATTCAGCTCACAATTCCTTCAACACGAATTCATTGATAAACCTTGGCTGCAGTGAGTTTGCTAACTTTATTAATTATTTCTAACTCCATTCAGCTTTTAAGTGGTTTTCTGCTTAGCTTTCTTAACCACTTTCTCTGAGAAGCATAAGAATAGGGCTAATGTCTAGAGGGGAAAACCACTGAGCATGGGGGTGGTTGTTCTATGCCTCCCATCTTACCTGCATCGCCACCCCTCTAATCACAGGGCCTGACCTTCCCCACACCTGTCTCTCTAGTCTTGTGAGATTATGTTCTGCTGGAGTCTCTGCCTCTGCACAGTGGCTTTCTGCCTGAGTTCAGAGTCTCTGAGTCAGAGCCAAGTATATAGATGCTTATGGACAAGAAGTGACTCAGAGAATATTGGTTCACCTTTCTGTAGTTCTCTTTCCTTTGAGATCTTAGTTTTATAAGTCTTGGTTGCCTTGGCAGCTGTGTGATGTCTCAAATATATACATTTATAGGTAGATAAATCTGGATATTCTGGTAATTTTTAGTAGATGCACTGTTAGGCTTTTGTTTGTTTTGTTTTGTTTTGTTTGTTTGTTTTTTATAATGTTTTTTCTTTATTGATTAAGGTATTACATATGTGTCCTTATTGCCGCCCCAGCTCCCCACTCATGCCCTCACCCCACTGTTGTCTGTGTCCATTGGTTAGGCTTATATGCATGCATACAAGTCCTTTGGTTGATTTCTTTTGAGCTTGAAGCAGACATCTTCCATGAGTGAATCCATTCAACTCTGAAAATTGCCACCATTTAAATTAGCAACTCTCAGCTAATCTACAAATATCAACTTTCCAATGTAAATTGGACATGAAACTAATATTATTTACTTAATTTCCAAGTTAAATGTCAGTTCAATTATATTATTTTTAAGAGATTTAATTGATAGCAACATTATAGGCTATATAACATTTTATTCTATTTAAAGGGAAATAAAAATTCTTTTTCCTATAAATAGAAAAATGTCTAAAATGCAATTAAACAATTTCTCTTGATAATGTCCGTAGCTATAAGTGCCATAAAGTTTATAGCAAAATATTTACTAGATACAGCAATTTAGTTATAATTATCAGCTCTATTATCATTATATATCAAAGGTAATAACATAAAAACATATGCACATTATGACTAAAAATGTTTTTTTTACAATTTAATGTTTAACATAATCTTTGTTCGGTAATAGAAAATACCAGTATTGTTTACTTATTAATACAAGTCACCCATTTTACTTCAATTGCCATTGTTGACATTGATTAATCCCCATTATTAACACAATTGAATGTATATGTGGAACTAATTTTTCAAGGATCATTTAGGACCTTGACCAGACATCTAGCATAATTCTGAGATTAACCAGTTAGATTTATATTGGTAAATTGTCACACAAGAATATTATTTTTCTCTTAGAAATGGCCTATTCTACTTTAAGAATACAAGTTCTTTTTCATTGTTTTCTTTTAAAAATTAGTTTCATTCTAATCATTGTACACTCATTCTACTTAAATTATTTTAGTTTGCTGCTGTTTTAAAGATGTTAGAAGTCAGAAAACAGAAGAATATTCTAAAGATTTAACAATAATAATTCATAAAGTATCAAAACTTACTGCTCATATTAGAATTGATTAAGCATGCAAGTTCTGGAATTAGAATGCTTGTGTTTAAATTTTGGTTCTACAATTTGTTAGATGTCTGACTCACATGAGTTACTTAATTTTTCTGTCTCTGTTACCTGATCTATAAAATGGAGATACAAATGCTACTCAACATTAAATTCTTGACACTTAGCACAGCATCAGGTACACAGTAAGCTCTAAATAAATATTGGCTACTCTCATTTTTGCACAGGTCAAACAAACTAAAATGAGCTGAGATAGTCTAGAAAGATAGGTCAGTTCTCAAGTGGGAAGATTAGAATTCAGAGGCTGGATACAGAATTTTGATTTGGAGATAATTTGAATATTTGCATTCCATAGTCAGTTTACTAAGCTACTATACTTTCAGTAACCTTTTCTGTGTTCTCTGCTTTTCTTCTTCCCTCTTTTGTAGTGCATCATTAAACGTTATTACGTTCTGTCATCTTCCAACCCTATTCCTCCAACTTACTTTTTTCTTACTTGCTAACAATCCTAATCATTTTCATCTTAAAATTAAACCAAACAAATAAAAAGGACATTTCCAGTATCATCTTAGGCACTGCTATTAGTCTTTCTTTTGTTAACCAAAAAAATTTTAGAAAATGTTGACTACATTGGTGGATTGTTTCTCTCTCTCTCTCTCTCTCTCTCTCTCTCTCTCTCTCTCTCTCTCTCTCTCTCTCTCTCTCTCTCTCTCTCTCTCTCTCACTCACACTCTCTCTCTCACACACACACACACACACACGCACTATGCAGGTTAAGCATTTTAATCTAGAAAGGCAGAAAGTATGTAAAACTACAGAAGAGATAAGGTACACATTTCTGGAGCATCCGTTTTGCTCAGTGGCATAAATTAAAACATTGATGGTGCTCTATCAAAACAAATGAATGTATTATGAAGTAGGATGTACTAGTTAATGTGAAATTTTTAAGAAAAATTAAAAATATTTTAAAAGTTGAATTTAATAAGTGAACAAACAGAATAGAAACAGATTCATAGACACAGAGAACAGGCTGATGATTGCCAGAGGGGAAGGAGGATAGGGGACTGTATGGAAAAAGTTAAGAAGTACAAATTGGTAGTTAAAAAAAGTCACAGGGGTGTAAAGTACAGCATAGGGAGTACAGTCAGTGATATCATGATAACTATGTATGGTGCCAGGTGGGTCCGTGAGGTATTGGGGGGATCACTTTGTAAAGTATAGGATTGCCTAACCATTATGTTATACACCTGAAACTGATACAAAATAACAATGAATGTAAATTTAATTAAAAAATAAAATAAAATTGAATTTAAGATGGTGGCTTAAGTTTTATCTTCAGATCTCTTAGAGGCATGTAGTGTCTGGGTAAGATCTGGTCCTCCTAGACTTAGTAGATGCTATGCTTGAAACTTGAATGCAGGGGATAACTCCTAATTTCTCTACTGTAAAATTCAATATTACACTATGTTAAACCAAAAATTCATCCTCATATTATTTAACTTTATTTGTCACAACTGAATTATATGTGAAGAGACAAAAAAATTCACAAAGGAAAAATACTGGTGGTGGTGAAGAGATTTTTAATGGAGTGATATTTGAGCTGTGATCTACAAATGAGTAGAAGCTAAACCAACTGAAGGTAAGGCAGTGGACGTGGTAGAAAGTACTCAGACCAGGGAGATGCATAGGTAGAGAATCCACAAAGTAGGAGAGAGAATGACACATTTGAAAACCTGAATTGAAGGCTTCACTCAAGACAACAAGGAGAGTTCACTTTGAGATTAGGTTGGAGAACTAGGCAGAGGTGAGATCATGAAAGACCCTGGGCACTTGTTTAGAAATGTGGTCTTCATTCTGATGGCCTTTGTAAGTTACATGATAAGATTTAGTTTACAAAATAATACCTTAATCAATAAAGAAAAAATTAAAAAATTATTCCAGATGTAGTATGGAGAATGATTTGGAAGGGGACAAAAATCAAGGCAGGGATATAATGTATTACAATGGTCTATATGAAAGAAAATGGTAATGAGTGCAAGTGTATTGTAAGGCAACATGAGGAAAACTGGATACATTTAAGAGTTTTTTAACCATAATGGTGGGTTATTGAAATTGATTGGGAAATTCTGTACAGCATGCAGTGAGAAGTAGGTAGTCAAGATGATTCCTAGGTTTCAGATTTTGCATAACTAGATGGATATTGGTGCCACCTATTGAGATGGAAAATACATGGGGAAAGCTCTGCATGGGGGAATGATTACAAATTCTGTTTTAGATAGTTTTAGTTTGGTACATAAGATATTAAGTAGGCAGATAAAATATGGTCTGGAACTCTGAAAAGAGTTCTAGATTGGAGAAACAAATTTACAAGTGATGGAGATGTAAATAATAGTCATAGGTATGGGCTAAGCATGAACTTTTGAGAAATCTCACATTCTTTTGGATTTCTTTGGTTACATTATATACAGCTTATCATACTTCTTACCTAGAAGAAAGTAGGCTTGTGTACTTGTATTTCTAAACTGGATTTATTCCTAAATAAATACATGATAAGACAAATTAGATTTTTCATCTTTAAATTATCAAGTAACACTAAAAGGGAGATATTTAGAGCTATTACTAGTATTCATGTCTGAGGTGTCTAGAGATATTCCAAATTGAATATTGAATACATATGTATATTTGTCAAAGGTCACACACACACACACACACACACACACACACACACACACACACACCATTTTTAAAAAATACTCAGGAGGTTATATAATACTAACTGCCTTAATGATTAGTAAGTTTCTTATCATAAATGAATGTTTTTAATGTAATCTTGCTCAAATCCATGGTGAATATTCAAAACTGCCTGTTAGCAATTTCCTTCACTCCTGATTCCCACTTTTCAATTATTTGAAGACAGTTATTAATTTGTCCCTAGTTAACTTACATGGAGATTACATAGCTTCAAATTATTTCATTATGTGCCATTTCTTTTCCATCTTATTATTTAACTTGAGGCCTGGTGCACGAATTCGTGCATGGGTGGGGTCCAGCCAGCCTGCCCCTATTGGGGCTGGTTTGGACCAGGCCAGTCAGGGGAGGGGGTGTGGGAGGTTGGCTGGCCAGCCTTACCCATGATCGGGGTAGGGGGGCAGATCGGGGCTGCAGTGCAAGTCAAAGCAACTGGTCGTTCCAGTCGTTCTGGTTGTTCTGGCATTCTGGTTGCTTGGCTTTTATATATATAGATAAGTCCACTGTTGACCATTCCAGTTTTACATGTCCTTCTTAACTTGTTTTAAGAATATTTTTTGACAGTGCTTGAAATAATTATCCAGCCTCACTATTATATTATCGTGTTCTTTTAAGTTTTCTAGAAATATTTAATAATTAACATAATTGTACACTTAAATGGTAAATTTTTCTTTGCTATATTTTTAATTTTTTAAATTTCTTTATTCTTAAACAAAAAGATTAGATAGAAGAGGGCCATAGTTTTTATCTTATAAAAAATACTTTGAATAAAAAACATACCTTCAAACAGCAAATCTATAATGGAGGTTAATTAAAACTGTATTATTTTTCCCTTAGCTATCAACAACTAGTTTTGGCATAGATTATTGGATTTATAATTAGATGTAATTTGACTTAATTAGTTGGCTATAGCTCTTAATTATGGTATATCTTTTCCCATTATGGCCACTGTAACAGTAGCTTAGGATAACATTGATGCCAGTGGGACTGGCTCTATCCCTTGGGTTATTTGTATGATAATGAGAACGAGATTTCAGGAGCATGACAGACGGTCTAGGCATAAAATACTGTTTTGGCACAGCTCCCTTTACTGGCTTTCAAATCTCAAAGCTTATTCCACCCCCCAAAAAAGTTTCATGTGAATTATTACTGTTTGGGAGGAGTCAATGGGAGAGTTAGGTAAACATTTAAAAAAGAAGAAAGCCAAGTCTTTACCCGAAGCTTCCTGAGATCTGAAATATTAATATGAGTTACCTAAATTCAGGTACCTGAATAAAATAAGTCACATGCATGCTTTGAACCTGTTAGTTTTGAGATTTCACGTTGCTGGTTCAGCCTCATTCCCAAAATTTATTCTTAAAAGGATTATACTGTGAAAGAATACAGTGCTCACTGAAGCGAAAAGAAAACAATCTTGTATAATGTATCCTGTGTATACAGTCAAAGTGATATCAATTTTCAAAGAAAACATTTTCAAAGGAGTTAGAGAAGAATGGCCCTTAGCTGTTGAATTCTCTCATGTTATATATGGTAGCAGAGATCTCACATGCCACAAAAATGGCTTGGTGTTGAAATTAAACAATATCCGTACAGATTATATGGTGATTTGGTACCACTTCTCTTATTTGCAGACCAAATAATTCTTAGTCCATTTCATAATAGCCAATTACAGGTTACTCAAGGGACATGGATCATGCAAATCAGCTCATATTTCACCGAGTGACTGTTTCTCGTGTGTTTTGAACTATTATCTTCATTACAGTGCGGCACATGAATCCTCATCTGTACTATAATTGCTATAAATCAAGCATCCGTTTGCCATTATTTATTGCTCACTATAAAGAGTTTTAATAATATTTAGAGGGCAGTGCAATAAAAGCAATCATTTATTGTGTCTGCTCACAGGGTCACTCAAGGTTTTCAACAAAAGCCAATGTCATTTCCTAATCTTTTAATATTCATAAGGTAACATCACTTGCAAATGGTACATTATGATTTATAAATATTTCCTGGCCAGGAACATAAAAGCATCATTACAGAAGTTCCTTCCCAAGAAAAGCAGTCAGACACCGTGGGGCAAATAGCAGCACAGGTTCCAGAGTCCTGTGTTCTTAACTGGATCTTGTTTTTCATTGTCCATTGCTCTTGATCAGACCACTTAAACTCATTCTCAACTATAAATTATGAAGGGCTTGTCAGAGTCCTTTCACAAAAGAGGATTTGCATTAGTATTTTAAAAGGAGGTTGTGTTTTTTCTCTCATCTCAGGACTAACAGAATTGACAACTCTGGGTTCAAATTCTATTAACATCAATTACTACCTATATGATTTTTAACAAACAAGTTAATCTCTATAAACATCTGCTTTCATTTATGTAAAATGGGAATAATAATACTTGATGGAGCTATTCAAAGGATCTCAGCAAGGATTATGTGGAAACCACTTATAAGGTTTAAGGCAATCCAGCCCTTAGTTGAAAACACAACCCTTTTTGAGAAAGGTAGAAATAATTTTCCTCCAGAAAACCACTTGTAAAATTATAAGGGACTGAAGAATTACATTATATTATACTTATCTAGGATTATCATCGAATCTCAGTTCTCAAGAACTTATATCCACCACACATATCACAGTTAATTTTTGTCTATCACATCCCCAGACTTTGCTTGGGCACCTCCAGTGATGGGCAACTCATTACTCCTGACAGAAATATAGTAAATATGATAGTTCTCTCTCTCTCTCTCTCTCTCTCTCTCTTCTCTCTCTCTCTCATTTATTCCAAAATTGATTTTATTTCAGGACAGATAAAACAAACCCAGTGTTTTTTTCTTTTACAAGTCTCTATGATATTTAAAAACAAGCATATGTTCTCCACAAGTCTTGTCTTTTTCATATGAAATATTTCTAATTCTTTCAATAATATTTTATTAAACATAATTTCAAGTTACTGGTATATCTACATCAATATCTTCTAAACATTCAACTCTCTTAAAAAGTATTGCATATCTACTGTCAGAGAGGTACATAGTACCAGAGATAGAAAGCTAAGGTGTAACGAGTACTCCCAAAAAACTCCTACTCTAGCCAAGCCAATCTTCATATCCTATCTAATAAAAAGGGAATATGCTAATTGCTGCCACACCCTCAAAGATGGCGGCACCCACAGCCACAAGATGGTAGTGCCCAGTCCCCTCAGCCCTACAAGGGCGGCAGGTGCGCAGCACGGCTGGGCCTGCCCCAGGCAGGTTTAGCTGCTCCACGTGCCTGCCTCCAGAGTCCCCCAGTCTCCTCAGCCCCCCACTGCCCAGGGCTGGCCTGAGGCGCAGGCAAGCCTTGGATGGTGGCTGCCCAGGGCCAGTCCAAAGTTCAGGCAAGCCTTGGATGGCAGCTTCCCAGCCACCCAGGGCCACCCGAGGCTCAGGTAACCAGGGCCAGCCGAGGCTTGTGCTGCTGGCAGTGGCAGCAGCAGAGGCGTGATGGGGGCGTCACCTTCCTCTGATCGCTGGGTTGCCTCCCGTCCTGCCTCCTGCCCCTGAGGGCTCCCAGATTGTGAGAGGGGGCAGGCCCGGCTGAGGGGACCCCCTCCAGTGCATGAATTTTCATGCACCAGGCCTCTAGTTTAGTATAACTATCTGTAGAACAACACAGTCACCTGAGATGTATTGAACACATACTCTATGACAAGCTCTTTGCCACGGCTGGGAGTTTAGCAGTAAACCAGGCAGGAATGCTTTCTGCCTTCATCAAGCTTTCAATTTGTTGGGAATAAAGGCAGGTGAAGAGTGATTTCTAAATAGTTTACTAGGTGAAGGAGAAACTAGTATTTTAGAAAGAAGGAAGAGCATTATGTCCCTGAAGGCAGAGACCATTTCTTTCTTGTCCCCTTATGAGTCCCTAGTACCTATCCAAGTGCTTAGTGCATAATATATATTCTGCAAATACCTTGAATGATGAAAGGACCAGCAAGCAGGTAAGATTTCCTGGAGCACGTGGCATAAGAAGGAAGTGAGACTAGGGAAGTAAGAAGGAGCTTGCAGCAGATACTGTGAGAGCTGCCCATATCCCATTATTAGCTCCTTTATATTTTTCTCAGGTAAACAGTACTGAGGCCACTTTGCCTGCCTGGGAAGCAAACCAGAACGGCTGGGAAATTAACCCTTCCTTGCCCCACAGAGCAACCCTCAACCAAAGACTGGTAAGAGTTGATGTATAAATTCCCCAGCTTCCTTGCCCTACTGGTGGCACAATTTTGTGGCACATGTTCTACAATGATCCCCAGATTTTTCCTCCGTGGACCAAGCTTTAGTTGCCTTCAATGGTAACTGCTTTGATAACACACCCCTTATTGTCTGACTTCTTTTATGTATTTCATTTCCCCAACAAATGACCTGCTCAAATCCTTATGTTAGTGTCTACTTTTGGGGAGCTCATTCTAACACAGGGCCACATAGTGGAAGTCCTTCTAAACCATACTTAAGGGTCTAAAGTCTATCAAAAGACAATTTGTAAGTGTTTATTAGCAGTATAATTAAAGTATTGGGAGGACTTTCCGTAGCATTTTCAGAACTCCTATTTAGCCTGGGCTGGGCTCTTGGTGGAGCCTCACTCCCTGCCCCCACCCTAGTGACAGGGAAGGGGCTAAGAGCCCACCTCTAATATCCTCCCCTGGTTAACAGTTGCATTCCCAACTGAAGACACTGGTCTTTATATCAACCTATGAGGAGGTTTGGAGTCAAATGAAGACATGGGTGATATCCTGACTTCCTGGGGAGTTCTTTTAACTTGATGGCCAGAACATCCTGAGCACTCTAGGAATACTAAGAGCTTGTTCTGGGTCTCCAGAGCAGCCCGGGCACATGGACTGAGACTGATACTCTAGCCATGGGGACATGCAGGCTACTCTGGACACTGATGGTTCAGGAGGAGGACAGGTCTGGACACTGCTGTAGTAACTACTTTAGACACACTGACAGACCTGACCTGTCTACCTGGAGCAGGCAGGTCATGATCCCACATACAAACTTCCATTCCAGAACTCCACTCTAGATGGCAAGTAGATCTCAGTGGACTGTGGGTCACCCAGTCCCACTGACCAATGCCAGTATTGCAGGCATCCTAGTGCGATCACTATAGTGCCCAAAGGGCTATCTTCTGTATAGTTATATGATGTCCTTCTATCTTATAAAACCATGGTTCTCCAAAGATCAAACGAATATTACTTCCAAGTTATAAATCCAGGCAATGAATGCACCAGCATCTAATGATCATACTACCATCACCCACTCTTAATTTATAATCAATTGCAATGACCGGAGATCTTTTGATTGAGACAGCTAATGAGAATTGTATGTTTCTTAGTATTTCTTCTTTATTCTTTCTTTAATCTTAGCATGAAAAAAAAGTGTAACATAAAAAATTCCTTCATTTTTAGCTTAATGTCATACATAAATATGTAAGAATTCTAATTGTTTCTGAGATTGTTACAAAGACAGACTTTTTCACAAAAATCAGCTTTTACTTTCTGATATCTGTATTTAGTTATGGTCAACAATAAATTGTTTCTCAAAAATATAATCATTGTATTTAAGTATTATATAGAAGAAAAGCATAATTCATCAACATATAATGAAATATTTAAGTATAGATGAATAAATTCCCATATACTAGTATGCCAGGTGCCAGGAATAAGTTACACAACTCTGGGGACAGCCTTGAGATATAATTTCCACCAGAAACATTTGACAAATACAAACAATTTGATAATATATGGCCCTACCCAGGGTTTGATGAATCACAATTTTTACAACTACATACTAATCAACTAATCCCGCATTTGTAACTTTACACTAAAAATTATAAAGGTATGTAATTACTTGACTATAATGAATTTCATAGCATTCTTGTTTATAGTGTCAAAAAATTGGGGAAAAGCCACCATATTTAGTTACATAGATTGATAGATAACATTAACATTGGGGCTCTCTATCAACATTTACTTCAGCCATTAAGAAAGAATGATATAGACGAATGTTTATTGATATTTGAAAACAATTTATTTTTACTTCTAAAGAGCAGGTTACAAGAAAGTATATAAAATGAATTTACATTTTTACAAAATAAAATTCATGTAGCTATATAAAGAAGATATAGTTGTAAGTATAGATATTGAAAAAATAATGTGGCTTATCTTTATGTGGTGGATACTGAGTGATTTTTAAAGTTTTTCTTCACTTATTTTTATTTTTGCCTTATTTTAAATAATGAAGGTCACCCTAGAAAAAATAGCTAAGGTACAAATCTAAAAGTGTCTTTAATACCACATGAAGGAGTAAAAATTTTATCCTGGAAGTTACAGGAAAATATCAAGGTTTTTAGAGCTGGGAAGCAAAATCATCAGATGAATAGCTGGGAAGATATAGTAATGGTACCCAAGTTTCTCTTATATAGGAAACTGTATTTTCTTTTTAATAAAAAAAAAATGTTGAATAAGCTTTTTGAAACTGACAGAGAAAGGAGCAAAACTACTCTGTATAAGAGATTATTAGGAATGTAAATGTGAAGGGGATTGTAGGAAAGAGGGGGATCATAAAAACAGAGGGAAGGATCCTGGCCAGCATGGCTCAGTGGTTGAGCATTGGCCTATGAACCAGGAGGTCATGGTTCAATTCCATGTCAGGAGACATGCCTGGGTTGCTGACTCGATCCCCAGTAGGGGACATGCAGGAGGCAGCCGATCAATGTCTCTCTCTTATTGATGTTTCTGTCTCTCTCTCCCTCTTCCTTCCTCTCTTTTAAATCAATAAAAAATATATTTTTTTAAATGGAGGGAGGGAAGGAAGAAACGGGAAAGAGATAGATATTAGAGAATATGGCAGAAGGCCAGAATTGTATAAAACCATGTCCTGTGGTGAGGAGGCTGAAGTAACTTTAAGTATATATCCAATATTTAAGAAATATCTCTTATTGCTTTCTTTATTGGTTACAATGCTATGATGTAAACTTACTCCATGACCTAATACCTTCACTGGAGCCCAATAGCCCATACAACTCAGTATAGAGGTGTTTAAAGGATGGAGTGCTAAAATCTTTACAGGGCGGTAGGTCTGACTTAGATAGACCTGAATTATTGCTCCATTTTTCAATTTCTATGGGACCTTGGGCAAATTTCTTAATGAGCTGCAGTTTTCTGAGTTAATATTTAATAATTGCTTTTAAAACTACTAACCATGTCATGTGCTCAGCAGTATTCTAAGGGGTTTTACAGGGATGTATTCATTTAATCCTCAGGATAACCCTATGAAGGTAAAACTATTTTATTTATGGCCTCATATGCCTCAGGCAAGAAAACTAAGGCACACTGAAGTTAAATAACTTATTTGAGGTCACACAGCTTGAAGAAACTGGAATTTAAACCAAGTATTCTAGTTCTAAAGCATGTACTTACATCCGCCTAGGTTATACTGCTCCTCAGAGGTTGGGTACAAGGTTGAGAGAACTAAGAAGGATAATCTATGTTAACACCAAACACTGTGACTGACACATAGGTGCTCAGCAAATTTTAGTTATATTTCTTCTTTTTTCTTGAATTTGCTCTGTATTTACAAAACTTGTTCATAACAAAATCAAAAGAGATTCTGTCAGCTGTCTTTAAGCTTACATACAATTTTAATTTTAATATTTTCCTTACCAAGAAATAAAGAATTCTATGAAACAAGGAAAGAATTACATTCATCTTATTCTCTCCAAGTAAACTCTACATTCTTCTCTATTCCATTCTAGGATTTTATGTAAGACTAGAGGCCCAGTGCACAAAATGTGTGCACTGGAGAGGGGTCCCTCAGGCCAGCCTGTGCCCTCTCGCAGTCTGGGAGCCCTCAGGGGATGTCTGACTGACTTAGGCCCGCTCCCCAGGGGAGCGGGCCTAAGCTGACAGTTGGACATCCTTTGTGCTGCCATGGAGGCGGGAGAGGCTCCTGCCACTGCTGCTCCATTCACCAGCCGTGAGCACAGCTGCTGGCTGAGCGGCGCTCCCCCCTGTGGGAGTGCACTGACCACCAGGGAGCAGCTCCTGAGTTGAGCGTCCACCCCCTGGTGGTCAGTGCATGTCATAGCGACTGGTCATTCACCGTTCGGTTGATTTGTATATTAGCCTTTTATTATATAGGATGAAGGGCAAGCTCATTTGTCTGTATCCTCTTAAGTTTTAATTCATACATTTATCAAAGTAGACTAATATACCTTATTCCATTTGCTCCCCATAGCAAGATCAAGAAAGACATTCTTTGGTCATAAACAACATGGATGTACAGAAAAGGAAAACCCTTGTGTGCTGTCGTTGGGATTGTAAATTGGTACAGCTACTACGGAAAACAGTATGGAGAGAGAGAAAATACAATATGCAATCAAATGTTTTTTGCTATAGATATACAATACATGTGTACAAAAAAATGTGGGTACAGTTTCTAACTATAATATATAATATATATAAAAATAAAATATTTTTGGATTATTTTTATCTAGTTACAAAGATGTCATGCTTCCATTCATTATGGTAAATAATTAGGGAAGATTAAACTTAGAATTTCCCAGATATAATAAATTCTACAGATAAAAGAACTGAGTCTTAAAGCAGAAGGAAAATCAAAACTGTGGAAATAAAAAAAACAAAAGGCTAGACAATGCATTAATTTAATAACAGTAATTATTTTTTTTTCCTAACTTTAATACTTCTGTTGAGCTGAAATCGGAAACTATTTAAACATCTTACTTAAATGTAGTTAAAGCCATGAACAAATCTCTGTAGCAAATAGACTTTGCATGTCTGCAAGATCATTTAACAGCTGACAAATAGTTTCTATTAGGACCTACCTTAATTGGTACTTGAACTTTCTGCCTTAAGCTGATTTGGCTTCTAGAATCCTTCTGATCTTATCAACGACTGACCAACCAGCGCCCTTACAGCTGACTGTACTGCGCACAGACTGCACATGTGTGTGTGTCAGCTTTTTGGACATTTCCCGCTGGTTCCTGACTGAGGCATTGATTGTGTGATTTGTCACAAATGAGTAAGCTTTGAAATCTCCACATACCAAGGTGTTTCATTTCTTCCATCTTAAAGTCCACTTAATTTCATAAAACCCAGGCCACATATTCCCCAACCAGGCAACCAATCAACCAACCAACTAAACTGGACTATGGTACTTACATATAAAATCATTTTACGATAGCAGATGCTGGTAGTTAGAGATCAGTCTTCTCTCAGCTCTCAAAAATTAAACATTCATTTTACCCAAGTTGCAATAAAAGTATGGTGACTTTTATTCATCTGCCTTCCCAAGCATCTCCAGCTGGTAAATTGCTTAGATTTAAGTGCTAGGATTCTGTGGAGCAGCCAGCCATTAACTGCCACTAGGACTGTTACCTGCCCCTCCTGGCTTCAGCCAGACCACCTGTGTCTGCCCTGCTCAGCCCAGTAAGTCTGCTTTCCCTTCTTTTCCTTCAATAGGCTGAATGATGGTCTCTGTTCTCTCTTGCTGGGGAGGAACCCATCAATGCATCCATAACCTCTCTGATATGCTCACACACTGCATGTGCTCAGCTGATGAAGACTTTGCCAATAGTTCTCAAGGCACTTGGGCCCCAACCTACTGCTGGGCATTACGGTGAAATACCAGGCCAAGTGAGTGTGAAAATGTGCTAGAACTGTTAAGAAGGTTGGGTACTGTTAAGAAGGTTGGGTACAACTATATACACGACATTAAGCTGGATGCCAGAGAAATTTTAGACTCCTGGCTTGTGACTTTATGAACCACCCACTTCTTCAGAATTGGTCAATTCAGCAAATTCACCTCCACCTGGAGGAAAAGCAATGGGCTATTGATTGTTTCTCTTTTATTCTATATGGAAAGGAAATGTTTAGCTGGTTGGATGAGTCTACTCAGTTAAAAACATAATCAATAGAGTGAAACAGCATTGTTTTATATCATTAAAAAATCATTACTAGAAAATAGATACAGTTATATTTGTGTGCATATATGTACATGCATATATGTATATATACATATGTATTTATATATTATATAATTATATATAATTGATGAGAATTGTTCCATTTTTAAAATAGTTTAACTTTTCTGTTATGGGAATTCCAATGTTTAAAAAATTACATTCAAGTTATAAAAGCCGAGGCATTCTCTCTAACTTCAGAGTCAACAACAAAAATTAAACTTTGATATACCTTGTATTTTAAATGTTAAAAACAATAGAACACATTTAATACTAAAGTAAAATTAGGTGACTTTCCCCAAATAGAGTTTTTCATGCTTTATTTTAAGTATTTGTATGTATTTTTCAATGAGTAAATTTAAAATAATAAAAATAACAAAAAGAGTTACCAAGTAATTCGAATCCATCTAGAAGAAACATATTTGAACGGATTAAATAATCCAGTGAAACCAGTAGTGTCTCATTTATAGAAGTGTATTTATTTTTATCAAGTCCATTTTATATTCTATTCTCAGTATCATTTGTAATACATGGCTTTCCCACGCAACAATAATTTAATGATATCTTATTCTTTGCTTGAAAAGCAAAAGAAATATTATCAGGAAGTCTTACACTAAGCTAAACCAATTATCTTCTACAATGATTTTAATGCAGGCAAAATATGAATCATCATTTTAGCATAGTGAGATTTATTAAGACCACAGTTCAAAGAAATAAACTAGACTTCTATGCTACATCACTTCTTACTGAGTTTCAATTAATATTTTGAAAGTTTGTATTTTATACTGTAAAAATTTTAAATGTCAAGCTTGCAGATTTTTGTATAAGGAACTAATAATATCTTTCAGGCCATTTGGTTGTAGCTGTCATATATACACATTCTAATTCAAAGCATACACAGCAAATGCTACTGCTAAAAGTGGCAGACCCACTAAATAGTTCAAAATACTGCTCCCATGTCCATAATTCAAAAGAGGTGAAGAAAAAGTTAAAAGCAAAACTGATATGAATTCCAGACCTCTTGATAAATCCTGACTCTCAAGTTATTAATACGTTATGCGAAGGTCTGCCAACGTTACACTAGACATTCTTCTGAGGAGATAAGGAGGCATAGCAAATCAGATACTTTTCCCCCCCTCAAGGATAAGAATTGGTTCTGTCCTTAAATTCTCCACTGCAGTCAAATGATTATTTTCTCTTGTTGTTGCCTGGCTCATATATCAGCATTAGGTGCATTATTTTATCTGAGGAATAAAAAAGATTAAAGCATATATTTCTTCTTCAACCACTTTTATCTCTTCTCCTTCAGTGGAGTTAGGGTCTTTTTGTTTCTTACTGCAATTTTGAGATTAAGTATCTCTTTTACAGGAGAATCTCAAAGAGCTAGAGAAAGATCTTTCTAAAAACAAATAAAGCAAAACAATATCTCTTAAAAATGACCTTTCTTTCCTACCCATGTGCTGTTTAACTTTGCACTCCAAATGCTACAGACAACACAGAATATACTAGGTTGGCTGCAAAAGAAAAACGTGTCCATGTTAATGGTTAATGATTTCTCAGTGTAAGACACTAAGAAGTGCCTACAATTTAACATTTGAGGGAGTTTCATTATTGGTTATAACATTATAACCTGTGCTTTTAACCTACCAGGTGTAGATTGTGGGTTTCAAGGACTCCCTCCTCGGACTTCAGACGTCAGTTGTTACCTGTACTTCTGACCGACTGGTTATACATGACCCCCTCAGAGGATTTGGTTAATTTGTTAGAGTATCTCACAGGACTCAAGAGATATATCTTACTTACGAGATTACCAGTTTATTATAAAAGGGTATAACTGAGGCACAGCCAGATGCAAGAGATGCATAGGACAAGGTATGGAGAAAGGGCAAGGAGCTTCCATGCTCTCTCCACGTGCACTACTTTCCCCATGTTCACCAACCCAGAAGCTCTCTGAACCCTGTCCTTTTGGGGTTTTAGGAAGGCTTCATGACAAGCATGGTTGATTAGTCATTGACCATTAGTGGTTTAACTCCATCTCCAGATGCTTTCTTCTCCCTAATTGGTGGTCAGGGATGGAACCGCAAGTTCCAACCCTCTAGTCATATGGTTGGCTCAACTGGCAAAGAGCTGCCATCCTTAGATGCTTTCCAAAAGTCACCTCATTAACAAAACAAAAGATACCTGTATCATGCTTAACTCATAGGCTATTTCAAGGGTTTTTGGAATTCTGTATCAGAATGAAGATCAAATATACATATTTCTTATTGTGAATCAGAATATTACAGAAGAGTAGAAAAACCAATAGCTACCATCTGAAATTGCTCTGTGAAGAATTTTGTTAGATCAGACTAGTCTTATCTAGAGAGAAAGAATTTGAATGTTGTGAATCTTTGCATCTTATCTCTAGAATGTCACATCTTTCTTTTTCTCCAGACCCCTCTTTTCACTTCAGCTTAGCTTTTAGTTCAGCCATCTAGAGAGAATAATGGATAGACTGTCAGATTTAATTTGTCCAAAACACATCATCCTCCCCACAAACCAGCTGCTCACTCACCCTTCTATTCCGCACAGTGGTCAGATTAGGAATTTAAGTGTCATTATCAACATTTTCCACTTGCTTGTCTCAAAGATCTGAGCCTTGAGATTAAAATTGGTAGCTTCAATCCCTGTTACTTTACCATGAAATTGTTACAATTACTTTGCAATTGGTCTTCCAATTTCCTGTCCATTCCCTTATAATTTATTCTAAATGTTTTGCCAGAAAAAAATAATCTAAAGTATTAGCATTTCTCTGCTGAAGAAATTTCAAAGTCTTCCTATTTCCACAAAATAAGGTTTAGACTTAGCCTGCCACTCAAGGCTTTCTTGAACCAGACTCCCGCCTGCCTAGTCTTCCATTCTTGCCCCCCAACTGCCCTTTTTTGGAGATTGCAACTTAGAAACAGAATAAAATGATCACTCCTTCAAACAGCTCTCTCTCTCTCAAATGGCCACCCCCTCAAAGATCTACCAGTTGTAATTCTACTTGTTTTTTGAAAATAAACCTCAATAACTACATGTGAAGCTCTCCCAGAGTTCTCCCTTTCTCTAAATTCCCACATTACTTTGCATATATCTTTTAAGACACTCGGCACATTCTAAATTGTGTTATGACCACATCTGTAACATTTCAATGAAGAATAATAAAATTATTATAATAAAAAAGAATGCACTCTGCAGCATCTAGCTTAATGAATTAAATGAACAATTCAATAGATGTATAGCAAATGAATGAACAGAACCATGGAGAGTGCAAAGATCACGAGAAGCACAGAACCTTTTCAATTAGCAAAAGTTTCATTTCCAAATAATTTCACTCACTCGCTGCAGATCCTGAACTCAGTCTTCTGATAATTACAAACAAAGACTTCTGGTCTCTGTAATGGAGTGGAACAAGTAGGTGGGCTTCTGTTAAAGCAGGGAAATCCAGAAATTAACATTTTCAGAAATGAGGATGGCCTTTGGGTATTGCTATATAATTCAACATCATTAAAACTTATCTACCAAAGTAAAAATAATGTTTCCATGTTGAATTATTTCCAAATTTGTAAAGTAAGATACCTTGGTAGTAGGCTGTGAAGGACCCAAAGTTTTAACAAGGCAGATGTTAAGGATCTTTTACAATTTATACAGCTTATAAAAATGCTTCCAGCCTGTCTATGGAGAGGTAATTGCATCTAGCAATCAGTTAAGGCTTAGCGTTAGAGTTAAAACTTTCTACGGACCCTAACACTTCCAGGTTCTTCAGCTTATAAAATTTCAAAGTCACCCTTGAACTTAAACATGTTGTATGAATTTGAAAGAGAAATAATCATGCCATTCTTGTACTGACACACTTTTTACGACCCAATGCCACATACCTACTGTATTCTAAGGTCACTGAAGGGAAAGGATGAAGATTTGGAATCAGATAATTTCATTCCATTTTAACTGTTGTGCCAGCTAAAAGCATCACTTGGAATTTAAATCAAAGCCAGCTTTAATGAACTAAACCAGCCCAGGATGAAAATGCTTCATTTCGCTTCGAATCTCAAAGCTGTTTACGCATTATGCTATTTGCAAAGGTGAAATTCGATTGGTTCACACACTGAAAGCTGTGTTGGAAGGTAGCATTACAGCCACTTATATCTCAGGTGACACGAAGCATTAGTTTGCTCTGATAAAGTAAACAAGCCACGATGAAAAGATCGCTAACACAAACAGTATTTTGCTAACAGGATTTGGGGGTGACTTAGCTATCATTACACATTCATTGGATTCAGAACTCAGACTTTGAATGGTAAAGGGAGCTGTGCTTGAAAGTAACAGGGAAAGGAAATCCCCGCTTTTCCCCAGGTGATTCATCTCCATCATGACTTAGAAGGTCTCTGAGTCTGGCCTCTGCCTCCTTGACAAACCTCATCCTGACCACTCTCCCTCTTCCTTACTCTGCTCCAGCCCCTTTGGAACACAAAGCCCTTCATCTATTCAGAGCCTTTGCACCAAGCTCTGCTAATGGACTGGGATCATCCTGTAAATTTGCTCCGTGCAGCAGGTAGTCACTAGCCACCTGTGCTACCGAGACTGAGCACTTACAGTGTGGCTAGTGTGGATTAACTGTGCTGCGTTAAATACACATTGGATTTTGAAAATGTAGTATATGTGAAAACTGACCTTGTTAATAATTTGTGTTATTGGCTACATGTTGAAGTGATAATATTTTGGGTATGGGGATTAAATAAAATATATTATCAAATTAATTTTACCTGTTTTTTTTTCCATAATGGGGCTACTAGAAAATTCAAAATTACATATGTGGTTTGTATTTGTGGCTCACATTATATTTCCAATGAACCATACTCTTCTATATATCACTTTATTTGTCACCTCAGAGAGTTAAATTTGTCAGAAGGCATTTGTTTGTTTATTTTCTCTACTTTATACATTGTTGTATTCAAACCACTTATACACATGTTGAGGCATGAACTAAATGTGTGTGGAATGAATGAATGCATTATACATACAGTGAGTAAGGGCTGAGCTCTGGAATCAAGATGCCTAGATTTCAATCCTAGTTCGGCTCTTTATTAATTGTATGAGCTGGAACAAGGTACTTATTCTCTCACAGGGTGATTGTTAAATAGAATGAATTCTTCTATCTCAAGTGCTTAAACCAGTGCCTGATATACAGCAAGTGCTCAATAGATGTTAGTTATAGGTAAGTATTATTATTCCACTAGAGGCCCGATGCCCGAAATTCATGCAAGGGGCTCGGCTGGTCCTCACAGCCTCTGCTGGCCCTCACAGCACTGGCCAGCCCTCATAGCTCCCGCTGGCCCTCGCAGCCCTGGCTTCATCCAGAAGGTGGTCTGGAAGGTCGTTAGGTCTAATTAGCATATTAGCTCTTTATTATATAGGATTCTGTGGATAGGAATGTAAGATACAACCATACGAACCCTTTGGTTACTGAGATGGTAAATTGAAGACTGAGGATTTAACTCTGAACAGTATGGCTTGAGGAGTCATTTTTCTATTACATGAATGTAAATCAATAGTTGACATAAATAAAAACCTGAAGTTAATTTTTAAAAATAATTTTAATAATGTTAAAGGTAGACATATGATTCATACCTGGTCATTCTGAATGACATCAGACTTTGGATTCTAAACTGAATATTATGTTAAAAATGTGACATGTGACAATTATATTAGCTAATATTTATTTAGTTTTGTTAGCAGTAGGCACTCTTCTCACATGTTACAGGTATTAAAATATTCGATTCTTACACTGACTCTCAAAGTGGACACTACCCATCCTCATCTCCACTTTGCAGCAAAGGCGACTGAGATACAGAGAGACCGAGTACTTGCCTGCCACACAGCTAAGAAGGCAGAGACGTGGAAACTCCAGCTCGGCTGGCCTGGCCCCAGAGCCTGGGCTCTCCCTCTCTCTGCCGCACTGCATTTCCCCTCACTTTGTATGCCTGTGGAGCAGTAAAAGATGGGTGAGCATTCAGCCTTGTAGTTTCTGTGATTAACTCAAAGATAGAAACTGACTGCTGGTATTTATCAGTAACAGTCCATTTTCTAAGAAAAATTGTTTTCCTGACACAAACTGTAGAATGGACCATCTAAAAGGAAATTTTCCTTCCAAAAGACATCTTTGTAATCCATATAAACTAGGCCATCAAAACCTCTGCTGTCCTGGGGCGGGAGTCCCCTGAACTGGACTTGAAGCAAGAATAAATTACCCTGCACGTCATACCGCATCATGCCCAACCAAGCTCAGCATCTGCTTCTCTCTTCGGAAGCCCAGCACAATAGATCGTATGCTGATGACACTTACAATATTTAAATAAAACCAGACTAAGTTTATGATTGAAGAAGCCATCATCTTTCATTAGGAGGAGAAGATAAATTTTCAGTACTAGACTACTAACATGTTTGAATGGCTCAATTCATTTTCTAGCAGGTCACGGCCAATACCCACTACAGAGCAGCCTTGTTGAAAACAATCCTCTTAAAGAATCTACTTTGTCTTAATGATAAAGAGGTGTGTTCTTCCCCTGACAAGAAATGAAACAAAACAGAACAACACAACACAACCCCGCTAAGCCCTCTAAACGTTTTTACATTCCAGTGATTTGGTTGTGACATACTATCCTGTGTGAGGGGGAAAGAAGGCTAAGGAGGAGGAAAAGGACAGACCATTCCCAGCGAGCACTCCCAGGCCTGTGGCGGAACTGACTGAAACCAGGGAAAACCCGTGAGTAGCAGCAGCCTGGAACAGAGGGAAGCAGCAAGTGAGAGGCAGAGAGGTGAGGTTCTGCTCACCCCTGTGACTACCTCTGTGTATTTGAGTTGTTTCACAGACATTTTCAAGTAATTCTTTCACAAATGAGAGGGTTCAGTTACATCACAACATCACTTTCAGTCTGTTCAAGATCTTTTCAAATCAGTTCATGTAGGAGAATCTTGCCAGAATGTGGGAGGCACAGGGAGGTGTCCCCTTCACAGACCTTGGAGGGGAGGGACAGGATGCTGCCTGATAGACAAAGGAGCAAAATCCACACACTAGGCCTGGCTGCGGCCGGCCATCAGGAGAGTTAACTGGGAGAGTGGCTGCGACTCTATGATAGAAGAACTTGGGAACCCTCACAACTCGGGAGCGCAGGAATGGGATGTGAAGACGCCTATGTGTGTTGAAATCTAGACGTGTGTGTTGTCCTTTTGTGGGGTGGGAGAAGGATGATGTGAACAGAGGATGCAGTCACCCTGGAAACTAGGAAAGGGAAGACCGAATAGATTTGTATGTTTGCTTCCCTAGTCAGGTCTCAGTCTAGGAGTCTGGCAAGAGGCATTCCTCTCTGTTGTAATGTGCAGACCAGGCCCTTAGAGCCTAATGCTCTTGTTCTGATCGATAATATGCACTTGCCTTCTTCTGATTCTGCCCTTAGCAGGCATCCTCTGGCCTTCTATGGAGACACAGGAAAGACTACCTTGGAAAGACTGATATCAATGCCCAATTTGCCTATGGTAATATATTCTTTTATTGGAAATAAGTAAATCTGCATTCTGATGAGCTTTCTATGACAAATGGGCCTCAGGGAGTATACACACCAACTGGCCATCTCAAGTATTCCAGTCTACTTAATAACTGTATTTCTCATTCTAAATTAATTAATTGACATTGTAGTTGAAATATACTCATCTCAATGAGCTTTATTAATGTGAGTCTGTCCCTGAGGGATGGATCTTTTCTAAGGGTTCTGGCAAGATAACGTTTAAATCACATATCCCCAAGTATTCCAGACTTCAGGTTCATTCTTCCTTTCAAAATGCAAATAATAGTCTCGGTCTCTTTCCTGCTTAATTAGTAGGGAATCCTGTCTTTCTCCCAGAGTATTTCTTGGTTTCTTAGGAATATTCACAAGTCCTAAAACCTGTCCTGGTTTTCACCTATCATCTCTGTCAGCCTTCCTCCCCCCCACCAGCAAGTTTCTTTGCCAGTTGCTTTCTGCATGTCCACACCAGTGGTACCACCCTCTGTGGAGGTTCTTCTATTCAGCATCACTACAGGCCTGGCGCAGGCTTGAGAACAAGCCCCAGTTTACTGCCCTAAAGATGTGGGGTTATTAAAAAGAGTAACAACCAAAAAAAGAAAAAGAAGGAAGAAGAGAAAAAGTTCTTAAAATTAGACAAATACATTGCTATAAGTTTTTGAAAACCTAGCCCTCCAGTACCTCAGTATGTGACCTAATTTGGCAATAGGGTTGTTGCAGATATAATCAGTTAAGTCAAAATGAAGTCTTACTGAAATAGGATGGGCCCCTAATCCAATATGACGGGTGTCCTTATAAAAAGGGAAAATTTGGACATGGAGCCATGCCCACAGAGAGACTGCGGCGAGAAGATAAAAGCTATGCTGTCACAAGCCACAGAGCCCCAAGAAGCTGCAGAGAGACCTGCAGCAGATCTCCCCCTGGTGCTTTCAGAGGGAGCATGGCCCACTGACACTTTGACCTTGAACTTCTGGCCTCCAGAACTGCGAGACAATAAATTTCTCTTGTTTTAACCACTTAATCTGAGGTACTTTTATGGCATGTTAGCAAACTAACACAGGTGTTAGGGTTCCTTTAAACTGAGACTAGGTCTCAGCCTGCTGCCACATTGCAGGGACCAGATAAACCTGAATAGCTATAAATAAACTTGTAACCTTCTAGCAGGGGCTGGGTTCTCTTTACCTACTATCTAGGCTCCACAGTGAACCTTCCTGCATCCCAAATGACAGATTAAAAGAAAGAAAATAGTCTTTCTCTGTAGCTACTATAAGGTTTCCTAGTCAAGACCAAAACGAGTTCTGCTGAGATGCAATGCCGATCATAATGAGAAAAGTTGTCACAAACTTCATTACAAAATAATGTTTGGCTTTACCTTTATGTAACCAAAGAGGCCCATGAAGCAGTCACCCAAGATAAAAGTGTTCTTCGAAGCTTGAATTCTGCTTAATACTTTAGAAAAGAGTTGTAAAACAATAGCTTGTCTTCCCTCTAGTCATTTGGGCTTCAGGGTGTAAGATATCGTTCCCTGGTTTAGAATCTGTGAGATTAATGAACAACTGTAGATTCAGGGTAAATTCTTAGGTAAATGTCACCTTTGGAAGCCTCCCGGCTGGCATTTTCCATGTGCAGTGAATGGTGTCCATGCCCCGTCCCTGTCCCCTTAGCACTCACTGTTCTCACACACGCTAATGGCTTCCCACAGCAAGGCCTGCCTGAGGGTTTTCTCTGGCCTTGGTGTGCTTCGCCCACTCACAGGGCAGGCTGGGCTGCTGGAGCATGAACAGCCCTGTGAGCAGCCCTGAATCAATGCAAAACAGGAGAGGGTGTATACATGCCTGGGATGGTCAGTGTTATGGCTGAATGGTTTCTGTCAAAAAGACATGCTGAAGTCCTAACCCCTGGTACCTGTGAACATGACCTTTGTGGGAAACAGGGTCTTTGCAGATGTAACCAGGTTAAGACGAAGTCATACTGCATCCGAGTGCTCTAATCTGACATGACGGGTGTCCTTATCAGAAGAGGAGGATCTGGACACAGACACAGAGGGAAGCAAGCCATGTGAAGAGAGAGGCAGGGGTTGGAATTATGCTACCACAAACCAAAGAATGCCTGGGCCTCCCACAAGCTGGAAGAGGCAAGGAAGATGCCTCCTCTGGAGGCTTTGGAGGGAATAAGGCCAACACCTTGATTTCAGCCTCATAGCCTCCAGGACTGTGAGAGAATACATTTCACTTGTTTTAAGCCATCTAGTTTGTGGTACTTTATTACAGCAGCCCTAGGAAACGAATACAGTCAATTTGGCTAGGCTATTGTAGCAGTTATTTAATCACACACTAATCTAGGCATTATTGTGAATGTCTTTTGTAGCTGTGGTTAACTTGAAGCAAAGGGAATTTCCTTTGATGATATGGGTGAATCTCATCCAATCAGCTGAAAGCCTGGAAAGCAAACACTGAAGTTTCCCAGAGAAGAAGAAATTCTGCCTCAAAACTGCAGCTCAACTCTTGCCTGAGCTGCCAGCCTGCAAGCCTATCCTGCCCTGCAGACTTGCCACTTGCCAGCCGCAGCAGCTGCAGAGCCAATGCCTTCAAATACATCCCTTTTCTTTGGTGTTTTTCCATATATATTTTTGTACATTCAAAAATAAATCTCTTGACATGTATAAATAGATATAGTATAATTGTCCGCATGTGGTCATGTCCCCTTGAGTGTGGGCAGAATCTGACGCCTGCTTCTAACTAATAGAAGTGATGGGACATATGTAATGAACATGTACAGGATTACATTATGGAAGACTGTGGGACCTGTCTTCCTGAGAGTCCCTCTCTTGTTGGCTTTGAGGAAGCAAATGGCCATGATGGCAGGGAACTGACTGCAACCTCCACCTGACAGCCAATAAGAAACTGAGGCCTGCCCTCAGCCTGCTAATCCACAAGGATGAGTGCTGCCAACAATTATGTTAGCTTGGAAGTGGAGACTTCCCCAGTTGAGCGTCACATGAGACTGCAGCCCCAGACGACATTTTGATTGCAGGCTTTGAGACCCAGAAGTATACTGGTTAGAAATTTTGAAGAATTATAGTGACAATACTAAATGGAAAAAAGAAACTAGAATTTGGGTCATTAGAATCTTGGATCAAGGACTTTCTTGTTCTACCCCAATGTATCCCTCTGGTGTTTACAGGAATATAAATGCTGCATTCAAACTTCTGCTGCCAAGAAAAGGCTCTAATTATTCTTTGTACAAGAGTGAGCATGCACATATTGGTGTGGGTTTGTGCATGTTTGTCTTTTGTGCTTTGTAAGAATTTGATTTATACATTAATATGTCCGCTCATCAGCACAAATCCCTATTTCCAATTCAGAGCAACTTGGTAGTAATGAGCATCAAAGGTAATCATTTCACATGCGGAAATAGAGGGTTATTCTGCTATTAGCACTCAGGAAAATGTGCCCTGTTGGCCTCCTATTTCCGGACTGACATTGATTCAATTGGAAAACTGCAGAGATGTGGCTGTTTCACCTCCATTTAAAGTAATTAGAATTAGTGAGAGAATGTCTTAGTGTTATACCTATTGCTAGTTTTCACAATTACCATGAACTTCTGGGAAGGAATAAAGAAGAAACCCATATTGACCTCTGGCAGACCGGATTATGTTAGCAATCAACTACTGATCTCACAGGTTACCATTTCCAGTAAGTTTTTCTCATTTTTTCCCATAAAATTATGATCTGATTCATTATGTTGGAGTTCATCTATAGCTATAGTGTTGAAAAATGTATAAGATCTGAGTCAGAAAAGTCCTTAGAAATATTCACAGTAGCAGGTGCCCAATCAACTTGCCCTGAATTAGAAAAGCAACCTAAAACCCAGGCCAGGCTCCCCTCCTAGGAGAAACTTCAACGTTACCATATATTGTAAACTGTAGCATTCAATTTTAACAAAATTCCGTGGAGGCAAAATGGATGAATCTACCCTCTGCAGCTCTATGATTGTATGTCCATAGGGGATTTTGAGAAACTTGGAAAGTTCTTCATGCCCCCTACTCTATGCTATTTACCAATAGTTTTTTTTTTTTAATAAACTTTACTTCAAGCCATTTACATATTTATGTCTGTGTCTTACCGTCAATCTTACTATGATTTTGGTACATGGCAATGGTCATGGAGTTGGGGTTGGGTGTGGGCATATGGGAGAGAATAGATTAACCTGTAAATATTATTTGTCTTCTGTGCAAGTGATGAGATTATAAGCAAATTTTATCTTCTTTTTGCTTGTTTTACTTTTATCAATTTTCTACAATTAATAAGTATTACTTGAATATTTTAAAAGTTATTTAATGGCAACTTTAAAACAATATGGATAGAAGGAGCCCAAAATTGATTTTAGTGTCTGTATATGCCATATATAAATCAACTGAGTTGTGGTTAATAGGTTATACTGATGAGATTATAATTTTTTGCTTTTATGTATTTTAAAATTTATAATCAAAATAATGCCAATAACTAAATTTTTAAGAGTGCCCTCATACTTGGAAATACTAGGATCCATGGTATCGGCTCTGGTCACACCCAGGGGAGATCATAGGCCAGCAGCATTGACACATTGTGAGTACAGAAACTCAGGCTCATCTACCCTATCTGCCTTTTAGGAAGATCTCAGGTGATTTGCATGAAGATTAAAGTTTCACAGCTCACAACCCAGAGATGATTTTTCATCCATGTTATCCAGGTTTTTTAGTTCCTCTGTTAAATATTCTGATTGGCAATAAATGGTACCATAAGTAGAAGTGTCCAATAATGAACACTTAGTCACCACAGGAAGCCTTGTATAGAAGTTATTCTCTATGTATTTTGATAAAAATATACGTGCTTGAGACAATTATAAGTGGCACATTTGGAGGATAGAGTAGATAGGGGGAATGTAGGAAAAGATGTGAGGAGAAAGAAACTTTGGCTATAATTAATCCTCAGTGGTGGTGAAGATAGGAGTTGCTTAGCGATAGGAAAGTCATAATGGGGGTTAAAAGTCAGGTATGCTTTTCTTAATCAAATCATTTTTGTTTACCATCGATGATCTGATTTTGAAAGGATTTATTAATAACTTACAACTATATTTTTTATTGATCTCAGAGAGGAAGGGAGAGGGAGAGAGAAACAGAAACATCAATGATGAGAATCAATGGTCAGCTGCCTCCTGCACACCCCACACTGGGGATAGAGACAGCAACCCTGGCGTGTGACCTGACTGGGAATCAAACCATGACCTCTTGGTTCACAGGTCGATGCTCAACCACTGAGCCACATCAGCCAGTCACCTATATGTAGCTTTAAATTTTAAAAGAATTTTACACTTATTTTCTAATTTTATCTTTACCTAATTTCTGTGAATCACAGTGCTCTTATTTAAAATGGGATAAGCATTTTAAATAAAGAGCACTGTGATTCACAGGAATTAACATCTGGCTGAAGACTGGAGAGCTAATCAGTAACAGGAATCTGGGTCAAAGTTTCCATCAGCATCAATAGCCAAAATTTAGCAAGGAAGAACCATTCCTATGCTCCCCGCTCCTCACAGCGTCTCCGTCTCTGTCTCCAATCCCTTTTACTAAATCATGAGTCCTTCTTACCTACTAAAGTCTGCGACTGTGTTGGGTTCCAGGCAGAGAGCAAAGAAACATGACACAAGTCCCCACTGACAAGGAGCTCACAATCTTGACAGACGGTCCTTTCCATATTTTATATTTATTTAATTCAATATCAGGCACTCATGTCATCACTCTTATGAACATGAAGCACCCCATACTGGGTGAGGGCTCATTCTGGAAATCACTTTTCCTTAACCTCTAGCTCAAAAATCTATTTTGTGACAGGCCCAGGGACTTACCCATATATAAACCAGCATGTTTACATTAAAATAAGCGAGTCCTTTTTCATCAGAACATTTATTTCCTTTTCTTGTGATGTCAACACTTATCCACAGAAAGCAGGAGTAGCATTTCCCAGACTAACAACCCCAGACCGTTTCAGATGGAAATCCCTCCTGATTATGTGGCTTGTCTCTGTTCTGAAAGGCTGCACCCCAGAGAGCAGAGAAGAGCATTAGTCTGTCAGTGATGCTGTTCCCAGTGAGAAACGACTACCCAGAATTGCCACCAAAGTAGCAGGTTTTACTGCTCTGCCTGCTTGGTTGCTGGGCTCATTAAGATCACTGAAAGGTTTTAGTTAAAAACAAACAAACAAACAAACAAACAAACAAAAAACTTCCAGTACCTTCAATAATGAATGCTTCAATGGAAATAAGAGTTTCCGTTTTCATAAACGCTAACCAGAAAATGTTATCAAAAATTGGCTTAGAACTGAGTACTCTGCACACAAATGAGTTTTTAACCTTAACTGCATGTATTTCCCCATTCTGGTTGATGGCTCCAGATATGAGCCTTCTGGCAGCAAAGCGGTGTGGTTAAAGCATGGAGTCTGGAACTGCATTTTCTGAGTTTGAATTGGGATTCTGTCAAGTATTGGCTGTTTGTTCTCAGGCAAGTTACTTAATCTCACTGTGATTTGGCTCCCTCATCTGTAAAATGGAAATAATAATAGAATTTCATGGTGTCGTCAAGAGGACTAAATGAGATAACATAACCATGATACTTAGGACAGTGCCTGCCATATAGGTAGCACCACATATGCATTAGCTATTGTTAAATTGTGCCTTTCTGGAACTGGAGTCCAAGCATCTTGCCTCAGTAGGAGTAAAAGATTTCCATACAATGTGATAGTACAAGTCTTTACTGCCACAGAAAAGGATGACACAGCAGACATAGAACTGAACAAGAAATTAGGAGATACGCGTTGGCAGTTCTAGTTCTCTTAATTAGTGTAGGGATCTTGGGTAAATTTCTTGGCCTTTCTGAGACACAGTTCCTCGTTTGGAAAAAAAAGGAGGTTAGAATAGCTAATCTCAAAATTCCCGTTCAGTTCTAAGTTTCAATGATTTTAAGTTTTTGTTTAGGGTTCTATTTAGTATGAGAGAAAGAGGTTTGGCATGATTAAAAATAGGTAATACTTTCATGTATAATATAACAGCTCATATTTGAAGCTAAAATAAACATCATTTTAAGCAGACTTAGCTAAGAGCTATTCTTTATAAAGTCTATTTTAATTATTTGGTGCTTATATCACTGGACACAGAGTCTACTGGATTAGAGCTAACTAGATCTCTTATAAAACTCACTGCAGGGAATGGATTTCCTGAACCATAGTTCCAGGAAAGTATACAAAATAACCCTAGGAATCTGATCCTGAAATGGCAGGCGAGCACTGTAACAATTTCATTTCATGGCCCTGGGTCAAGTGGAAGGCAAGCGCAGTCCAGCACAGGGGTGGGGGTGTAGGGGGTGGGAGGGCCGGGAGAGCAAGGGGAGGGGAATGAATCTCGGCCAATAACTCATTATCTGCTGGAGAAAGGGGGCTGGAACTGAGATAACTTGCTTCTCAGGAGTCCGAATCCAGTGAGCCCCAACATGGCATATTCAGCAGATGTGGTGGTTTCTGTGGCAACAGGTTATATATGTGATCTCACTCCTAATTATATCAGGTCAGAAAATCTTAGAAACCTGTCATCCATTACTCTCAATAATAACGGAGGGTGAAAAGTCATACCCAAGCTAAAGATAAAATGTAAGAGGTCATGTGTGTGGTGTTGATGCGGTTCCTGTTCACCTAGAACTCCTGTAGCCTTGATATTTCCATGGCCGGCAGCCCGTTAACACTTGGAGGAAGACTACCATGGTTGATAATTCTCACATGGCCATCATCCCTCCAATCCCACATAATCCCATATGAAACAAACAGTGGGAAGGGAAATAACCAATCTGGATTGAGATGTGACACTAAGCGAGCAGCACCACAAAATTACAAATTAAACCTTAAAACAGGCAAAACAGTGAATGCTAAATGTCCAACATCTAATTACTTTAATAGAGAAGATTTTTGCTAATGATAAGAAAAAATTACAATAGTTGGGATAGGTCTATAGATCACACTGTACTCAAAACTCTCTATAGATGGCACAATTCTAGATGGTAGCCACTAGCCATATGTGGCTTTTGAACATTTGAGAGTGGCAAGGGTGATCAAGAAACTAAATTTTCAAATTTTATTTAATTTTAATGAATTTAAATAATGTGGCTAGCGGATACCGGTTTGGACACTGCAGCTATAATTCCTACAAGTCAGGAAACTTGACGTGTTACCAGTTAGTAAATAGCTCACTCAAGCTCTCTGCCATTATTTCCAAGGGCTTTTCTCAAAAGCACTTGAGAAATTTACATTCTAAATTTCAAACTTGGTATTGAGCAGTCTTGTGGAAATCTAGCTCCAAGGAAAATTATAAGGTAGATAATATCTGTGTTTTTCTCCTGTGGCTTTTCTATCGTTGATCTTCTCGGTTGATGCTTCTTACCTTTTCCTAACCATCAAGCACCATCCCAAGTCACACCTGCCCCCCTATATTTTACTCTAGAGCTTAGAAACTAAATTATTAGTTTACAATGCTTCCTAGGGGAATTGTCATTGCAATATAGGACTTGCTGAAAAACAATGTCTTTGAATACCAAAATCAGTGCTTTTCAGAACAAGGTTGGAGAAACCCTGGCATTAGAGTTAACTAGGGGCTGGGGAAGCATAGGTTGACAATTTGGATTCCTGGGCCCTAGCCAGAGACTCTGACTCCCAAATCTGTAGGAAAGGGAATAAGGAGTGTTCTTAGGGACAGCAGAGACTCTGAAACCTGGCTGCCTTCATTTGAATTCTAGTTTCAGCCTTTCCTAAGTGTTAAACCTTGAGCAAATGACAAAACCTCTTTGTGGTTCCACTTGTTTGGGATAATCATAATCCTCATAATCCTTCACTTAGGATTGTTTCAAGGAAAGTATCAGTTGATATATGTGATATACTTAAAAGAGCTCCTGGTGCATGTTAGACATTATATTAACTATCATTCCTATTACTTGTGGTGAGCAACTGGAATGAGTCTTACACATACTTGAGTTTGAGAACTCCAGTCCAAAGAAAAGCCTGACAACCACAGAGCAGGAAGCTCAGAGTGTGCAGTGGTAGCTCGTATCTTGTGTATCTACTAGTACCGTGGTCAGCAAACCACGGCTCGCGAGCCACATGCGGCTCTTTGGCCCCTTGAGTGTGGCTCTTCCACAAAATACCACGGCCTGGGTGAGTCTATTTTGAAGAAGTGGTGTTAGAAGAAGTTTAAGTTTAATTTCGGCTCTCAAAAGAAATTTCAATCATTGTACTGTTGATATTTGGCTCTGTTGACTAAATGAGTTTGCCGACCACTGTACTAGTATATCTTCAGCTGTAAAGTAAGATGGTCATATTTGCTCAGAGATAAATGGATGTAGAAAATAAATGTGAAAGTCTTTTACTTTTTATGCAAAGCTGTACTATAGTTTACACATGAGAATACTAGGTTGGGGTTTTTGAATGGAATGAGATGCTCAGAGACTATCAAATAGAGTATCACCTTGGGGAACTGTCAGGAGGAAGAATCAAACACATGCAAACCAGAGGGAGAAATGGTATCATCGATGCATAAGTCTGTGAGTGCAATTTACAAATAGTTAAGCTTATAACATAAAGACTTGCAGTGGAACCATTCCTGTGCGAGCCAGGCTATGGAGCCTTCCATTTCACAAATCACATACACCTGCCAATTGGGACGGCCGCCTTTCCCTTGTCAGCAAGCTGGAGTGAAAGCGTTGCTGATCATCACCCTGCCAGCTAGAAAATGGATCTCGCTATCAATTTATTCTGGAAGCAAGGAGCTCCTTGCCTCTGGGAGAGATTATAAAATGGAGTCATTTTACTCCTGACACCTTCAGAGTCAGTTAGTCCTTGTGGGATAACTCAAGACCCATGCTCGGTGCCTTTGGCAGGGAAATATTTTCTACAAGCTACTGGCTAACACCTCACAGAGTTTTATTTAAGGTCCGCCTGGGACCAGAAACCAAAAACCAATAAATTGACACTTTCTAGAGAACACAAAATAACTCGAGACTGAAACTGGCAGAATTTTTCTTTTTTCTTTCACTATTACACATCACAATAGTTTTGAATGGATGATTGAATTCTGAAAGTAACATATAGTAAGTTTTGAAATTTTCTACCTTCTCAGTTTCTGAAATATGAAACTAGCTCATTTCTCATTTTACATAGACAGCATACTGTACTCTATTTCCATCCAAGAAACTGCATGCTGCCCTCCCATGACATGAAATACACTTTTAAGAGTCCTACATGTCTACCATATATGTACTTTTTAATGAAGCATATGCTTTAGAGCTTACTTCAGAAAAGCATATGTCAATCTAATTGACCAGTATGCATATTTGTCTGTTTCCAGAGGCCAGTTGAGTTTAGATGTCCCTGGAGCATCGACTATCCTGCTGCTCTGAAAAGGGGTTTGGGAAAATCAAATCAGGGCTGCCCATGGTACAAAGGATCCCTGAGTATTCTGGTCAGCTCTGAAGCTGAGCCAAGTTGAGCCTCTGACACTTTGGAGAGATTGTTACCTAAGCCTCATTATAGAGTATTCCAGTGTCTGGAAAAAATATCAGAAGTTTTTTCATCTCCTGAGGGCCTCTGAATAGAAAACCCACCAGATTCTGACTAGAGTGAATAGGATCAGTTGGGCATTCAAGAGGGTCCAATTGACAATTCCTGGGGCTGGAATATGACTGCACAGGCTTTAAGCCACTGAACACATTGCTTTATCTATTCTTCAGGCCAGATTGATGTTGTCTCAAATGTTTTCTTCTCAATTTGAAGTTAACTTCCACTGTATGAGCACTGAAATAGATTAACACAATTGTACACATTTACTGAGAGAGAATCCTTTATTTAACCCCCTTCCTCTGCCCACATAATATTTTCAAAGTAACTTGTCCTCTACTGCTCCAGGACTAGAAATACCAGCACAAAAGCAAACAGAAATAAAATATATTAATTCTTGGCTTTTGAGTTTCTAGTGGCCCAGGATAGATAATATTAGGGCCATTCAAGAAATATTCAGGGGTAAATCACTATGCACCATTTTTTTTTGCATTACTGGCTGGCTTAGCACCAAAGCCCCCAGGTAAGCTTTGACTTCATTTTGAGTGGCTCTTCACCTGATGGGAACTCATAGACACTTTTGAAAATCTAATGAAAACAACAGACTCAATCACCAGGAAAAATACCCTTAGATGTACAAACACAACATTTTGGATACACTTTTAGGAGATTTTTGGACACCATGAGGCACATCTACCCAGAACAAACATAATTTAAAACAAAGCACTACATGTAGATTAAAAGGAATAGACTTTGGAATCTGACAGCTTAAATTTGCACCTTGGCTCTGTTCTAGCCACGTGAAATACTTTATCTAGACCTCAATTCCCTCATCTGTAAAATTAGGACGATAAAGTGCCTATTTCCTAGAGTGTCTGAGAGGACCAGGTGATATGATGCATATAAAGACACTTAGCACAGGCCTAACATTTAGAGAGCATTTGATTGAAGTTAGTACTATTTTGTTATCCATCATTTGAAAACAAATATGGATATAGATGGGATTCCACAGAGCTGAGAATTAACCTAGATGTTGGCATCCTCCTCTAATATTATCCCAGAAGCTGTCCCAGAGGTAAACACAGTGGATTTAAACAACAAAAAGTAGACAAGGATTGACAGAAATGCTTGAAAATTGAGTATAACTGACTAGGAATAAGGTAATATAGTGGTGGAATAAGATGCAGAGGGCTTTTATGCTGAATCTTTTTCCATTGTCATGGCCACATAATTGCTCAAGGTACAGAAAAACAGTCCTGCCTATCCAGTGCCACTGGGCCAGCAGATAACATGCAGGCTGCACAGGAGCCTGGCAACAGTTAGGAGACATAACAAGAGGGCCTGGTGATTATGGCAAACTCCAAAGCATTGCCAAACCTGTCCCCAGCTTGAACCAAGGGATAAGGATTGCCTGGATAGGAGAGAGCAAAGAGAGATGGCCAAGTCCAGACAATAGCATGATGGGCTCTTTTCCCAGGATCCTCTTCCTCCCACAGGAGCATCATAAGTGAGAACCTGGATCTTCATATTTACCAAACCTGCCAGAGAAAAAGTTCAAAGGCAAAAATAACTAGGCAACTGAGGAGCATAACTGCTACAAAATACAGGCAACGAAACCAACTGCAAATATTAGGCAGAACCAGCTCTTCTTTATTTACTTATTTACTTTACTTATTTACTACTCAAAATAAAACGAATTGAAAATTCTCAAATAATTAAGAGTAGTGGAAATATAAAGCAGAAACAAGCAGAAACAATATTTAATATGCAAATTAGGCCAGGACACCATAACAGTCACAACCAGCTCAGAAGGAGGGGCCAGACACAGCCCCAAGCCTGAGAGAACAACATGCAGGGGGGTGGTCCAGCCCCCAGCAGCCCACGGCTGCAGCGCTGGGCTGCTGGGGGCCAGAGCGGAGACTGACACAAACCCACAGGGGGCCCTGGCCCCCATCAGCCCTGGAGTAGAGGCAGGGGGTTGTGCCCAAGCTGCTGCTGCCACCTGGCCCCAGCAGCCCCAGATCAACCCACAAAGAGAGGCCAGACTGGGCTGAGGGACCCTCCCCCCAGTGCACGAATTTGATGCACCGGGCCTCTAGTATACAAATAAAAACTTACAAATAATAAGGCATACTTGGTATGAAACTGTGAGTTTAAATAAATTGTTAATGTATTGGATAAATAACTAAAGGCTATGGTCAAAGAATGAAATGGAGTATTGGAAAGTAGGCTAGAATAGTCTTCCAAAAAAGCACTTTGGAAAGGAAAAAGGGGGGGGGGGGAAACAAGAGATATGGAAATCAGCAATTGAAATATCAAAATGCATATTTTAAAAGTCCCATTAAAGCCTAGCCTGTTTGGCTCAGTGGATAGAGTATCAGCCTGTGGACTAAAGGGTCTGGGTTCAATTCTGGTCAAGGGCACATGCCCGGGGTGCAAGCTGGATCCCAAGTGGGGGTGTGCAGAAGGCAGTTGATCAATGATTCTCTCTCATCATTTTTTAAATATATTTTTATTGATTTCAGAGAGGAAGGAGAGGAAGAGAGAGATAGAAATATCAATGATGAAAATCATTGATCAGCTGACTCCTGCCATACCCCTTACTATGGATCGAGCCTGCAACCTGGGCATGTGCTCTTGTCGGGAATCGGACTTGGGGCCCTTCAGTCTGCAGGCCGATGCTCTATCCACTGAGCCAAACCAGCTAGGGCTCTCTCTCATCATTGATGTTTCTATCTCTCTCCCTCTTCCTTCCTCTCTGAAATCAATTAAAAATATACGTATTTTTAAAAAGTCCCATTAGGAGACACAGAAAAGAGTATTTCAAGAAATGACATCTAAGAATTTCCCCAACTGAAAGAAGAGGAAAAACTTCAGGTTGAAAGGACTTTAGGGTACAAAAGCATAGAGAATGAGAAATCTAAAACCAGAAAACTTACGATAAAATGCATGGATATTGAAGACAGGCAAAAATTTGCCCGTTTCTAGAGAGAAGAGTGGACCATTCACCCACAAAGGAAAACAAGTCATGTTGGTATCAGATTTCAAAAAGCACATGTGAATGTAGAATAGAATGATATAACATTTTCCAAAGGCTTAAGGAAACAGCTTTCAGATTTTAAGTCAAAATCTAGCAATATGTTGCCGTATATGGTCATTAAGAGACATATATAAAAGCATATTTTTTTCTTGAGGAACTTGGAAAACTCATTCTAAAATTTATATGAAAGAATAAAAGTCCATAAATACCTAACTCAACTTTGAAAAAGAAAATAAAGAGAGCATGAAGGTGCGGGAAGGGAAGGATTTGCTCTGCCAGATCTTAAGACATAACCGAGGTTGTAGTGATAAAAATCACCAGGAGCAGACAAGCATGTCAATGGACAGGAATAGGGTTTTGAGGTCAAACATAGCACTACAAAGCAATGGGGGAAAGGACTATTTACAAATGCCATTTGGAAAATAGGCTCTCTATACGAAGAAAAATGAAGCTAAACTTGTACGTTATCATAGCATAGTTAGTATACTAAAACCATATGTGTTAACAATAAAAATATTTTTTAAATGTAAGAAAAAAATTTGTGACCCAGGCCTAGAAAAAAATATTTTTAAATGAAACTCAAAATATAAACTCTTAGGCAAAAAGAAGATGGATTTTATTGCATAAAAATTAAAGATTTCTATCTAATGAGAAACATTATAGACAAAATCAACAAATGTCATTCTAAGAAAGACATTTATAAATCAATAAGAAAAAAGCAGGCAAAACAGATGAATAAGCAGTTTATAGAATGAGGAAAAAGAGACATAATAGCTAACAAGAACATACATCAGATAAAGACAAAATTAAACAATAATGAGATATCACTTTACATCAGCCAGAATGGCAAAAATAAGAAATATATTTAATAACAAATGTTGGTAAAAATGAGAAGGGAGAAACACTTTCATATACTGCTGTTAGCAAAATAAATCAGCACAGATGTTTCTGAAAGCAAATTGGTATTTTATTTATTGGAATTAATTATCCATTTTCCTCATAACCATGGATTCCCATATATAAATTTAAAAATACCCTCCCACAAAACAGTACTACGGGGATAAGTGCATATTTAAGACCCGTATTGCAAATAGGGTAGTGTCCATGAGTATGAGGGGATGGGAAAGGGTATTGGGAAAAAGGAGAAAAATGTAAGACAAATTTGAAGCCTTGAATTGACCAATGATGAAAATGTGCATAGAACTAAGTTGTATAGTTAAATCAACTCTGCACTTCACCTCAACCTAAAAATACAAACTCATAATATCCTTAAGGCTTAAAGTAAATTACCAAATAAGAACAGGAAGACTAAACATAAAATATTAAAGAAGCCAGAGCAAAACTTTACATTTAGATAGATTTAAATGTCTGTAAGAAAATGTTAAGAAATAATTGTTTAAACCTTTCATAATATAACACAGTGTTCTCTTTCAGGGATATTTTCCTTGAATATATCTTGCTTATTCTTCCTTATTTTCAAAGGATCACATATCTGATATGGTATTAAAATTGCAAGTCAAATATAATAGAACGAGTCATACCTAAAAAGATAAAACAGCAGAAATTGTGAGAAGTGATAATGATATAAATAATAATATCATTGATGTCTTGAATTACTGTAGCCTCTTATTTCCTAGGTGCTCAAAGAACTGTGACTGTGGCTCAGAAAATATTTAACACGAATATTATACTGTCATCATTTACCATAGGTTATTACATCAATGTGATGCAATGAGACTCGGCAGTGCCTGATCTTCTCTGTCAACATTAGGATTTGCTGTCATCCTATATAATAAAGAGCTAATATGCTAATTAGACCAGATGGCAGAATAACCTTCTGGAACGACTTTCCGGACGACCTTCAGGGCAACCTACTGGAAACAACCAGATAGTGGAGCCGTGGGGCCATGGGGCTGTGAGGCAGCCAGGGCATTTTGGCCGAGCTCCTTGCACAAATTTCGTGCATCGGGCCTCTAGTATTCTTATAATGAAGAGTAAGGCTGGGCTGTTAGAAGTGGCCTAAAGCAGTTATTCTGATAATGGAGATAAGTTATGAAACAAGAGAGAGAGATATTTTTTTAAATGACTAAAAAAATCAGGGTGGCAATAGTTTCAGAGATTGGAGAAAGTACTATTGGAATGTCTATAGTCATGCTTCAATGGTAGATATTTTTGTTGCCTTCATATGCTTCCTATACACTCGTCACCTACCTTAGATGTTCCTATATCTGTCGCTACCACAGGACCTAGTTACATGATACGAAATCCCCGTCCTTTTCTAGAACCAAGCCTAATCATCTGGTAAACTCAATTTGACTCTCTATTTGATTTTGACTAGTATGGGCTAACATGAAATATTGATATTTTACTGATTACCTCCAGAGATCCTTTTCATCCCATTAATCTTCCATTCTATACTTAGAAACACTTTTTAATCTATGAATTTGCATATTTTCTATTCCATATTCTTTCTTCTATAGCCAGAAATAGAGTTGACAAAAACAGCTATGCAGTGACACTTTTTTTTTTTTATTAACATACTTTCTTCTTTCCTTAAATGATACTGACCATATGTCTTAATTGCTGAATATGGAACTTTTTAGCAGTGTTCTGAATATATTCTCATCTCCCTACTTTTTAAGATTAGTTCTACATTGTGATTTCAGTATCTTGAGTATTCAACCATTGTTATAATTCCTTATAGACAACCCAAAACTAAACACTGTTAAATTACATACTAAATCATGTTGGCCGCCTTATAAGCAACCATCAAAATTTTATGGCTACAATGACTCACAAAGATTATTTTTCTTCTAAGAGAAAATGTCTCCTGAAGAAACTTGAAATAAATAGGTTGGGCATTGTAACTAGGCACATTATCATTATAGAAAAATATTATATGAAAGAGACAATATTCCAATGTAACAATTACTCAGAACTCTCTATGGCTACTAGTGTCTGCTGAAAATTAAGAGAGGAAATTCCAGCAATTTGATGACAGTGCTACAAATTACACATGCTAAGGCCCAGGAGGAAAAAGGTTCAGAGTTTATACAATAGTTTATACTTTTTAAAGAGTGTTATTTTTCCATTAGATGAAAACCTACTAGTACAAAGTCTCTGAAACAGTGAACAAAAACAGGGAATCCTTTATACTCAGTAGAATACTGAAAAATCTTTCCCTGAGGGAAAATAGCAAAATAATCTTATGATGTTTTATTAACACATGTAACCTTTCTTTCTCAGGCAATTCATCTCATTCTGGTAAACACACTCTATCACTAGTGTATTCTCTGCTGCCTCATGAGTTTTGCTTCATAATAAAGTAGACACAGCTCTCCTAAAGCACAGATGCTTAGGTAGAGTTTTATTACTTTTCTTCATATAAAGCTTAAGTGTATTTGCTAAATTTCTTCTCCTTCCCTCTGTCATTTTCCTAATTAACGCTTTTCAGCATCCCCAGGCTGGGTTGCATTTGCTTTGTAGCTAAGAGATCAGATACTTAACTTGAACTGAATAAACCAGCAAGGAAAGAGAGCACCAAAGAAAGTGCTCCGAGCCCTCTTGCAACTCATTGTCAGAAGTATTTCCTTCACCACAGAAGCATCCCTCGGGAGTCTATAACGGGTGTGAGAGGGGAGAGGGAGGAAGGGGGAGAGGGAGCAGGAGTCACTGATATAATTTGAGCTTTACTCTTCTCAGGTATTTAATCCAACAATTTACTAACCATCATATTGTTGATGTGACTAGTCAAAAATCACCACCCCTTGTCCTTCATTTTACCTTTGCGTTAGTAGAGCCACCCCTTTATGTGGAAGCCTCTGGACTCAGTAACCCAAGTGTCATCCACCAGGAAAAATAAATTGAGGGTGTGGCTCACTTCAAGTGCTGGTGCATAAAATGTCCAAATTTATAAAGAAGACACCTTTTTATTGAGATATAATTCACATGCATAATATTCATTCTTTTCAAATGTACAGTTCAGTGATGTTTAGTCTGTTCACAAAGTTGTGTAACGATCACCTCTATCTAATTCCAGAACATTTTCACCACTCCAGAAAGAAACTCTATACCCAACAGACACTCCCCCTCTCCCATTCCACCAGGCCCTGGAAACCACTAACCTACTTTCTGTCTCTATTGCTTTACCTATTCTGGATATTTCATATAAATGAAATCATACAATATTTGTCCTTCTGTGTCTGTCTTCTTTCACTTAATATACTGTTTTCAAAATTTATGTTTATCTCTTTTTAAAATTTAAGCTGGGTGAGGAAGGGCATGGGGACTTGGAGGTGAAAAATAGTGGAGTGGAGGAGTGGAGGTACAGGAGTGGTCACAGAGTAGTTAGAATGCAAGTAGAAAGTATCAGAATTGAGCCCAAGCAGGTTTGGCTCAGTGGATAGAGCACTGGCCCGCAGACTGAAGGGTCTTGGGTTCAATTCTGGTCACCTGGCCTAGGAGAGACAACCAATGGATGTGTCACTCTCACATCCATGTTTCTCTCAGTCTCTCCCCCTCCCTTCCACTCTTTCTAAAAATCAATGGAAAAATATCCTCGGGTGAGGATTAACAACAACAACAAAAAGTAACAAAATTGAAAAGATTGCAGGTCAAAGAGGGGGAGCTTGAAACAGATTTTTTCGAGGTAGTGCCGTTAGGGAGGAAAACAAGCTTTTGAGGAGGGGGGCAACCAAGGAACTGAGAGGTCAGACGTGGGACGGGTCACTGCTGTGGGTAAGTCAGCAGAATGAAAAAGATCCCAGTGAGCCATGTATTAAAGGAACTGGTAACCATGGGATCCACGTGGGGAGATCAGTTGCCAGGAGTTGATAGATGACAGCAAAAAGGAAGAAGTAAGGCTGATAAAATGCAATTTAAAGAAGCAGGTGTTGCTGAAGGAGAAATGGTTTAGAAGAAAAAATGAGGGAAAAGGAGAACATCCACTCTATGTAACGAAAAATAATTCTGCCTCCTATAAGTAGGAGTTTAAGTTTACTAAAATCCATGCATTCATATCAATGAAATAACATATGGACTTGTAGTAACCAAAGGTGTGTTTTTACAGCGAGTATATCAAGTTATACAGCTTTGATAGCACTATAGGGAAAATTATTGTCTAAATGTGACACGGCTATCAACTATAACAAAATCTGAAATATTTCATTCATAAGAATGACTATTCCTGTAAAGGATAAAGGATAAAGATGGGAGAGAATTAATTCGATTGATTAGCTGTGCTTCCGCATAGGAACACATCTAATGTGAAATTGGCAAAATGACGGGAAATGAAATGAGTGCATTCAATTTTATGTAACTAATATTTATTCTAAGCTTTTTTAAAGTTTATATTTACACTGGAAATAAATATAATGAACAGTCACATCAGTTGGGTAGCATTTAAATAGTAAATCATCTAATTAACTAGTCACTTGAAAGGAAAAAGGGAAATCTGAATCTGTTGTTTAATTGCCACATTTCAAGAACACATTTTAGCTGGCTGCCTCTAAAAAGAAATAATAATATGAGATCATGAAAGCATTTCATAGTAATGAGCAGGCTCTGGTTTCTATTTATTGCCTATACAGAGGATACTGAGAATAGTTTTGGAAAAATGAGTAAAGCGCTCAGAATAGCTAGCACAGAGGTATGAAACACTGGTGTGGGACAGATCAATTCTAACTATCTACTGGGGCAAGGACAGACTTTCTGAAAGCTGTTATGGAAGGAATATGTGTCTCAGAATTACATGGTTTTAAGTAGTCACCTTGGGATCAAATTCCAGTTCTAGCCACATACCTTCACAGGAGGGTGAACACATGGGTAACATGACATCTGTTATATTAACCATTATTGTACTCATATTCTAACAGCCTCTTGGACAGAATCTTCCTTACACATGATGGGAGAATGCTCCAGTGTCTGAAACTCTCTGTAGTTTCCCTCTGTGTTAAACACTGTATCTTCTACATCCAAAATAAAAAAAGGGTCAATGAAAAAATAAAATATCAAGTCCCTAATACATCAAGATACATGAATATTAGAAAAATTGTTTCCCCCCTCTAAGCACCTGCATGTGACAATGGGGATGGGAAAGGATAAACGGAAATAAATTGTGATAAAGAAAGGGGATTTAAAAAATAGAGTCTATCTGGTTTGTATCTTTCCCTATTCTCTTTTTCATTAGAAGGCTGGTTATGCTCCATTGTCAGCACCTGGGGAATTATTTTCTCTCTATCATGATGTGTACCTGATGCAGAAAAGGATGAAATGATATGGGAAATGCTTCCGATATGGCGGTAAATGGGGGGAAAATAAGCAACAAGAAAACAGTTACACAAACCAAGAACTGAAGGCCTTACAGTAGCTCACCAGCCCTACCCTGATCCCCTCCTCCCATCAGTTCTCACTTCATCTTTCACTGTTCCCATTGCTCCCTGCCCTCCAGCCACATGGTCTCCAGTTATGTTCCTGCCTAGGGGCCAAGCCTGGCTTCCCACTTGCCTGGAACTTTCTTCCTCCTGATATCTACATGGCAACCTGCTTCACCTCCTTCAAGTGTTTGTCTCAGTGTCAGGTCTCAAGAAGTCCTCCACTGTTTATTCAATTTATGATTTCAATGCCCCTCCCCCTGCCCTGCCACTTCTGACACCCCTAACCCATACCTTCTCTATCTTGTAACCAAAGTCCTCATCACCTTCTAATAGCAATATAATGTACTTGCTTCTTTTTACTGTCTGTCTTCAATGCCCCAGAATTAAATTTTCATGAAAGCAGAGAATTTTTGGTCCCATATACCCCAAGTTCCTAAAATAATGTTGGCACTTAATAAGTATTTAGTGAATGAATAAATAGAAGAATAAATGATGTTTTCTACTATGTTAAAATTTTATTCATATATTGTCAATGGTTCAAAGGGTAATGGGAAATTAAAACATTTGATTGTTGAGGTGACAGAATTGTGAAGAAATGCTATCCCTTTATTTGGTGTTTAATTATAATTCCTAAAATATTTGTATAATAAGAAATGAAGATAAGTTAAAGTTTCTGGAGAGAGTTTTTCTTCCCTTACATGCATAGTAGGAACATTATAAATACATATGATGGTCAAATCACAGGGGATGACCAAGTCACCACTAGTCAATATTGAATATATTTCTTTGCCTTTGAGCAGATTTCAGCCTGCACCAACCAAAACATATGGCGTAGAGAGCCTCAGGCATGAGAACACACAGATTCTCTTAGAAATGCATTTTAACTCTAAAGTCATACAGTGATTTGTTACTCCAAATATATGTTTAGAAAGAAATTCTATACATAATTTTGCTTTATTTCAAAAAATGCTACTTTATCTATTTAAATGTGCAGTATTTCCTGAAATATCTTTTTTTTTTTTTTCAATTAAAGCTGGATGATGAAGGAGGTAAGAGAGGGTAAAGGAGGGATAAATGGTAACAGAAGGAGATTTGATTTTGGGTGGTGAACACAAAATTCAATATACAGATGATGTATTATAGAATTGTACAATTGAAACCTGTATAATTTTATAAACCAATGACATCACAACAAATTCAATAAAAATTTTAAAAAAAAAAAAAAGCTGAATGATGAATATGTCACAAGGCAACTCATTAAAATTATGCTAAATATTTCAGCACTAGGATTTGAAGGATAAACATTTATGATCTCTTTCTAATTCATGGTAATGAGTGTTAATTGTGTGAGATAAGTGATCTATCAATGCACTGCGTGAAAAAGGAACTCAAAGTCCCTGTGTAACTTCTGATACTCTTATTCCTACTTCTCCTTCCATATGATGGCATACTAACTGTCAAAAGCATTGTACAGAACTTTTCTCTGTCCTAACTTTAAAATGATGGGTAGGGTAAGAATTTTACTCACCAAGTGATAGAATAAGAGCATAAGCACAAATAACCAACACTTAGAATAAAAAAGGAACTATCATTCTATCATTATAGAATCTACAGATACTAAAGAACAATAATTTGTTCTTTTTATGTCCATCAGTTTTATGTCCTTAAATTTAACAACTTAGAAGAAATGAACAAATTCCTTGAAAGACACAAACTATCAAAGCACACTGAAGAACAGATAACTAGAATAGCCTGATATCTATTAAAGAAATTAAGTTTGTAGTTAAGATTCCTCCTATATAGATGACTCCAGAAATAGGTGCCCTCATTTGCAAATTCTATCATACATTGAAGGAAGGAATTTTGACAATTCTACAGAAACTTTTTAAGAAGTTAAAAATATACACCTATCTTGTTTTATGAGACCACTATTACCCTGATATCAAAACCAGATACAGTACAAGAAAACTAGAGAATAACCTTCATGAGTATATGAATATAGAGATATATCTATCATGCTATCTCAGGGCCAAGTGAGATTTATCCCAGAAATGCAAGGATCCAAGGCTAGTTCAACATTTAGAATGAATTAAAACAAAACAAAACCCCACAAAGCTATATTGCTGGAAAACTGATCAGTGGTTGCATGCAATTAGGCTGGGACTTGGGGAAAAAATTGACTGCAAAGGGGCCTGAAAGAATTTTTGGTAGTAATGAAACTACTACATATCTTTTATTTTCTTTATTGATTAAGGTGTTACATATGTGTCCTTATCCCCTCCTTACCTCCTCCCCCCCCCCCCCCCCCAGCTCATGCTCTCACGCCCCTGGTGTCTGTGTCCATTGGTTAGGCTTATATGCATGCATACAAGTCCTTTGGTTGATCTCTCCCCCTTAACCCCACCCTCCCCTACCTTCCCTCTGAGGTTTGACGTTCTGATTGATGCTTCTTTGTCTCTGAATCTGTTTTTGTTCATCAGTTTATGTTGTTTATTATATTCCACAAATGAGTGAGATCATGTGCTATTTATCTTTCTCTGACTGGCTTATTTCGCTTAGCATAATGCTCTCCAGTTCCATCCATGCTGTTACAAATGGTAGGAGTTCCTTCCTTTTTACAGCAGCATAGTATTCCATTGTGTAGATGTACCACCGTTTTTGAATCCATTCATCTATTGATGGGCACTTAGGCTGTTTCCAAATCTTAGCTATGGTAAATTGTGCCACTATGAACATAGGGGTGCATATATCCTTTCTGATTGGCGTTTCTAGTTTCTTGGGATATATTCCTAGGAGTGGGATCACTGGGTCAAATGGGAGTTCCACTTTTAGTTTTTTGAGGAAACTCCATACTGTTCTCCACAGTGCATTCCCACCAGCAGTGCACGAGGGTTCCTTTTTCTCCACATCTTCGCCAGCACTTGTCATTTGTTGATTTGTTGATGGTACCCATTCTGACAGGTGTGAGATGGTAGCTCATTGTCATTTTGATTTGCATCTCTCTGATTATTAGTGACTTTGAGCATGTTTTCATATGTCTCTTGGCCTTCCTTATGTCCTCTCTTGAAAAGTATCTACTTAGGTCCGTTGCCCATTTTTGATTGTGGCAGTTAGATAACATACATTTGTCAAAACTCAGATCTATACAGTAGAAAAGGTGAATGTTGCTGCATGTAAATTATACCTAAGTGAATCTGACCTCAAAAAAATTTGTCACCCTATATTCAAGTGAAGAACAAATTGATCTCCCCAAATATTTACTAAATTCTTGCTATGTAATTGACACTATTTGAGAACTTCTATCAAGATATACCTCTTTTTTTTTCATTTTCTTTCCAATAAAATGTTAGCTATATGTGGCACCCTGAATACGTTTTAACTGATGAAAGAAAAATGGAATTACAGTAGGTATTTCCAATCCAGCATTAAAAGAAGTGTTAACTTCTGCTTGTTCAAGAAAATCATTATTTGTACCTAAATCTGTTGATGTTTTTGTTGGATGTTGATTTATTAAAAGAAAATTCATAGGCAAGTCATTCCTGTCATTTGTCTAAAAAGCAAATTGAAATAAATTGACATAAGGGGTTTTAGGTAGGAATGAGAACTCTGCTGGATTGGAAATATCTATGGTAATTCCATTTTTCTTTTATCAGTTAAAAAGTATTCAGGGTTTTAGCCAAAGCAAGTTTTCAAATGTAGCTTATATTTACATTTCTCTTAGTTCCACTGTTTGAGCAATCACATGTGAAAAACCGATTCAAGTAACCACTTCCCTGAGCTGAAGCCTTATTTCTTCATTGATAACATCTAATCACAAGGGTCCTTAAATAAGAAGGAGTCAGAGGGAGATGTATCTATAGAAGATGGTCAAAGAAATGTAAGGCTGCAGGATTTGAAGATGGAGAGAGAGGCCCATGAACTAAAGAATGCTGACAGCTTCTAGGAAATGGAAAAGGAAAGGCAATGGATTCTCCCTTGGAGCCTGCTGAAAGAAATGCAGCCCTGTGGACATCTTGATATTAGCCTTGGGAGGACATGTCAGACTTCTGACCTATAGAATTATAAGATAATAAATTTGTGCCCTAACCAGTTTGGCTCAGTGGATAGAGCATCGGCCTGCGGACTGAAAGGTCCCAGGTTCGATTCCGGTCAAGGACATGTACCTGGGTTGCAGGCACATCCCCAGTGAGAGGTGTGCGGGGGGCAGCTGATTGATGTTTCTCTCTCATCGATGTTTTTAACTCTCTATCCCTCTCCCTTCCTCTCTGTAAAAAAAGTCAATAAAATATATATTTTTTAAAAAGATAATAAGTTTGTATTATTTGAGCCACTAAGTTGGTGGTGATTCGTTAAAGCAGTAGCAAATTAATATATCATAGTTTATCACACTTATTTATGTTCTACTGCTTTTGTTGTTCATGAATAATTTTCTTAATACCATTGTTTCTTTATTCCATTGTTTTCTACTTGTATTAAAATCTTAGTCTAAAGAACTAATTATTTGAGGTGTTTTTTTTTTTCAAGTAAAGCACATATGTGGGTTTTTCTAGATTCTTCCGCATACGAACTTAACTTTCAGTTACCCTTGCCCATAAACAGAAACTTGACAGTAAAGAATTCTTGGGCTACAATATTTAATTCCCATCACCCTCTTTTGCTCCAGGTCTTTTCTCTCTCTTTCTATCCTTCTCCTCCCGCCCTCTTCGCCCTGTCCCCCTCTGCCTCCCCCCGTCTTTCTGCCAAACTGTAATTTTTGTTGTGTGGCAGGAAATTGCTGTTTCCTATCTAGTACTTTTCTATGACATCTGTGCAAATCTCTTTGTATTTCTCCTCTCTATTTCTAGTTATTTTTCCCTGAAGACACAAATCTTTTTTTTCAAGATCTTTTTCTTCTTATTATTTATTTTTGTTTTCTCTATCTGCTCAGTTCTTTACTCATGTATTTATGTGTTGCATCTCCCAGATCTGATCTTCATGTCCCTTACTTTTTCTCTCATTATTTTACTTTTCCCCTAAATGTTGGGAAATTTCTTTTTTGAAAAAAAAATCTTTATTGTATTACATATGTCCCCTTTTCCCCCCATTGAGCCCTTCTAGCCCACCCCAGCTCCCTGCCCCAGGCCTTCACCTCACTGTCTGTGTCCATGGGTTATGCATATATGCATACAAGTTCTTTGGTTGATCTTTTCTCACCCACCTACCCACTCCCACCTTCCCTCTGAGATTCCACAGTCTGTTCCATGCTTCTATATCTCTGGATCTATTTTGTTCAATAGTTTCTTTTGTTCATTCTAATTCTAATTCTAATTTCCACATATGAGAAAATTCTTAAGTTTATTTTCCATAGTACAGATTTACTTTTTTTTTTCCAATCCTGCTTCCATTGTACTTTTTATTTTTTAAAATATATTTTATTTATTTTTTTACAGAGAGGAAGGGAGAGGAATAGAGAGTTAGAAACATCAATGAGAGAGAAACATTGATCAGCTGCCTCCTGCACACCTCCCACTGGGGCTGTGCCCGCAACCAAGGTACATGTCCTTGACCAGAATCGCACCTGTGACCCTTCAGTCCACAGGCCAACGCTCTATCCACTGAGCCAAACCAGTTAGGGCCCATTGTACTTTTTAATTTAGCAATCTTTCAATTTTTTAAAAACTGCATTCAGGCCTTTCGGATTATGGGTTATTCTCATTTTATGTTTGCTTCCTCTAACTTTATAAACATAGCATCCTTCAATGGACATGGTTTAGAGGTTTTCCATACTTTAGTTTTCTTTATTCTCTCATTTGCTCTGATTTCTCAGAGTAGATATCACCTCTTAAATTCAGTGATATTTGTTTTCCTATTTTAAATTCAAATTCTAACTCTGTTTCTCTCTAAATATATGAGTGTGGGCAAGTTAGCAATTCTCTCTATACTCAGATTCCTTATTTACAAAAAATACTGCTAATAATGGCACCTACCTTATAAGAACTGTTATGATTAACTGAAATAACACAAGGAAGAGCTTAGCACAATATCATGTAAATGGTAATTTCTCAATAAATGGTAGCTGCCATTATAATCACTGTTACCATCATCACCATCATCATTGTCATCATCATCACCATCATCACAATCACTGTAGAGAAAGGCCTATTACTCTCTAGGCAGGAACAGAGGTTGGTTTTGTAAGAGTTTTTGTATTCTTACTCTAATTGGGCAGAACTAGATAAAAGAAGAAAAGAAATTAGAATTACTACTATGTTACTTTGCTACTTCAGAATCTCACTTCTCTGGGACCAGTCTGGATGGCACCGGAGGCTGAGGCACCTGCAGCAGAAAGCATTATTTCTGGTTGAGGGCATCTTTTCCTTCCTTGATACGACAGCCAGAAATCTGCCAGGGTAGTCTACTCCAACCTTCATTTATCTCCTGGGCCTGTCTTTCCTTACTTCCTCTTGATGAAAGGCAACCATAGCCACATGCCAGCTCTTTGACGTGGTCACCCACATCAAGGGTGTCTGTATGGGGGTGGGGGAATAAGCACAGCCAAGGGTTCCCTAGCTAATGTGGACACAGTCACATGGGTACTTGGCGCTAGCCTTTGCCCCTATGAGTTAGAGATAATTTGGTGGCAATGGGTTGTGTGGGGGTGGGAGGATGTTGGGGGTCTCTTGTAGTTGCTTACCCTGATAGCTATAACTTCACAGGAGGAGATTCACAAATTGTCCTTCCCTTCCTTAGATATATTCCTGTTTGCACTTACCTTGCAGAAATTTCTCAAAGTTGTTGGACGTGAATCTCATTCTTCTAATTTCTATTTGATAGCTCTCCCCATTTTTATATTCTATTTTCCAGCTCAGTATTCAACTGGCAAGAAGGGAGTTAGACATGAACGCTCATGTTAATTTTACAGAAAAATCAACTATTACTCTTGAAGTAACTTTTCTTTGTCAAGCTCATCTTATACTCAGTAAAAGGTTTATTGTTTAAAAAATCATAATAAGTCAAAAATTCTTCTAAGGCTTTCACATCATGACAAAGCTGTAAATGGGAATCTTTTTTCATTTTTTAAAGTTCTCAAATCTTATTTCTACTGCTTTAGAATCTATTTAAGGTCCAGTAACTTCTAAAAATACTTTGCTCTGTTAACTTAGAATGATCTGGCATTACTCTATTACAATAGCAAAGAAACTAAGCCAGGTTTTTACATCTATTGAAATTCTTTTATTTTCAACTACAGCCTAATTCCTCTAGAATGCTATTCAGCACTTTAAATAGGTAGTTATATATAGTAAAAATGGAGTCCCTCGATAATACAAAGCAATCTAAAAGGCATAAAAATACTTTCAATATCTCTTTCCAAATGAGGTTGAACAGATGTTGAATATGTTTTCTATTTAAAACACTGTCCATGTGGAGTGGTCAACATTTCCTCACCAGGTAAGAATGAAATAGTCAGGCCTTAAAATTTACCCTTTTAAATCACTGGAGATAATTGTTTTGTGATGTGGAATTTTATTTTAGGCCATACATTGGTTTATAAGATTAAATCACTTTCCCACATTTCTTAATTCTCTTTTTATGAATTTCCACTTAAAGCTGAAAGGCTCTGAAATGAGCTTTATTGCCAATTTATTGTTAAAATCAATTATGTTTAGAATATCTAGAACAACATTACAAAACCATTTACAATTGCAAATATGAAGACAATACAAACTTAAGGGAGGACTGATTTGGGTCCTACTGTGGTTCTAACAATACGGTCATGTGTCGCTTAATAACTGAGATACATTCTGAGAAATGAGGCATTAGGTGATTTTGTCATGTGGACATAGCGTGCATTTACACACACTAGGTGGTCTTGCTTATTCTATACTATATAGAATAGCCAATTGCTCCTGGCTACAAATCCATACAGCGTGTTACTTTACTGAATACTGTAAGCAATTGTAACATAATGATAAGTATTTATATATCAAATATATCTAAGTATAGAAAAGGTACAATAAAAAATGATATACAAAATAAAAAATAGTACATCTATATGGGGCTCTTAGTATGAATGGAGCTTGCGGGACTGGAAGTTGCTCTGAATGAGTCAGGCAGTGAGTGTTGAGTGAATGTGAAGCCCTAGGACATGACTGTACATGATTGTAGACTTTATAAACTCTGTCCCACAAGCCCTCCCTCCTGCCCTGCTTCGGACATGGCCACAGACAGAACACTGAAGCTGTCAGTGCTGCCTCAGGAACAGGGATGTGGGCTGGAGGGACTGGAAATACTGAGGAGCAATTGGCTGGGTAAGGCATAGATCACCATAATCGTAACAGCCAAGAGGGAGTGAAAGGTGGCCTGAGGATGAGGAGGAATAAGAACCTGAGAAGGAGAGAGAAAGGAACACAGGGAACTGCCATGGCAATGTGGTTTTGGCTATTGCATGTTGGAGCAGTGTATAGGTAAGGGACTTTGTGGTCTTCATTAAAAGAAGTGTTTAACATGGAGAGGGTGTAGAACTCAATATTTTTAATTTGGAATTTGTTTTTATTGATTCTATCTGGTGCAAATGGCTCTCCCTGGCATTGAATTGATGAAAGAAATAAAAAATCTAATCTTTACATCATTACAACCTGAAAATATTTCCCAAGTGTAGGGACAGGCTGACTCCACACTACCACAGAAGAGGCTTTTAGTAGAAGCTTCAGTAAGTGGCAGTGACACTTAATACTTGTTACGGTAACTCCTGTGGACATGTATCCTTTTATAGGATGTTAGGTCCTCAACAAAATATTTACAGCAATGTACTCTGAAGACATCTTTTACTCTCTCCCTCCCTCCCTCCCTTCCTCCCTCCTTTTTTTCTTTCCCTGCCTCCTGTTCTCCTGTGTATGGGTGTAATCTAAAAGAGCAAACAATATTTAGCAAGGCATGAAATATACTGAATAAACACATACCAAATTGCATTATTTTATTTTGAATCCCTCGCTAATACTCTGGGAGAGCTGAGATGTTAAGTCTTGCCATAGTGGTTATCAATAATATTTACTGGGCATAAAAGTCATCTTGGGTGCTTGTTACAATGCCAATATCCAGGCCAGACCCCTCTGAGATTTTGATGCAGATAATCCTTGGTCCAAGTGGTCTAGGCAAGATGTGAGTTTAACCCACTGCCTTTTTCTCCCAGTCTTACTATTCAGGGATCTGGTTGAGAGAGTAAGTTTCAGAGTGGTTGCTAAGGCAGCTTCCTTTTGCTTCTGTGACTAAGTGCAGGGTAACAACCAACCACATAGCTTTAGTAAGGTGGCCTTCTTCACTTCGTACTCTCACATACAGCCAGCAAGTTCTCTGTTTTCCCTTACTCAGTGATTCTATAGTCTTTTGTTTTGGCTCTTAGTATTGCTGCTACACTGTGGAAATGGAGTAACTTTCTTGTGGTCTTGCTCCATCCTCCATCTCCACCTTCTCCAAAATTGCTAATGAATCAGATGTCAAGAAAGCAGGTCTATTAATGCCTCCTGTTGTTGGCATTCTTTCTAAGGATCTTCACTAATTCCAAGATAAATTTCAAATGTTCGAGCCATTTAGGATGTAACTCCTGCCTACTGCTCCACCCCTACACTGGTCTCTGGCTGCTCTGAACTCTGTCCACATCCCTGGACTCAGCTCAATCCTCCACATCCACAGTCTTTGGCTTCCTGCCCTTTTGTTTCCTTGGAGCACCAATGCTCACCAGAGAAAGCTGCTAATATCTATTCATTCTTTGCAGTTGTAAATTGGCCTCTAGATTAAGACTATTTAGATATCAAGGACATTTCTGCATGAACATAAACAATGAGCTTACATGACTATCAAACCTTCATGTGATTCTGTAATCAGAACAGTAAATACATATTGCTGCCTTTAGAAACATTTTAGTGACTATACAAATTATTAATTGTGAACTCTGAGTCCTGGGATTACAAATTATTAGCATTCTTATAATTTCTGAATGAATAATAGCACAAAACTCGTCATTCCTAGAGCATATCTTTTAAGAAGTTGCAAGTTCATGTGTATTCACTAATTTGTCATTTGACTACTTATCTGAAGTCTCAGCTAGGTTGAAGACTGACTTATCCTCACTTCACAGACACAAAGAGTAACTTGAAAATAATATTTCATGGAACCAATGGCAGTGTTGTCTTAGAAATGTTTGCTCATCACCCTTTCAGCAGAAACTACTAGCAGAGCTTCTAGACACTCAATCAATTATTAAGTTGCTACTATTTAATAAGTGGTATAGGTCTCTGTATGAGAACATCCAGGGCTAAAGAGGCCTTTTCAAATAGCAGACACAGTATTTAACCCTCCAACACATACACACACACACACACACACACACACACACACACACACACACACACACATCATTTAGCAGAGACCCCACACCACCACACTTAAAATTGACAGGACACATTTAAAGTGTACTAGCCATCAAGGTTCAAATGAAAACAGGAGAGACAACACTGGCTAAACTGACCAGAAAACGAATCTGTGGGAAAGATCTTGCGTAGCTCACAGAACTCACAGTCTGAGCACCAAGCTCTGTGAAGAGAAAACAGCCAGATCAGACTGCAGGGGTGATGTGCTTAGTGCTCTAACTGTAATTCCTGCGGTCAATGCTTTACTGCCCTGTCTGCTCCCCTCACAGCGAGAGAACTGAACTCTCGGTGTTTGAACTCCTTCAGAAATCTCAATCCCCTGAAGTTGCGGCCAGCTGGTGAGCTGAGTTCATGTCACTACCTCAGTGGCAGGGGGCAGGGGTGCTCCTGAAACAGGAAATGTGCTCCAGCGCTAGGCAGAACGAAAAGAAATAATGCTTACCACACAGTACCACACTGAACCAACAGATGCAGATGTGCAAACCCACAAAGTGTGGTCCTGGAGAAATACTGGCTTGTGATAGCATCGGGGCCTTTCCTCTGAGGACGATCATCTGCTTTGCGCAGGAAAGATGGAGATGCTTGTGAAAGTGTCCTGAAGAGTGAAGAAAAAAAAAGGGGGGGAGGGTAGAGGAGGAAGGAAAAAAGGAAATTTGAGTCAGAGGAGAAAGAGAGAGAGGGAGAAGTGACCAAGGATAGAACATTAAGCGAACTAAGACTCAGGAACAGAAGATGTTGGGGGAAGGCATGTGAAAAAAAAATGGCCAAATAGAAAAAAAACTACCAGAAAAACCCAAAAAAGCCATAGATTCTTAGTTTCTATAGTATTATGTTAATTAAGGGAGATTCTAAGAGTAGAGAATTAGTACTTCCTAGGACATATTATTAGGTAGACACTCCATATGTATGTTAGTATGGGATAATTTATAAATATTAGTTATGGACATTTTGCCCATTAAATAATAACAAGTCTTGTTATTATTTAACAAGCATAGGCACAAAGTGAGGACTCTTGAGACAGACAAAAAGAAAATATTGCCCTATTGGCTTCTTTTCCTATCTTTAAGATTTTCAGAATGTATGTTTTATAACTACCTACTATTTCATGGTAATGACCGTCAGTAGCTTCATGAAATATTCAGGGTATTCAAGTACTGAAAATTGGTTTTTAGCTACAAGCCAATAGCGTTCCTCATCTTTTTCTTTCTCACCTGGCCACCTAGCATTTGTTTGTTTGTTTTTTTTAACAATACTTGATTTTATTGCTTATGTTTGTTCATCTCTTAAGTATCGAATAACTAACCCCACAACTTACACTCTTATGTTGTTTTTCTTAGCCTAGAATAGGGGTAGTGAAAATAGAGTGGGGAGGGGCAAGTCCAAGTGAAATTCAGTGAAACAAGCCTATTTATATTTATTGATAAAACATAAACCATAATTATTTATTCAATTCTCATTATCTCTTTAGAGTTTTGAGATGCCTATCATCCAAGGCTAATCATTAAATTTATAATGGGTAAACTATTTATGTATTCCTCTAAAATACAATTAGTGGGATAGAAGGCAACTATATTAACACAGGCATTAGGATGTTGAGTCCGACAGGGTTCTATGAGAGAAAATGGAAGCAGGGCTACATTATGAGAATTATTGCAAAGAATCAGCTTACATGATTGTGGGAGATGGTTAGGTGCGTCCAAAATCTGAAGGCCAGTGAGCTGGAAACCTTGGGGCAGAACCTGGCACTGAAAACCACAGGAAAAATGTCTTTTCCAGGGAAACATCAGTTTTACTATTAAGGCCTTTTAACTGCTGGGTGGGCCCACCCAGTCTATTGAGAGTAATCGCCTCTACTTCAAGTCAGTGGAATGTAGATGTTAACCACCTGTACAGAAAGACCTTCACAGACCTAGATGGATGTTTGATTGAATAACTAGTCAAGTTGACAATGCACCTCACCATCACAGATGTTCAGTGAATAAAAAGGCCTTAACAGAGCTGGAAAAACAAGTCAGCAAGGTATACACTAGCGCCTCTTCAGAGTAGCAAGGGATCCCTAGAGCCTGGGGAGACTCCTGGACATCCAATGTAATTTTGATAAAGGCAGTTCTACCTTGTGATTCATTGTAAAAAAAAAAGAGAGAGAGAGCTGTGTTTGAAAATCTATTATCTCTGGCGAGGGATTAATAACAACACAGAAGCAGCTACTGTTGACTTCCAGGCCCCATGCTGAGCACAACCTCATTTCATCTCACACTCTCATGCTTTACAATACTTAATCTTTGTCATACGCAGTACTTTACATGTGGAATTACTTCTCGTATATTACGCTGAGAATATTGAGGGCCCACAAGTTTAAATAGTGTATTCTGTGTTTAGTATACAGTAAGGAATGGAGCCAAATACAGTTTTGTTTTTTTTTCCCCCACTCAAAGACCATATTTGTTCTACAACTCGGTTGAATTCCAACAATCACTTTTCACTCACAGGGCCCCTGACAGAAAGATGACGACTTCATATAAAGTGACCACGGAAGGGGAAGGGAATTCCTTTTTGTAACTGGCTGGACAGGAGAGAGGGCAAGTCACTGTGCCAGCTTTCAGGCCACAAAAAAGATGCAGAGAACTAAGAAGCGTGTGGTGTGTCCCTGATGGGGAATCTGTGCAATGAGGATACATCATGTAACTTTGTATATATGTATATTTGGCGAAAAACTGTTTAAGTGAACCATAAGGCATCCACTCATATTATTGCTTTACTGGAGGGAATTTAAATAGCCAGTACATATATGACAAAGAGTAATAATAACAACAATAATAATAGGGGTAGTTTCTTGAACATAGTATCATAATAGATAGATTTTTCATACTCTTTCATGCAATGTACCTTAAGTATTGTTATTAACAATAAGAAAAATCAATGTCTTCCAAAATCAGCACAGATACAAGGTTATACCTATGATATTGCTTATACCTATGATATTGCTCTCTCTGAGTTTGGTCAGGAAGACAGAGTGCCTGCAATTATTCTAGGAATAAAGGACTCAGTAGAGAAATTTAGGTTTGCACAAACGTGGCAGAAGCTGAACGCCTGCAGGCACTAGACTGAAAAAGGAATCAGTAGCAATTTCAGTTCTAGGCAGTAGAATGGCTGGGAATGTTAAGTTTGTGATGCAACCTAAAATGTTGTGTCCAGCTGTTGGGCCTGCAAAGCTGGAGCCAGCTCAGGAGTCTCTGATGCTCCCAGGAATAATGGCTTCCTCTTCCAAATCTTCCACAAGTGCCTCTCTTTGGCAAATTGTCCTGAAAACAGACAGGAAGGGGGGTTCTGGGCAACAAGTCTCCAGCCTCCGGAGGGAAAGGAGGTGGTACCAAATTGACAGATCACAGGGTTATGATAGACCTGCTTAAGAGGGAGAGAAGGTATGAGGTTAAAAATCTAAGACACCAAGAATTATGTAAGGGGTGGGGAGGGGGGGTGTCACCTATATGAATGTGTCTTTACAATAAAAAAAAAAAAAAGAAGGAAAACAAAAACAAAAACAGTAAGCCCTGGCTGGTGTTGCTCAGTTGGTTGGAGCATTGACCTGTACACTACACTGAGTGGCCAGATTATTATGATCTCTGAATGCCTTCTATCTCTGAATGCCAATACTATCACCAGAGTGCACCAAGAAACGAAGAAGGCCACTGGACCTTGGGCATTAGCAGGGCTGATGCTAAGCACCAATTGTTCATGTTGAGATAGTGGTGGCTCAAGGCAATTCCCTAACATGATAATCCTTTTACTGTTTACCAAACTTTACCTTTGATATGCCTGTATGCATTGCTAAAGGGAAAATGTGTATTTAAGTAAATAAAAGGTGGACCAGGCCAGAAATCAGGGTGTCTCTTCAAGAAAGAGGCTTCACCTGGCCCCCAATGCCTTTTAAATTCATATTTCTTGTATAGCATTTTCATTTGTGCGTCGGCCCCTCCTTCAGATCCTGAACCCCGCCACGAAGGTTGCAGCATCCATCAACTGAGGTTTCACCTTTCTTAATATGCTAACATTTTTATTATACTTCACTGCTTATCTGAGACATTGAAAATTAAGACTGCTTGGAAAAGAGTTAAGCTTTCTTTGACCAATTGTAAATTTCTGTTTAAAGAGAACTTTCTTTTATTTATTTGTTTTTGATATGTGAAAAACTTATCTCTATGGGTTTTATTGGTATTGAGAAATCTATTTTAAGGAGGGACAGTAGCTGTATTTGACACAATATTTGTCAGAAAGTACTTTAAGTGGAAACAAAAATCTAAAAATAAAGAAACCAATTATGTGCCAAAAACTGTGTTAGGCACCTTCTCAGATTACTTACCTATCAAGGTTTTTTCCACCTTATAAATGTCATATTAAAGATAATGGTCATAGTTTTGAATATTTAAAACCAGCTATTGCAAGAGAGACATAGTATTGGGGAAAATGCATTAAAAATGATGCACAAATTAACCAAAAAGCTCTTTGTGAATAAAAAAAATTTCAACAGCTATTCTTATGCCATTCAATGGGAAAATTAGTTTTGTGGGAGAAAAATAGATAGTAGCAAAATCTTAGTTCATTAGTTCTGATATTTAACTTTGAAAGGTTCTTAAAAATCAAGCTAATTGGCAATAAAGATGGTTAAATTTCTATAATTTAAGGTACAGATGAGATAAACATTCTCATGCTCAGGGGCTTGTAAATTTTTTATAGTACAGCAGTTTTCCATGTACGAACTGATTCACAAGACTTTTCTATTACTTCCACTACTGGGACTAGATATAATCAAGAAGAATAACTGTGGTACCCAGAAATAAACAAGAGTTAATGGAACTTTTGCTGAGCCACAAAGAGAGTATTTTCAGTGTTTGGCTAAGGGTTCAATTTCACACTTGAGAACTTTCTAGGCATCCTCTTTTCCACTGGTCTGTACCACTAACACTTCAAGGAGGGACGGAAAAAACTGAGCCAAGCTGACAGAAGCAATGTCTTTCAGGCAAGAAATACAGTTGCCAATGAAGGCTAATGAGGACTTTATACAAGTGGAAACTCAGCGGGGTATCTGGGGACATCACATTCCATGGCTCTTTTCTGTTTATTGCAAGATATAAAAACAGTCATGTGCCACTGGGGGGATGTTTCATGAATTAAATGTTATAATTCCATAATCGAATACTCTGGCTTTAGGAAAATAAGTGAACTTTACAGGAAGATTTTTTTTCATACTAGAGACTCCCATTGGTCCTCTCTCTCCTGCACAAAAAGCTTTAGGAATTCTTTTTTCTTTCTTTGCCAAGTTTCATTTAAAACTTAATGATGGAAAACTATTAAAGAGTAACAATATAATTGGTTTTCGCCTCTCTACCTCCTCCCACCCCTTGCAAAACAGGTATTTCTTCCCCTATCCTTTCATAACTTCTCCATATGAGTTCTTTATTTTGGTTTATCTTTCAATTGTCCTAAATACACGATACAGCCATTTTAAAGAAGCATGCTCGAGTTAATATATTTCATGAATTATTTTATATTTAAATATCTTTTCAGGGGCTTGACTCATGAACTTTATGTCATGAATGACAGCTTGTCTGGGTAGAGCAATTATTGAATCACACTTTTTTTCTCCTTCCAAATAATGTACACACTGCTCATCTATACTGGCCTCTAATATTCCAAGATCAGCATAACCTTTTCTCCTTTATAAATATTTCTTTTTTTTTTTTACAGATGCTTATAAGCTCATTTCTTCAATAAAATATTTAAATAAAAAGTTATCAGATCATATCTTAATTAGAGGCCCAGTGCATGAATTCATGCTCCAGTGGGGTCCCTCAGCCTGGTCTGTGGGGATCGGGCCGAAACCGGCCCAGTGCATGGATTCGTGCACCAGTGTGGTCCCTTGGCCTGGCCTGTGGATTGCGAGAGAGTGCAGGCCAGGGTGAGGGACTCCACCAGTGCACAATCGGGGCTGGGGAGGGACTGCGGGAGGGCTCTAGGGCGTGTCTAGACCATCTCACCCAGTCCTGATCGGCTGGACTCCAGCAGCAAGCTAACCTACCAGTTGGAGCATCTGCCCCATGGTGGTCAGTGTGCATCATAGCGACTGATCAAATGGTCAAATGGTCAGAGACTTAGCATATTAGGCAATATATATATATATATATATATATATATATATATATATATGTATATATACATACATACATATATATATATATATATATATATATATATATATATATATAAAACCTTTTTCCTTTATAAAGAGAAGTGGAATAGAAAACACTATGACTTTTTAAGACAGACAAAATGAAGCAAATATTGATACCCAACACAATCTAAGCTTAAATTGCTTTCATTATCAACTCATTCAGACTCACAGAGCTGCAAGAGAAGACCTCAGAGTGAAACGACACTAACAGTGCACAACTCATGTGCTCTGAAGACAAGACAACTGGAGAAAACACTACACCTATGTGTCTTTGCCTCCTGCCAAACAGGAAGGACAGCCAGCACTGAAGAGGACCCAGCATCACCAGTGACATTTTCACTGACTTACCCACCTAATGAATAAGCACATGCTGAAAACAAAACTTAAACGAAGAAAAGAGATATGAAACAATATCCTGGAGCCAACTCTGTAATTATAGAAGACTATTGTCAATTAAGAAAAAAAGTACATTGCTTTTTTGACTCCTTGTTGGAGTCAAAGCATAAAAACAGGCCCAAACCCTGGGAGGGTCCTCCATTCCTATCATAGAATAGAACATACTGCTAGCTTGGTAGGAATAGGGATTTAAAGGAATTTAAAGAAAAAGAATATGAGGACCAAGTTCCAAGATTAAGGGTACTCATGGGCCCAGTTTTCACCTTTATATCCTTGAGCATCCAATGTTCTAACAGACAATATATAAACTTGACATTCAAATTTTTAGCTCCAATTTAAGGGGAACATTTATAAAAGATCAGGTAAAGACATGGCAGAGTCAAGGATATTGTGGAACAAATCCTTATTAACATTAAGATCATTTTGTGTCATTGGCTGCATTTCCTTTCTTTGTCACTGGGCCTATATTGGGATCACCTTAGTTTATCTGGACAGGTCTTCCCATTGGTTCCTATTCCTCTAGAAACTCTATTTGTAGGCTATTCATATAAACCATTGGTCTATCCCTATGACAAGTGATAAATTTTGCTTATGTGTCTCAGGAAATGACAACTTTAACAATTTCATAAAAATTTCCACCGAATTCTTCTTCTATCTATATACATAAAAGCCTAAGTGACCGTTATGACCGGATGACCAGAACGACTGGTTGACCAGTTGCTATGACGTGCACTGACCACCAGGGGGCAGACGCTCAATGCAGGAGCTGCCCCCTGGTGGTCTGTGCACTCCCACAGCAGGAATGCTGCTCAGCTGACCCGGCCTGGCGGCCCACCAGCCCGGTGGCAGCCACTCATTCCCTCAGTAGTTCTTCAGGTCCAATCTCTGGAGATCAGGCCAGGCACTGACAGACCAGCGCCGCCGTCCTCCTGGAAGTCGGCCTCAGGCACCACAGCCGCTTCTCCTCCCTAGACACTCCACAAGGAAGAAAAGATATAAAAGCGGCTGCCAGGTGGCTCCTGACAACCAGCGTGAATGACAGTGGGACAGATCCGGATCATGGGCTGGCAAGGGAATCCCACCACCCGTCCGGAGGGCCAATCGCATCCTGGACCACCACCCACCTCGGGGCCTCTAGTATGTGTATAATCAAAGAGCACCGCTCCTGTGATGCCTGTCTATTGGTATGTTCAGAAGCGACAAGGAGGTCAATGTAGCTGGGCCAGAGTGACTGACATTGGGTGGGCTGGGATAGGCATCAGTGTGAGTGATAAGGTCTGGTAGATGAAGGGCTTCTGCTGGCCCATATAGCAACTCTGTGAGACTTAGGAAAAGATGCACATCAGTCAGACATGAGGACATGTGGTTTGATGAATGGATTTCAGCACCATTAGCTGCTACAGTCTGGTGCACCCACATACAGTGCAGAGCCTACCAACCATACAGAGCCGCCTGGGACTTGAATATCATTAAAAGAGCATTGGTTTTTACTCAAGTTAGATGGGAAGCCATTGGAAGCTGTTGAGTAAATCAGTGCCATGACCTGACTTACATTTCACAAGGATCATTTGGGATGCTTTGTTGAAAATAAGAGATAATGGTGGAAGCAAGAAGGGCAATTGGGAAAGGGGGTAATACATAATTTGAATAAAAAATAATGATGACTTGGATTAAGGTGTTAGCAGAGAAGGCAGAGAGAAATTTTCATGTTCTGACAATATTTTGATGTAGGTCTTGTAGGATTATGATAGAGAGAAAAAGGTCAAAAATGACTAAAAGAGTGTAGAGTAAAAAGCTTCTAGACTTCACAGAATCACTCACTAAATAGATAAATTTGAAAAATAAAAACGTAATTCCACTCTATTTTAGATTCCTCATTTGTTAGTTGAGAATAATGTTTCCCTAATTACTACACTGGGATGGTATGAGAATCACAGGAAATGTTGCATGTCAAAATATTTTAAGATGATAAAATATAATACAATGCTAATTATTATTTGAAGGCTAACTATAGGGAATGTTTAAGGGTACTTCAAAGAAACCCTGTCCATACTCCAGTTATAGCCCCTATTATCTGTCAGAGGCCCATAGTACACAATTAGAGGTTTATTTATTTGGGTGTTCTTTTTTTTTTTTTTTTTTTAAATTCAAGAGTCCCTGCTACACTCAAACACTTTCATGAAGAACAACTCCTTTAGTGATTACCAGTTAGCACCTCAGTGAGGATTAACTGATAACAGTACACCTGTACAAGAACTTACTGTGGGGGGAAAGCAGTTGAGGTTTCAGGAAAGAACACCAGGAAGAGCTAGTTAGAAAAGAGAAGGCCCTCAAGTCTAAATTTGGTCTACTTTATAATTTTTTTCCTATCAGCTACCATATTTCTATGTTCTGTGTTCGTAGGCAGAATTTGTAATAGAAGGAAATTTGTAATTTTACATTTCATAGTTTACAGACAGAGGTCACAAAGAAGAATGTCAGTAATGCCTAGGGAAGGATCAGCGTCATTCTAGATGACGGGCAATTGATTTCATATGAATTAAAGAAAAACATATAAACAAGAAAATACGTAACTTCTATTGGGAAGTTTTCCCAAAATTCAACAACCTGTAAGATCATTGGCCTAGAATTAACATATATGGAGGAAATATAACCCATATTCATCAAATTTGAGATTTTTTCTTAATTAATAACTTTCCCAAACTTTTTTCATTTAGCATTTTGATAATGCATAGAGTTCTAAAAATGTACTGTTTTCTACAAGAGGCAACCAATGAGTCTATGACTAAGGAACAACAAATCGACGTTTCTCTCTCTCTCTCTCTAAAAAAAAAAATAAAAAAAAATCAATGAATAAAAATATTAACCTGTTTTTAATAGTCAGAATCACATATGGAAAATGACCTAATTTCTATAGATCAGACATAGATCCAAGATATGGTATTCGTATCAGCTTACTAACAGAAATAATAGTAATATTAATTAGTATTTTGTACCAGTTATGTACCTAGAAATATAAGAAACTATTTGATTACATGATCTAAACAAATCATGAAACAACTCTGGGTATTGCTATCCCTATTTTATAGATGAGGAGACTGAGATGACTATCAGTTGACATCTCAGTGGAGATCAGTTGACAGGTAGAGAAACTTGTCCTGTAGTATAAAAACTTGGCACTATGGGAATAGCACATGGTTTAAGAAAATCCAGGGCCCAGCCAGCGTGGCTCAGTGGTTGAGCATCACACCTATGAACCAGGAGGTCACTGGTTCGATTCCTGGTCGGGCACATGCCTGGGTTGCAGGCTCGATCTCTAGTGTAGGGCATGTGGGAGGCAGTCAATCGGTGATTCTCTCTCATCATTGATGTTTCTATCTCTCTCTCCCTCTCCCTTCCTCTCTGAAATCAATAAAAATATATTTTAAAAAAGAAAGAAAATCCAGGGCTCAGCCAGTGCAGCTCAGTGGTTGAGCATGAACCAGGAGGTCACCGGTTCGATTCCTGGTAGGGGCACATGCCTGGGTTGCAGGCTTGATCCCCAGTGTGGGTACATCGGTGATTCTCTCTCATCATTGATGTTTCTATCTCTCTCTCTCCCTCTCCCTTCCTCTCTGAAGTCAATATAAATATATATATATAAAAGAAAATCCAGGAAATGGTAGAACAATTGGTTACTTCTCCAATAATGTACTCAACATTAAAAGGAAACCTACACAATAAAAACGTTCTCATTATTTGTAAGACTAATAATGTTTTTTAATTCTTAATAAAATATTTAAAAAACAATGTATTGTAACAACTTATTTGTTCAGTAAATATGTACTAAGTGCCGCCTGTATGACAGACACTGTTCTCAATGCTGGGGATACACTGTACACAGACAGCCCAGGTCCCTGCCTCGTGAAGCGCCCCTGCAAACCACAGAACACTAAACCATACAAAGACAACATTAAATTCTTGCTAGTATTAGAGACGGTAAATATATCTGAAAGCCAAAAAAATGTCTTATTGTGGTTAATTAGTCTTTAGAGCCTCAATTATAAGCCATCTTTGGTTTTTAAAATCACTTTTAAAGAAATAACTGCTCTTTCACTTAGCATAATATTTAATAAGCCAGTCAGAGAAAGACAAGCACCATATGATTTCACTCATATGTGGAATTTAATGAATAAGCTGAAATACCAAGTAAAATACAGGCAGACTCATAGATAGAGAGCAGGCAGACAGCTCTGGTTGGGGTTGGGGTTGTTGGGAGAGTGGGTTGTTGCGGGGAGGGATTGAGCAAAAAATAAAAAGAGAGAGAATTAAAAAAAAAAAAAGTGACTGCTAAACTTCTCTCTTAGCAGCAAGCTTAGGGCCTAGCATGGGAATTAGGAGAATGTGATGACGAGTCTAAGTTGTCTGAAAGATCTGAGGAGTTTCCTGGGAGATGTAAAGCAGTTCCCAGGAGTTCCTAGTGCTGTCGTGGCTGTGCCATGATGCCCATGGGAAGCCACGTGCTATGCAGATAGGTACACATCGTGAGTCCACTGAACTCCCTTCCCCTTTGAGTCTGTGTCTCAGTAACACCCCCATTCACTATTCTCAATTGGCTCTGATTTCTCTACCTGCCAGAGAAAAAAACACATGAAAAATATTTGTACCTCTTACAAGGGAATCCAGACCAGTAAATATAGTGACTGTAGCACAAAGGAAGTATTATCCAAATATTTCATATTTAGCTACAGAATACATTTCCACATCCCCAAAATGTGGGAGATTTAAAATGCTTCGCTAGCTTTTAGGGCTACTCTGAAATTCATTAGTGGGGAGCCTTGACAAGGGGTGTTTATAAAGCTCTTGGAAAAGGATAATCACAATGAAAGGCACATTTTGCAGGAATGTGGAATGTGGTTTAGTTTCCTTTGGTTACTAGTATAAAGCTCATTGCTGTCTCTAACAACCCAGATTTTGTATGAATGGATAAGCCAGTTAGAAGAACTCTTCATACTCAGTTCTGCAAGATATTATATTCAGTAATTAATTTTATAATAACTGGTTCACACATATAAAGTAGTCAATTTGCATAAAAAATTACTGCTTAAATGACAAATCAATTATTGCACACAAAGTCAATTATTATACACTTGTTTAAAACTGAATATCATAATTAAAATTTGAGTAATTTGCTATTTTTCCTACTGCAACACAGTGCAGTAATTAGTATTCTAACTCTGTGAGATTAAGTATCTCCATAAAGTCATTAAAATAAAAATCCCTAAATCTAATGCACAGTAAATGCATGATAATTATAATATTTCAAAGGAAGTACTTTTTTCATAGAAATGATCACTTAAGCCTTCTTCTCCCTTCTACACCTTCTGACTGAGTCTGCTTTGTCTGAGGCTATTGGTTATCACTCTTTTTTTTTTCTGAAACAGAAAAGGGGGTAAGAACTAATCATGCAAAGGTGGAGGGCAATCATCTTTCTGATCAAATAAAATTCACTTACATAAAGTAATTGTAAATCTTTAAAAAAGCACCAGAGAGGGATTTCTTGGTGAATTTTCTAATTGGAACATGTAACTCCCAGTGAACAGAAGATAAGCACTTCGTTTGCTTGTCTTAATTCCGAAGAAGTACTCAGCAAGTGAAAAATATTCAAAACAGAAGCAGAGTCATCAGGGGTGGATAAACGCATCTGTGAGGAGCTCTCTACTCAATAAGCCTTTGCTCCTGAATATCACAGACCCCACAGGCCCGCATGGTCACATGGATCAGGAAAATTGCAGATACTCACATATATGTTTGTACCTAAGCTTTTTCTATGAGCAAAGTACACATTAAATACCAGTTCTAGCTTCCAGTTTGATCCAGAATCTGATCCTTTTTCCCCTCTTCCACCCTCCACCCTGGTCCAAGCCACCTGGATTACTGCAGTAACTTTCTAACTCTCACCTTACTCCTTCTAGTAGTTCAATGAAACAGCCAACCTAGTCCTTTTAAACCACAACTCAGATGAAGTTACGAGCAGATAAGTTAAGCAAGGAACTCTGTTCCAAACCCCTGAGAGCTCTCATCCCACTTTCAGTACATGTCAATGTCTTTGCCATAGCCAACAAGGCCCATCCTGGCTGGCCCCAAAGTGACGAAAGTTATAAAGGAAAATGAAGCAGAGTGAGAGTTTATATAGTATTCCCGGGTGCTATTGGAGGCAGTCCTTCCTGAGGAGGGGGCGTGTGAATAGAGCCCTCAATGAAGTGTGAGAGTGAACTGAGATGATGTTTGGGAAAGAGCTGCCAGATGGTAACGACAGGCATGCCAAGTGGAGAGTGAGGTCAGCATACTAGAGAGAAGGAAGCCAGAGTGACTGGAGCAGAGGCCCAGGGAGGCTGAGGGGTGAGCACATGGTAGCCAATGCCATTGGAGAAGTAGTCAGGAGCAGGTTTTTTAAGGCTACTTTTCTCAGTGTGTTAGGAAGCCACTGGAGAGTTCAGCAGGGAATAACCATGTCTGACTCATATTTTACAAACGTAGGTCACCCTGGATGTTGTGTGAAAAAGGGGCAAGTGTGGAAGCTAGGAGAGAACAGCACCTTATAAGGGAGAATTATTCCTAGCAGTTGTGGGATATTACCCAGAGCTCTTTGGTAATATTTGAGAGCTGGGAATAGGAGGCCCAGAATGGCCAATCACCTGGGTTAAATATGGAAGCAGAACAATATGGGCAACATCCCCTAAGTGCCACCATCAGAGTCATTCAGAAAGTTCAAAACAGAAGCTCAGCACTCAATACACCCAGGATTATTCCTCCTAATAATGAAAAAGAAAAATGCTGCAGCCAGAAATATTGTTATTTTCCCATCTTTTCAAAGAGAGAAAAATAGGGTTAGGAGAAATAACACATACAATTAACCACCCAGGCTCACCCATTGCCCTGGAAAGTATGTGGCCAGAGTAGCCCTATTTGATTCACTTACGTTCACATAGATAAGTTATCCATGGAGGAAGTCACCCTTAACCCTAAAGGAGCAGTTGAATGAGTAACCACATTGGTCACTGCAGGGATCTACTTTTTCTTTCACTGAGCTAATGCACAGTTTTCTTCCTTTTCCCTACTCTTCCATCTGTTAAGCATAAGTGGCCCAGAGGTTGTTTTATAATAAAAAATGTACGATGAATTCTGCATCAACCATACTAATTTCTTCCATAGCAGTTACAATGTTAATAATTTAAATCTTTGTCATCTACTTATCTGTGGCCTAATCTCATTGACTGTGAAATAGAGAGAAACTGAGGAGTTCATGCAATTCATGAGTCCCTTGAAACTTAATAAACCATGACTACCAAAAAAGGTGGTATTTTTGCCCAGATTACGATTTGAAGCCACTACGGATCTGAACTTCTGTACAGAACCCTCTCTGCAAGGGTTTCTGATTGTTTCTAGAAGGGGTTGTTCTCATATGACTGAGTGTAGTACTTATTTTGGCAATAGACTCACTCTTCTCTGGGAAACCCATTCCCTGTGAATTAGGGGGGAAAGTACAGCACAGTAAGTACAAGCTCGGGCTGAGTTCACATTGCCTGGATCGTAATTCCAACATTGCCCCTTACTAGCTACAAGGCATTGGCAAGTTACTTAACTTCTGTATGACTCTGTTTCCTGATTTTTAAAGCAGGGATAATACGACTTTCCTACCTCCCGGGAATTTATCACTCGGAGTAATGTTATGAGGAATAAAAGAGATATCTCTAAAACACTTAAAACACTCTCTGACATCTGATAAACAATTCAGACATGCTAGCCATTACCAGCATGCCTTGGGGAGGAGAGTTGTTTTCAAATTCACCACTGCCCCTGCTGAGGGCGCCCAGTTTGAGAATGCCAATGCCTGAGGGGCCAAGCATCCTCTATCCAGGTGACCCAAAGCTGCCTTTCTTCAGTGCTGAGTTCTGGATAGAGGCAGGAAGATGAGCTCTTTCTTGTAAACGCTTCATCAGGCCTTGTTTCCTTCCCCCCAAACAGAACTCCCTGGCTCCATCATTCTGTCAAACTTCTAGCCTGTGGCTTCTGTTAGTTTCTGGTCCTCTCTTTTCCATTTATGAGGGTTCAAATCCAGACCTTGTGCCTAGACAGGGAGCAGATCCCATACTATCCTCTTCATTTTACTACTTGCTCCTGCTTTTAGCCAAACTCCTTTCCTTTCCCTTAATTACTAAACAAATGCTCCCATACATAGCATCAGAACATGCAAAAGGAATGGGGGACAAGAGTATTTTTGACACCATCAATGTCCGTTTCTAGTTCAGCCAGTCAAACATCCTCTATTGTACATGTAGAAGTTCCATCTACCCAGTGGGGTTAGATGTAGATTGTCCCTGGTTATCTGGTGTAAAAGGTGCCCTGATTATTAAAGTACACTAGAAGTGGGTTTAAAAACCTAGAGGCCAAACATGTGTGGCTCAAATGCAATAAACATCTTATTTCTTATGCCTAAAACACTCCAAGGGTATAACTGTTGGGCAGTTCTCCTCCGCTTGACAATTTAGGGAGTGACCCAGATTCCTTTCCTTTTGTGACGGGATATTGTTATCATTTGTATCTAGCTCTCTAAAAAGAATTGGAGCACAGAGGAGGCATGCCTGCTTCTAAAAAGCCCCAGTGCGCAAGAGCCCCCCGTCTTCCACGCACAGTCCATTGTAAACTAGTCCCGTGGTCACACCTCACTGCAAGGTCTGTCAAATGCATCCCTGGCCAAGAAGCCACTTCCCAGCTACACCTGCATATCACTGAAGGAATAAACATCTTTTGGTTGGCAGCTAGCAATCTCTACACACAGAGAAAACAATATTACCTTATCACAGTCAAATCGTCAAAATCCATAAACATTTTATTCAACCTCAGAACTAGTGTACTCCAGATCCAAATGAAAGCTAAGCAGTGAATTGTCATCCTATGAAACTAATTTTTTTAAACAGGTATAACTTTAAGCATTACATCTATTTATTTTCTCCTGCCACATTCTCTGTAAGGAGTTATGGTTTAAGTAAGAGAAAATATTTACTGACAAAGATGATTAAATTAAGTATTTATTTTAGAAACCCAGTAAAACGTAACCTCGGTTAAAGAAGAATAGCAAAAAGTGGGACCTAAACACAACTACCCTCCCCCCCCCACACACACACACACCTTTTATTTTTATCTCTTCTACTATCCAACCAAGGACTCACATTAAGTCTCTGGCGAGTCCAGAGAAGATGGTAAGTACTTCTTGGTTGTCATTAGCAATATTTTTAAAGACTATTTTTAACCTTAATAAGCTAATTTCAATTCATGCTCAGAGAGCTGCTAAAATTACACAATTTCAATGTGCTGAACAAATACCCCTGATTCAGGCGGCATCTTTGCTACATTACTAATGCATTACACATAAGCTCTCCTAATATTGGTGCCACTGTGCAAACAGTACTGTCACTTGGAACCACGTTCACCTTTTGTAAACAAATGATTCAATTAATAAACCTCAGCAGGGAATCGTACTTTTGACTTAAAGGTTGCCTTTCTAAGATTGCTTTATAAAACATTCACTTTCCTGGAGCTTATGACCTATGTGCATTCAGGATTTGCTAATGAACTGCTCAGCTGCTGAGTTGAGTAAATAGAAAAGGCCATTTCTCTTTGCTCCCTTCACACCTTTTAATTGGAAGAAGTAAGTTTTGGTCTGATTCATACTTTTACTCGTATGTGTTAGAAACCTGTGTGGATAAGAATTTGGTTGAAATTCTGCAGGCATCAGAGGTCCTATTTTTTAACGTGGGCAGGAGGATTGCTTTAATTCTCCAGGACAAGGATTAATAGATCATGAGTGGCATGATGGATTGGTTTGAGAATTACATTCCAACCTGAGTGAGTTTTAACTCTCATAATGTGTCTTTCCATGTCTCTGAAGCAATTATTTTCCAAGCAGAATGCACAAGGTGGCCCAAGGGGGTTACAAGAGATTGTATTAGTCATGACTCTTTCTGGTTGCAAGTGATAGAAACACTTCTCAAAATGGATTAAGAAAAAAATGTGATGTTCATGCTCATGTATGTGAAACATCTAGGGTTGAGCTGATTTCAGGCTACGTTGGTGTATCATCGGGTGTCTCAGCAGGAAATAGCTGGTGCACTATAACGAGACTGGCTTATTTACACGAAGGCTATTATATGAAGGTGTGAGTGTAGTGAATGAAAATGAACTAGTACAGTTACCAAGGGTTAGCAAGAGCTGTTACCACCTCCATTCCCAATGATATGAGAGGAGGGAGAAGTTATCAGAACCTAAAATAAATCTTGACAAGCTAGTCGGAGACAGTCTGGCAGATGGACCCAGATCTAACTGCTTCACTTTCCCTGTTAGGGCTCCCAGTGTCCCACCTGGTAGCTAATTCAGGTCAGACACATGTGTAGAGAGCCTGTGGAGAGAAATAGAGAGTGGTTCTTAGAAGGCAAACATAAGCTCTCTCAAGCCTAGATATGATTCCCTCAGGATCAGGTCTCCATCTCCTAGGACTTTACTCTGTATTGCCCTTACCATTAGCTATACTTTCCCCTCATGGTGGCAAAAAGACGACCAGCGGCTCCATGCCTAACCGCTAGCCATCCCTGAGAGGGTTTACTTTTGCTGAGAGTTGAACATAAGTCCCCAACTGGCTCACTGATCCTCCCCTGAACCAATCATTATATGCAGGAGACAGAACACAAAGATAAGACAGTTTTAGATTATGTGCCAGACTGGAGTTAGGGTGCATTCAACCAGACCTAAACCAAATAAACTGAGTTAGAGAAGTCCATGTCCTCAGAGGGAAAGGCAGAGTGCTATGATCAAAGAAAGAGTAATTGATGCTGGGCAGGTAGACAGCCATTGAACAGATATCCACTTCAGGGACCAAGGTTAGGAGCAATGTGTGAGCAAATCCACTCACTGCACTGATCAGGCACATTCGAGTTCTCTTTTGTTTCTTTTTGGTTTTTTTTAAAATATATTTTATTGATTTTTTACAGAGAGGAAGAGAGAGGGATAGACAGTTAGAAACATCGATGATAGAGAAACATCGATCAGCTGCCTCCTGCACACCCCCTACTGGGGATGTGCCCACAACCAAGGTACATGCCCTTGACCAGAATCGAACCCGGGACCTTTCAGTCTGCAGACCGACGCTCTATCCACTGAGCCAAACCGGTTTCGGCTCTTTTAACCAAGATTCATCCTGAGAAATGTGACTCTTTTTTTTCTCAGGATACATCTACTAGCACATCTGAAAACCTAGTATTTCTTCATTTCCTCAGAGAATCTGATTCATCAATTTAATTTTTTGGTAAAAAAATGGAAAACAATACTACTCTCCCCTGAAAGGTCATACATGTTCTTTTGGAAATCTTAACATGGGGTCTTTGTAATCCCAGGAGTTTATTTATGTATTGATTCCTGTGAACACCTGTTCTTGTGGACACCTGTAATTTTAGAGAAAATACATTATTTTTATTTTTTTTTCTGAGAGAGAGTCCATAGATCTTCTTGGATTCTCAGAGGAGTGACCTTCAAATAGTTAATAGCCTCTGCTGGCTCACCTCTCTTCATAAACAAATATCCTTTCTGATGGCTCACAGCTCCTGCAGAGAGCAGCTATAAGAATGCTTCATTAAAGTATGAGCTAAGGAGAATCCAGATTATTGTTTCTTCTGGTTTTTAAATTGTAAGCAGACAGGCCTACTTTATTTTTTTTCTTTATTGATTCAAGTATTATATATGTGTCTTTATCCCCCCATTGCCCCCCACCCCCCACACTCATGCCCTCAACTCCCTGGTGTCTGTGTCCATTGGTTAGGCTTATATGACAGGCCTACTTTATGAAGAGATAACTATGGTCTATAAAAATAGAATATTTAAAGTAAAAATTTCAAAATTAATGTCAGATATTTAATAATGATGCACCTAGAAGAGATATTGTTTCTAGTAACTAGCTATATAATGAAAAGAAGTTCTTATAATTATCTAGGATTAATACTATTTTAAAATTCTTTTTTTTTTCTCTTCTACATTAATTTTCTGTGCCTACCAGTAATATATTGACATACTGGAAGTGCTGAGAAGTCCTATAACCAACAAACATTTTTAATTTTGCCTGAAGAAGTCCTTTTCAAACTTATTTGACCATGTAAACCAAAAAATTCACTGACTCCTAACTTATCATCTTATAGAGCTGGTACTATCTGCCACACATTTGAGGAAACAAAGCAAACCTTTACTAGAAGTTATTCCCCATCCAAATTTTGGTTGCCTTCCAGGAGAAGAGAAACAAGGAGCTTGGAGAAAGGAAATTACAACTAAATAATTAGGTTTCTACCTTAATATTTTTAGTCTAAGCCCAGCTCTGTGTCTCTGGGAGGTAAACCATACATGGAAGACTCATAGCTTAGGCAAGGCCCTAGCCTACATGGGAGAATTTACTAAAAACACTGTACTATGAATGGATGGGTAGCTAACAGCGAAAGGGAAAGATTACCATCCACTGGCAATCTAAGCAAATACACAAATGACTTTAACAGAGCAGGAGATAAGGGCTCTTTAGAAAAGTACAACAGGAATTGGTTTGGGAATACAAAGCAAGGACAACATACATCTAGGCCTCAACCACATATATTTAATCTTTAGCATAACTCTGAAATCAGTGTTACCACCCCAGTTTCACATATGATGTTGCAAGTCCCCACAGTAGTGAGTGAGCAATAGAGATGCGAAATCCAGGTCTCTGTATCCCCACAGCCAATGTTCTCACTATCACACAGTGATCTGAAGAGATCCCGAGAGAGAGGCATGCCTAAGAACATCAGTGAGAAGTCCTTCAAGAAGAATGAAAAGCACAGCCGGTGTGTCTCAGTGGTTGAGCATCGACCTATGAACCAAGAGGTCACAGTTCAATTCCCGGTCAGGGCACATGCCCAGGTTGCAGGCTCAGTCCCCAGTGTGGGGTCTGCAGAAGGTAGTCGATCTATGATCCTCTCTCATCATTGATGTTTCTCTCTCTCTCTCCCTCCCTCTCCCTTCCTCCCTGAAATCAATACAAAATATGTGTGGTTGTTTATTTTTAAAAGAAGAATGAAAAAAGAGTGGGTTGGTCAAAAAGTCCTGTTTTAGTACACAATACATTCCATGACATTAGTGGAAATTTGCTGTCATTATTGTTATTGGTGCTATTACTTATGATAAACCTGGAGAAAAATTAGGAACTTCAAAAATAACCTTCTCTGACCTAAGATTATTCTGAACAAAAGAGTTAAAAACTATCACTGAATTCTGTAGTCCACAAACAGATTTGTAGAGCTGTGCTAACTGACAAGAAAAAGGATAAATTAATTTTTAAAAATCATATCCCTTGGGACAGACCCAAATGTGGATCTGTACAGTGGTTTTGTCTGATCTTCAAGAGGGCTGCTATGTCACACCCTTGATGCTGTAGCAGGTTCCCCAAATCTCATTAATATCACCAGCAACCCAAATTAGCACAAAATGAGACAACTTGGGATTGACAAGAAGACCCAGAAGCAGTCAGTCTGAAACAGCAGCCAATGTGGTTCTATACCTCTGGCGCATGAAAGATACATAATAAACACACAGCAGCAGGCGTTCTAATAGCCACTGAAGAGCAGGTTGAACCAAGAAGTTTCCCAGAGATACTGCAGCCGATTTCAAGCGGCATAGTAGAGCGGGGAATAAGTTGGAAGCGTCACCAGTAGACAGACCAATATGGCATGAAGTATCACAGATGGGGTGACTTTTTGACTAAAGGTGTCAAGCAGACTGTGAGCAAGTGAAACAGATTCTTCCGTGGTGGCTGCAGATGAAAATGAAAGGGCAATCTTGTGTGTCTGCAGCATGGAGAACGCTGCTTTGCATTTTTCAGCACCAGCAACACCCATACACCCAGATTGTGAGCACTGACAGAAGAGACTTTTTTAAGTTTTGGAAACATTTGACTCACAAGAAAGATTCTTACAGAATACTGAGCATTCTAACATTGTGACTTACTATGGCATTTTGTGCGCAGTGCTGTCCAACCTTCAATACATAATTAATCTATACCACGTTATTGTAATAATCCTTTTTCGATCCAAAGCACCTGGGCTTTTCCTCCCAAACAAAATAAGGCAAATGGGATAAGATGGGAGAGGGGAACAGGAGTATCTCAGAATGTCATTACAGTAATTTATTTTGTTAAAAATAAACTAGACAAGTTTAGCTAGAAGAAGAAACAATACATAAAGGCATTTGTTAAGGTAAAATGAACCAAAATGGAGACATAAGGATCTTTGGATATTTAAGAGATTATCCTCAAAAGAGGGAGTAGATTATTCTTGATTCAAAGACCAGAACACAAATCAATGGTAAGAAACCACAAAGAAACAGATTTTAGTTCAGCACAATGAAGGCCTTTCCAATTATATTTCAATCTACAGAAGAATAGATAGTCACTTAGCTGGCTGTGGTCACTGACTGCACAGCCATTTGTTTCAGATGATATAGAATAATCTTATTACTGAGTCAGAGGTTAACGTAAATGTACTTTATATTTTTTTGTTTGGCTCTTACCCCTCCAACTGGGTTATAAACTCATTGAAGACAAAAGTAGAGTGTTCTAAACATTTCTCATCTCCCCAGGACCTACCAGAGAAACTTGAACACAGCAAGCTCACAAAACTTCTGGTTAAATTAATTTCATAACTTATTTCATCTTGACACTGAAAAGAATTCAAAAGTATCCACTCAATTCTAGTCAGCTAATTCAGTCCAAAACTAATCAATTCGACAGATTTACAAACAACTGAATTATCTAAGACAAAGTGCTTCTTTGCCACCGAAGTGCTTAAAATCAGTGCACACAGGAGTGGGGCAAACGTAGGTTTACAGTTGTGAGTACATGAAACAGAGTTTATTCTTATATTATTTATCAGTTATTGTTTTATTTATTTGCATTACAACTGAAAACCTTCTTTTGCCCACCTTGAGAGGGCCAGTGTCAGTTGACTGGTGACCTTTTCCACTGTCCCATCTTACATGATCAATAGGATATAATTATTTACGTGAGAAAGTAAATTTCATATTTTAAGAGATTCAAACCAGTCAAATAAAAGTAAAATCAGATCACTGCGCACAATACTTTCTAAACTTTAGCTTTTCCTGCATATTTTTAAAAATTAAAACATATCAAATTATCAAGAGATTTCAGTTATATTATTTTAAAACATAATATATGTTTGAAGGACCCACTTCAAAATATCACGTTGACCTTTGGAACTTCTGCACTTGACTCTCTCTTTAAAAGAATGGCACTGACATTTCTGTCTTAATAGATGTTTCATTAAGGTCACCGCCACATTTGCTGTAATAAATAGAGGAGAATTAAGAGCTCATCAGCACTGTCATCGTAGACAGTGAATAGACTGAATTATGTGCTTAAGAGGATGAATCAATGAATATTGGCAAACTCTGCTAAGAAAAGTGCTGCTTTGGAAAATATCTCAGAGAAAAATGTGTTTCTGTGAATATTTTTTCCTTCTTTAGTATATTTTTATTTCGATGAATACTCCAATAAATTAGGGTTATCTTTTCAAGATTTATGCTGGGGCTCTATGATTGAACTACCCTCTAATGAGCTCACAGGGATCCCTGTCATATCTGTGATTTGGAAGTATGCGCTGTGAAAACCTGTCATTAAATGCTCACTGGAAATATGTGTTGCTCTCCTGACCCAAGAGAGTAATCAAATTGCTAGCTGTTGTGTGTTTTTGTTTTTTTTTTTAAAGGAGATAACGGGAGAAATATTAAAATAATGAGGAAATATGCCATGTGTATAGTGTGGAAGTATACTCAGAGCTATTTAAAATATCCTTTGTGTAAAATGGAACATCAATCTAATTCCTAGAGTGGAGAGCGAGCATGGCAAATCCAATGTAGCTGCAAGCCAGTTTACATTGTATGTTACCAATGTTCAATTTAAGAAAAGATTGAAGAACATCAGGCTGCTATAAAAACAATTTGTGCAGAATAAATTTGGTACTTGCCAACCGTTTCTCAGAGAAAGCAGCTTTGCATTTGAGATAGGTTGTCATGCAACACGGGTTACTTGTACTCAAGCGGAATGATTATGAGGCATAAAATCATTCTGACAAATAGATTTACAAAAGTATTAAATATTTGAAATGAGAGCAATATCGACAATCTAAATGGTATTTAAATATCGTTAACTGAGAATAGGTATGAAGAGAAGTATGCTTCTTACTGCACCCTGCAAGGTTTTCCTTGTCAGTTTTTGCTACAGCAGCCTACCAAATAATGGGTTAAGGAGGTTCAGTCGACATTATGAATTAAGCTCTTTGCAATGTGGTCCATGCTGTTCAGGGGCAGGTGAAAGGTCAGGAAGGCGAGGGAAGCCTGAGCTGGGAGAGTGGGGAACAGAAAGGTAAATGACATGATCGCTAATGCTAGATCGTATTGTACAAATCAAAAGCCATGGAAATTAGGAGATAAACTGGCAATAGGGAATTAAAACATAGTTTTGTGGAGGATATAGGATTGAAGGCCAGTCTTTGAAGAAGAATAGAGTTCAATAAAAGTAGTGAAAAGAAAGTGCACTTCACTGACAGCAAAACTTAGCACAGCTGCTCTTCAACTCGCAAGCTGAAAATATTGTGTCGAAAATGCATTTAATACACCATACCTACTGGACACCATAGCTTAGCCTGCGACCTTTAAACATGCTCAGAACACTTCTATTAGCCTGCAGCTGGGCAAATCACCTCGCTGCCACTGCCTAGCATCACAAGAGAGAATATTGCACCGCATAGCACTAGCTCAGGAAAATATTAAAATTGAAAATTCCAAGTACAGTTTCAACTGAATGGATATCGCTTTCATACCATTGTTCAGTTGAGAATCGTAAGTTGAACCATCATAAGTGCAGCACATCTGTAGTTTAGAGCAGTTTTTCAACCTGTGTGCTGCTAGAATTTTTAAAATCTGCAATACCTGACTATTTAGTCAGGAGCACTAACTTCTTTTTCCTTAGATTGTCAAATTAAAAAAAAAAATGACAACAGCCAACACAACAGTAGCCACCCAGTGTGAATGGCCTGTCTTGAACCATAAATATATAGGTCACATACTAGAGTTTCATCTTATCGGTCAGCTCGCTTACTAAGGTTGAGTCTGATTGGTTAATTCTTGGTACCAGAAATCCTTATATACAAGTACTATAGGCCCCTGATTTTTTAAAAAGTCACTGGGAACAAAAAAGGGTAGTAATTACTATTATTATAATTTTTTTTTTTACAAATCATTCAAAATTATAACTTTTTGTCAGCTCAGCAAAAAATATATTTTTTGGTGGCCACAGAATTTTAGTAATTAGTTTGTGTGTGCCACGTGATAAAAGAGGTTGAAAATCACTGGTTTAGAGCAAGGGCTACAGGGTCAGAATCCTGCTACCTCTTAAATTTGTGTATTGCGCAGGTCACTTTAACATCTTTGTGCCTTTTCTCATCTCCAAAATGAGACTAATGAGAGTATCCATCTCTTTAGGCTGTTTGAAGGATTAAGTAAAATAATACATGTAAATATTTTGAAGTACCAGGCATATAATAGATACTCAATAAAGTTAGCTATTGCTATTATTAATAATATTACCTTCACCTTCATCAGAATCATCTATCATTAATTTCCATCACTAATTCTCTTTAACTTAATTTTTACCTCTAGAAATATGACTTTATGTACATTTCATTTCATAAAGAGTAAACCAAAGGCTCTCTATTTTTTGGAAGTAAACATAGAATAAAAATAATGTAGCTGCTTTTTAAAAATTGTGTCAAATTCCCCTTTTTCTTTCTCTGAACATATGAACAGAATCCAAAAATTTTCTGCTGCTTAAAAAAATTTTTTTAATTGATTTCAGAGAGGAAGGGAGAGAGAGAGAGGTATAGAAACATCAATGATGAGAGAGAATCATTGATTGGCTGCCTCCTGCACACTCCCTACTGGGGATCGAGCCCACAATCTGAGCATGTGCTGTTGACTGGAATCGAACCAGGGACCTTCAGTCTGCAGGCCAATGCTCTATCTACTGAGCCAAACTAGCTAGGGCTCTGCTGCTTTTAATTAGTAAAAAGTTCAATCCAATTTGAAAATCAAATCTCACATATAATTCATGGTTTAGACTTTTTATTGGAGGTAATGAAGTAAAGAGTCAAGTGTGGTTGCTCTTAATGTATCTCTCCTCCTCTGCCTTCTAGCTTCTCCAGTGTTGGTGGTTGGGGTGCTGGTCACCAGAATGGAGAGGAGGCCAACATCTCTTTTTCAACTGAATGAGGCTACAACATCTGCTTATAGGTTGCTGCTGTTTCTTTGGCTAACACTGACTGACCATCAATGCCCACTGTGTGGCTGGCTGTGTTGATTCTCTCATGGGGCACATGTTTGGGTTCTTCACAGGGCCTTCCCATTGCATGGCTCACTGTCATGGGAGATCCTGCTCTGGCTGACCTTTTCACCCCGACCCTGTCTTAGTTCTCACAATCCATAATCAATCCCACAGCCTCTTACTGCCCGATCCCCAGGCCAGATAAACAGCCTTTCAGGGTCAGATATCTGCACTGGTAGCTTCTGATTAAGGGGAAATCAACACAAACATGGGAGAGTAGGCTGTTTCTCATCTCTTCTTTGATCCCTACTAATCTCTTTCCAATTTTCTTCAAGATGGCATAGACAGAGTGGGGAGATGTTGTGTAAGGGTACAAACTTACAACTAATAGACTAATAAGTCCTGGAGTTCCAATGCATAGCATAGTGATTATACTCAAGAACAAATTACACTAGTACAGTGGTCGGCAAACTCATTAGTCAACAGAGCCAAATATCAACAGTACAACGATTGAAATTTCTTTTGAGAGCCAAATTTTTTAAACTTAAACTTCTAATGCCACTTCTTCAAAATAGACTCGCCCAGGCCGTGGTATTTTGTGGAAGAGCCACACTCAAGGGGCCAAAGAGCTGCATGTGGCTCGCGAGCTGCAGTTTGCTGACCATGGCACTAATATATAATAAAAATGTACTATATATTTCCAAGTTGCTAAGAGACTAGATCTTAATTGCTCTCATCATAAAAAAGAAATAATAATTATGTGACATGACAGAGATGCTAATTATCTATATATATAAAAGGCTAATATGCTAAGTGTCCCTCTGACCATCCTACTGGTCGCTATGACACACACTGACTACCAGGGGCAGACGCTCAACACAGGAGCTGCCGTGATGTGCACTGACCATTTACAAAGAAATGGCACTGCGGACCTAGCGCCAACAAAGCAACACTCAACTTCCCCCAAGTGGGACACAGGCCCTGCCACCACCCCAGAGCGACAGCCTACCGAATTGCAGCCAATGCTGCCGAGACCCCATAGCACAAAATGCAGCACACAGCCCAGCCTGGGAACAGTGGCTGTGGGCACCGGATAATGATGTCATATAGCAACACTGGCTTCGTCTCCCTAGCAACTAGTCTCCTTGGAGTTTCTTCAGCCCAGGAACATGACTTGCTTTATAGCCAGGTGCTAACATTTTACACTTTAACCAAATGTCTGTGAAGCGTTTTCACATGCCTCATCTCATTTGATCCTCAAAGAAGTCCTGGAGTAGGTAGATAGGAGACTTGGTAGAATCCTACTTTCTTTTCATTATCTGGAAAACTGAGATTTAAAAAGCTTAAAAACTTGACCCAATTGAAAAGAAGTAAGAAATGGTGGAACTTGAAAATGACTTCAGGTTTTCTCACTGTGCAGAATATAGTCAAAAACTGCTACAGTTAAATATGGTATTTCACCCTTTGTTCTCCCTGCATGATCTACAATAATAATATGCTTCATGTTGATATTTACTGCTGTGTTGCTGACAATTACCTGAAAGATAAGTTGGGGTGCTTCACTGGGCTGGAAAAAGTTTAGCTAAATCAAAAAGCAGGTCTAATTAAGCAAGTTTCTCTCTCTCTCTCTCTCTCTCTCTCTCTCTCTCTCTATCCATATATATATATATATATATATATATATATATATATATATATACACACACATATACACATACATACACACTAGAGGCCCGGTGCACGAAATGTATGCATGGGAAGGGGATCCCCTCAGCTCGGCCTGCACTCTCTCCAATCTGGGACCCCTCAGGACCTCTGGCTCCTAACCACTCACCTGCCTGCCAGCCTGATCCTCCTAACTGCTCTCCCCTGACAGCCTGTTCGCCCTAACTGCTCTCCTCTGCTGGCCTGGTCCCCTAACTGCTCTCCCTGCCTGCCTGATCGCCTCTAACCTCCTCTGCCTTGGTCCTGCCAACATGGCTTTGTCGGGAAGGATGTCTGGAAGGATGTCCGGAAGGTCGTCCAGAAGATGTTCAGTCTAATTAGCATATTACCCTTTTATTAGTATAGATACCACCTTGTCCTAAAAATGCAGGTTGTTCCCAGGTTTTCCTATCGTGGAAGGGGATCCTGCAGTAGCATCCTGGGTTCTGACCAGGGCTTATGCACTTGTGCTTTATCTCAGCAGATGTGATTCCTAGAAGACTCTTGGATGTACCTTGAACATTTCTATCAAATTTGCCAAATCATCCTCCAAAAATGTTGAACCACTTTAAACTCCCACCAGCAACCATGCGTGTGCCCTCTGTCCCACTTTGATGCCAGTATCATTGATTTCTCCCTAGAAGCTTCCCTCCCATCAGCCAAGACTGCTTGATACTTGAGCCAACCTCATTGTTCAGCTGGGGACTTGATTTCCTGAGATAGAATTATGGAGGAGGAAAAATAGTTTTCCTCTACCTTTCTGAGTTCTTAGTGGAGGCCCTTGTAATGAAAGACAGATCACCAAGAGAAAAACAAAAGTTCATTAACATGTGTACCTGTGTTTATGTGGGAGATCCCAGGGAAAATGAGTAACTCCTCAAGGTGGCTTAGAATGCAGATTTAAATACCTTCTTCCTAGGGAAAGGGGACGGGAGATGTAGGCCTCTTAGAGGAGAGTAAATGATTTTTAGGAAAGATGAATGGGGGTGGGAGGAAATAGTTTGTAACAAAGTTTGGGTGTGATGTCAACTTCTACTCTCCTGTCCTGTGACAGGAGTCAGTCTTCTCTGCCTGATGACACTTCTCCCGTCAAGGGGACCTATGACATTTAAGCTCCTTTAGGGGGGTCTGATTTTAGGCAGATCAGGAGACTTCAGTGAAATCCTCTGCATGCATTTGCTATTTTTCAAGCATCTGCAGCTCAAGATCATTAATATAACAACACAGCATATGTTGGGGTGGCATGTTCTCTGACCTTCAGAATAAACCCAACAAAAGCTTGTTTCCTCTCTTAGATGATTTGCCAAGTAGCATTATTCCCTGGAGACGGTATTCTGATCAGACCTTCCTAGGAGTGGTCATAACATTACCCTGTGTTTGTAGAAAGGAGTGGGCCACATCACTAAATAATCCAGGGGCAGTTTTCTCATCTTGTGGAAAGGGAGATAGAGTTATGATAGTTTATCTCCCTTTCCACAGGTTTCTTGCGTGTTTGTATCTCTGCTGCCCCCCCATGCCCCCCAGCAGCCCCAGCGCCTCCGCCTCGGGCCTTGGGGCTGCTGGGTGCCAGGCCTGTAGGTTTGTGTCTCCTATCCACCCCCCCCCCCACCCCCAGCCCCAGGTCTGTGGTGGCGGGGCTTGGGGCTGCTGGGTGCCTGCCTCTCTGCTGGTTTGTGTCTCTGATCTGTCCCCCTGCAGCCTCAGCGCAGCCATGGCGGGGCTTGGGACTGCTGGGTGCCAGCATCCCTGCGGGTTTGGGTCTCCCATCTGCCCTTGCAGCCCCAGCACCACCTGGCCACTATGGGCCTCGCCATCTTGGTTGGGTTAATTTGCATACTCATTCCTATTGGCTGGTAGCATAGTGGAGGTATGGTCAATTTGCATGTTTCTCTTTTATTAGATAGGATAAAGCTCTCGCTGGCGCCAATCACATGCGTGTTTCCATCTGTCATTGTCAATCATGAATTTGGTTGACACTTCTATTATAGAGAAAGGGCTAATAGCGACATTAAAATATTTCTTCTAGCCCTAACCGGTTTGGCTCAGTGGATAGAGCGTCAGCCTGCGGACTGAAGGGTTCCAGGTTCGATTTCGGTCAAGGGCATGTCCCTTGGTTTCGGGCACATCCCCAGTAGGGGGTGTGCAGGAGGCAGCTGATCAATGTTTCTCTCTCTCTCACTGATGTTTCTAACTCTCTATCTCTCTCCCTTCCTCTCTGTAAAAAAATCAATAAAATATATTTAAAAAAATATTTCTTCTAATTTCCTTTCAATGTGCACGAATCCATGCACTGGGCCACTAGTCCTATATAATAAAGAGGTAATATGCAAATTGACCCTCACACCCTCGTGTCACAAAATGGCCATCCCCACATTGTCACAAGATGGCTGTCACAAGATGGCTGCCCCCACATTGTCACAAGATGGCTGCCCCCACATTGTCACAAGATGGCTGGCAAGGGAGGGCAGTTGGGGCTACCAAGTCTGCAGGGGAGGGCAGTTGGGGGTGACCAGGCCTGCAAGAGAGGGCAGCTGGGGGTGATCGGGCCGGCAGGGGAGCAGTTAGGTGTCAATCATGCCAGCAGGGGAGCAGTTAGGTGTCAATCATGCCGGCAGGGGAGAGTTTAGGGGCAATCAGGCAGGCGAGTGGTTAGGAGCCAGCAGTCCTGGATTGTGAGAGGGATGTCCGAATGCTGGTTTAGGCCCGATCCCCCAAACCGGCAGTCGGACATCCCCCGAGGGGTCCCAGATTGGAGAGGGTGGAGGCTGGGCTGAGGGACACCCCCCCCCCAACCAGTGCAAAAATTTCATGCACCAGGCCTCTAGTATTGTAATAATAATAATAAATGTTTCAGATCAACACATTGTACACCTCAAACTTATACAATGTTATATGACTATTATATCTCAATAAAAAATACTGCATAGTCAGAGGAACAGATCTGGAAATCTAATGCCTAAGCATACATCTAACAAGGAGATGGGAATCCAGCTGTTCCTTCTTGCAATTCAAAGAGTGATTCTCTTGGAAGCTGTTCCCTTTCATATCCTGGAGGAGGCATATCCCTTATTCCCAGCCAACAATTCCCCTCTACCCTCACAATCCTCTGCTTCTCGTATGTGGCCAGAAAAGGAAGAAATATAGTGGGGACAGGGTGATGGTGAAGGTAGATGGCTGGTTCCACCACTTCTTAGAAAGTTTTGCAGGGAAGTCTTTGGTGAACTTCAGAATGTGAGGTTCTTGTGCTCCCTTTGGGCCTTACCTACAATTCTGGGATAAGATAAAAATCCTCCTGAGAATCATGTGATATATAGATAGAGCTAGAACTCACTATCTGTGGTAGATGTAATAGAGACTTCTTGTCTGTTTTGCTGAAGTAACTTCTCAAATTCTAGATCAAGTAGTACCTATTCAAAAATGCAACCCTGACTCTCTGTAGTTGGGGAAAAAACACACACAATTTCTCGTATTTAAATTGTCATGATCCTTTATTTATAACACTGTGGTACCTGTTACATATTACTGTGTTTTCCAATTATTATTTATTTCATACTCTTTATCAACTTTAGATGATGAGGTTCCTGGAAATAAACTTTATGCATAAAAGGATAGTCATATTTTCCATAGCACCACCAAAGCTCTTAGAATGAAATAATTCTTTTTTTTTTTTTTTTAATTTCTTTATTGATTAAGGTGTCACATATTTGTCCTCATCCCCCCATTCCCATCCCACCCCTCTCCCCACGCATGCCCCAATCCACTGTTGAACTTAACCGTTGGATAGGCTTATATGCATGCATACAGGTCCTTTGGTTGAACTCTCCCCCTCCCCCCCACCCTCCCCCTACCCTCCCCTATCCTCCCTCTGAGGCCCGATAGTCCGATCGATGCCTCCTTGCTTCTGGTTCTGTTCTTGTTCCTCAGTCTATGTTGTTCATCATTTCCCCTAGATGAGCGAGATCATATGTCACTAGATATATACTAATAAGAACTGAATGTGAGACGAGCAATAATAGTTATGCTGACAGGCAAATGAATCAATCTGTAGCGAGCTTCCCCCTGGACCAACAGTTCTTTTGAGACCCAATTTCAATGTCCAGTAATTCCTTATGTGTACATGTCAGCACTGACCCCTCAGCTCTGGATGGTGGACAAATGGTGGTAATGGAGGTCCGACTCCCTCTGGTTTGGTCTCGGCCGAACCCAGGGGCACGGCGTCACCCGGACTAAGGGGCACGTGGCCTCACCCATACCCAAGGGGCGCGTGGTCTCACCCGGGCCTGGGACCCAGCCTCACCCGGAAGGATCCAGGGGCGCACGGCCTCACCCGGACCCAGGATCTGGCTTCACCCGTACCCAGGGACGCATGGCCTCTCCCAGACCCAGGGGCACGTGGCCTCACCCGGGCTTAGTTGCACAAGGCCTCACCTGGATCCAGGGACACATGGTCTCTCCCGGACCCAGGGACGCTTGGCCTCTCCCAGACCCAGGGCCACTTGGGCTCACCCGGGCCTAGGTGCACGAGGCCTCATCCGGATCCAGGGACGCATGGTCTCACCTGGACCCAGGGACGCTTGGCCTCTCCCAGACCCAGGGGCACGTGGCCTCACCCGGGCCTAGGTGCACGAGGCCTCACCCGGATCCAGGGACACATGGTCTCACCCAGACCCAGGAACGTTTGGCCTCTCCCAGACCCAGGGCCACTTGGGCTCACCCGGGCCTAGGTGCACGAGGCCTCACCCGGATCCAGGGACACATGGTCTCACCCGGACCCAGGGACGCTTGGCCTCTCCCAGACCCAGGGGCACGTGGCCTCACCCGGGCCTAGGTGCACGAGGCCTCATCCGGCTCCAGGGACACATGGTCGCACCCGGACCCAGGGACGCTTGGCCTCTCCCAGACCCAGGGCCACTTGGGCTCACCCGGGCCTAGGTGCATGCGGCCTCACCCGGATCCAGGGACACATGGTCTCACCCGGACCCAGGGACGCTTGGCCTCTCAGACCCAAGGGCACGTGACCTCACCCAGGCCTAGGTGCACGAGGTCTCACCCGGATCCAGGGACACATGGTCTCGCCTGGACCCAGGGGTGTGTGGGCTCTCCCAGACCCAGGGGCGCTTGGCCTCGCCCGGGCACGGGATCCAGCGTCATCCGGGTCCAGGGGCACATGGCCTCACCCGGACCTGGAGTCCGGCCTCACCTGGACCCAGGGGCATGTGGCCTCACCTAGACCCAGGGACGTGAGGCCTCACTTATACCCAGAGGCGTGTGACCACACCCGAGCCCAGAGGCGCGCAACCCCGCCCGCACCCGGGTCTCAGCGGAGCCCCGTCTTCCCGATCCCAATTCCTGCCGGTCAATCCCCCCTCAGGAATTCCCCTGGCCATCCTTCCAGAGCTCCAGTATGGCTGCTGCAGAACTCGTCGGGCGGCGGCTCGGCGAAGCTCCGGTGCACCCGGTGCAGGTTGGTGGGCCGGTCTGGCGTCGCTGCGTCGGCCCTTGGGTCTGCATCGGTGGCCGGTCGCCGAGCATGCGCACCTGGCCGCTTCCGGGGCGTTGAGATTCTTGACGGACTCGGAGGTCAGCAAGCGCGGAGTCTCCCACCCCATGTCTCATAGGGGCTCGTCTGTCCGTGCTTGGCTGCCAGTGGAGCCGTCCCCTCAGCCGGAGACCGCCGGGGGAACTGCGCCGAGCACGTTCTAGGCCGCTGTTGTATCGCCTGAGCCATAGTTCTTTTGTGTCGCCTGAGCCGTAGTTCTTAAAGTGTGGTCTTTGGGTCACCGGCATCAGCATCATCCCACATACCCCTCTTTTATTCTAGTTGTAGAGCATCTACTCAGCCAGCCCTATGGTGGTCTTGGATGGTGTCTGCTCTGCTCTCTTGTCGTAGTCTCAAAGTTGTTGTGGTAGGCAACAATCAGGCTTCCGCCCTATGCCTCCCTCTTGGTCCTCCTTTGTATAGTTAAGTCTTGATTGTTGTTGGTGTCACTGGGGGGGCTCTCTTTGTCTATAAAGGAAGAGTTGCTGTGCAGGAGACACGTTTATGGGCCGGGTCTTGGTGCAGCAAAGCTTTGGCGCTCACTGAATATTTCTGTTGAATGTGTCCCTTATGCACGTGGTTGAAATCTGGTGTCATCTCCCACAGACCACTAGATGCCCTCGTTTCTGGGTCTCCAATGGGGTGTAGATCAGCTACTACCTTAGGCACTCAGCAAGGATTACAGCAAAAACTGTAGTTTCTTCCTCCTGTCTGAGTGGCCCTGGAGCAGTCCGACTAGAACAGCAGTTCATCTGGTCCGCTGCCAGAGGGCAGGCCACCCACATGCATAAGCCGTTGCTTGGGGCGCAGGTGTGCCTGCAAGACTTGTGGGGCAGGTCTTCCAAACGTGCGGGGCGGGTCCCAGGGCGGGGCGGGGTCTCAGGACGCCAACAGGCCATGGTGCGGCGAGCCGCGATGGCTGTGAGTCTGGTCCTTCTGCCTTCCACGTATCTAAGTCCCCTCGTTCCGCACTCCAGCGCAGCAAACACTGATTGCTGGGCGCACCTCCGCAAGAGTCCCGCCTTTCCCCGCAGGCATCTGGGTCTCCCGCGGTTCGCCAGAAGATGGATTTCAGGGTGATGGAGAGCTAATCTCCCCTAGGTTTGGAACAAAAGCCCCTTTCCCCCGCCACCAGCCAGACCCACGCGCCTCCACACCTCATCCCCTCCGATTTCGCTGGGTGCGAGGCAACAGAACAGCCTTTAACCTCCGCCGCCATCTTTTTCAAACTTCCCAATTTGTACTTCTTAATCCCTTCATTTCAGTCAACTCTACTGAAGTCTAGCGCCGCCGGGAGGTGCAAGGAAAGGGCGCCCGGGCCTCCGTCCGGTGCGCGGTGCGCGCGTCCCGCGGAACCAGGCGCGCGAGGGCCGCGCGGCGGGGACGGGCGCTGGGCGGCCGCCGAGCTCCAGGCACCGCCATCGCCGCGTTCCGGGCGTCGCCGCCACGTTGTCCCCCCAATTTGTACTTCTTAATCCCTTGAATTCAGTCAACTGTACTGAAGTCTCGCGCCGCCGGGAGGTGCACGGAGAGGGCGCCCGGGCCTCCGTCCGGTGTGCGGGGCGCACGGCCCGCAGCACCAGGCGCGCGGGGGCTGCGCGGCGGGGACGGGTGCTGGGAGGCCGCCGGGCTCCGGGCGCCGCCGCTGTGGCGGCGTCCCCAGCGTCCCGGGCCGGGCGGCCTGCGGGGGCGGCGGAGTTGCGAAAGTGAGTGAGTTTCCCAGGGTTTCGCCCGGAATGGGGTTCAGTGCAATCGGAGCCGGCGCTCAGCGCACTCCGGAGCCTTTATCTCCTTCCTGCCAGTGAACGCCGGCCAGGTCATCAGCCGCCCCTTCCTCTCCGGTTCCATCCTCCCCGCAGGCGCGTGTGCTCGTGTCTCCGCCCGTTTCTCCATACCTCAGGCTTTTACGGCTTCCCCGACTGTCCCCGTGGCCTTCTCCTTCCCCCCAGCTGTGGGCATTTCAGTCCACCAACTTTCCTGTGGTTCTGGACGATGTCCGTTCTGACCTCTAGTTGTATTTTTGAAATTGTTGTGCCCAGCTGCAGGTTAGGTGTTTAACCTATGGCGCCATCTTGGTTCCTCCGAAATAATTCTTAAGATGTGCAATTAAGGAACTTTTTGTAAAGGGGACTTTATAAACTCAACTAGAGGCCTGGTGCACGGAATTAATGCATGGGGAGAGGGGGATCGCCTCAGCCCAGCCTGCACCCTCTCCAATTCAGGACCCCTCGGGGATGTCCGACTGCTGGTGTAGGCCTGATCCCGGGGATCGGGCCTACACCAGCAGTCGGACATCCCTCTCATAATCCTGGACTGCTGGCTCCTAATCGCTCACCTGCCTGCCCCTAACTGCCCCCCACTGCCAGACAAATTACCCCTCACTGTCTCTGTGTGCTGGCCTGATTGCCCCTAACTGTCCCCCCCCCCCCCCCCCGCTAGCCTCGTCACCCCTAACTGCCCCCTGCTGCCAGCCAGGTCACCCCCAACTGCTCCCCTCCCTGCCGGCCTGGTCACCTCTTACTGCCCCCGCTGCCGGCCTGGTCGCCCCACGCAGCCTGCTTGTTCAGTCGTTTGGTCGTCCCTCACTAACCCCTCTGCCACCTGGTCATCTTGTGAGGGTGTGAGGGTTAATTTGCATATTACCTCTTTATTATATAGTATACTTAATACAATATTTTAGAATCTATAAATAGATATTAACTTTTAAAAAATGGTAGAGAAATTTTGTTGCCAGCTTGAATGGTAGAATTTTACAACCATAATAAATTCCTCTTCTAGAAATATATTATAAGGAAATAAAGTACATGAGGGTGGCTGCTCCAACAGTATATTACTGTAAGTCTGAAAACAATGTAATATCCAGTAGGAGGGAAATGGCTTCAGTTTTCACATATTAATCCAACAAAAAATTGTGCAGCCATTAAAAATAGTCACTATGATAAATATAAAATTGAGAGATGGAAAATTTTTGTGAAATAACAGTTGCAAGAATAAAAATAAGTAAACATGATTCCAATATCATAAAGCACAGCATTTGAACAGAAATTGGAAGAAAAAAAGAATTTAGTGGGGGAAAACTGTAATTTCAGTCATTATAATTTAAAACTTAAATATATATTTAAAACACATATTCATAAATAAAAGAACCTGATATATAACACTCCAGGAGAAAGAAGTTTCTTCCTGTTAATTAATCATCAGAATATGCCCAGCTTTGTCAGTAGCTGAAAGGTCTCCATATCTTTCCCAAGTGATTCCTGTAAACCTCAGTTCAGTATCTTGTGTCATAAAGAGGTGTCACTTTTCCTTGGGTCTTACTGTCATTTTTCCTTGGATCTCTATTTACCTCTCAGTCTAAAGCAGAAGTGTCAAGTGACCTTGACAAGCCATCACTGAGAGCCTGGCTAGCAGAGATGGATATTTAATTCTGTCAATCCCTATTAGACACCAGTGGCTGTCATGGCATCAGTCTGAATCTTTTTTCTTCCTTATGTTTTGCCATCAGTGTTTTTTTCCACTGGTCTAAAACTGAGTAACCTCAGAAGACCAGAGTTAATAAATATGAGAGTTGGGCAGTTCATACCTAGTCAACTGTTCAATAAATTAAAGCTGCAAAAATATATTAAAAACAGTGCTAAGTGGCCAGCCAGCTCCACTGTTATCCAGATTAGTAATTTCTTAAACATATGCATTGGTTTCACTGTTTCTAAAATACTAACATCACAACAGTGCAGATGGAGTGAGTATGGAAACCTTCCCTGGGTAGCTAATTGAGTTGAATGTACTGACTTATGGAAAACAAAATATTGCAGTATAGTTGACCCTTAAACAATGTAGGGGTCAGGGTTGCAAACCCCCTGTGAAGTTGAAAAAAAATATTAGTGTATAACTTTTGATTCCCCCCAAACTTAGTTGTCCCCTGGTTATCCTCAGTGGATTGGTTTCAGGACCTCATTGGATACCAAAATCTGAGGATGCTCAAGTCCCCAATATAAATGGCATAGATGGATACATACAGTTG